>NC_060143.1:344709655-345020828 GCF_021461385.2 Schistocerca piceifrons | reverse complement strand
TCATTATGAAGTGAGACTTGTTCAAATTAATGTCACTTTACTGTGCATAGTCGATTAAAGATATATCGTAAACATATAATGTGCTCTTGAGTGTCTTTATAAAATACTATTATGTCGCATAAGTTAATACACTATAGATTTTTCAGTTTCAGGCCTTGTTATATTCCATTTAATAGGCTTTGGAATGTCACTAGCAGGTTTTTTATGACTAGATAATGACTGGATAGAAACCATAAATGTAGTATTAAATCTGTCCACTGGTGCTGCCTCCAACTAATAGTATTGTCTCAGCAAATCCATGGTCATAAAGGATTACCTCTGTCCCAGGTTATCCCAAGTTTCGGTGATGAATGGCATTGGTTACGATTTGGTGACCATACATTGTTTTAAATATTGATGTAAATCGTGAGTCACAAAATAAACTATAGGCCTATCTCCCATCTGAACTTTTTTGGTCACAGTTATTACCAGTTCCCCCTCCCAATGGGCTGGTGCTCTCTTCTGTGTCCCATTATGAAACTGTCGATTTAGAAATTTCTTTGTTATGGTTGGAGGTGACATGGAACTCATTATGGTTTACTGTACACCAGTGGTTCATTCCCAGAGAGAATACTATGCTGTATTATGGATGTAGCTGCCAATCGTCTGAAAGGGTTGAGCAGTTCTTTCTATTCCACAACTTTACCATTGCCTCCCTGTCACTTTCCCGAAAATGAAACTTTTTCCCACAACGTGACCAAGTTAGGAGACTGCCTCAGCTTAGATTATTTTATCCTCCAACAGTTTCTGGTTGGCTGTCAGTGCACCTTGTGATAGCTCCACGTCTTCTGACCCAAAATTATCCATACTGGAGTGTACTACATGGCTTCCATCAGCCTCATGCACATACAGTAAATTACTGCACACAGCATACTGTGATTGCCTAGTTCCACACTTTCTGCAAAGGGGTCAACTGTATATAACACATTAAGTAGCAAATATGTACCGCCCACTACCCTTGCTAGCTTCCCTGAATCTTTCGGTACTTTATCCTATAAGTTAAGTCTAAGTAAATATCCACAAAATTTAAGTGGCTTCCCTAACGTCTGGGGCATGACTTGCTCTGCCTCAGTTTTTTCAGCAGTAAAACCTAAATAGAATGATTCCCATCTGGCATCATTATGCTCAGTTCCAGGTCGACCAAGGCTTCAAGACTGATATAGTAGCTATTTCCATCTCGAGGAAGTACTTCCTTGCAAGCCCTTCAACTCAAAAAGTCATCCATGCCGAACTGAGTAAACGAATACTATCTCTCTATGCTGCTTAGCCTTCAATGAGATGAGTTTAAGTCATTTTACACAACTGTACCCTGAGTTGCAATGAGTAGCTGTGAAATTTTGATTTCTGGGGATCCACAGACTCCAGATGCTTAAACATAAATATTGTCCGCAGTAGGCTGAAATGCGATGTTTATTTAACCGTGCCATTAGCTAATTTTAACTGTCATTGTCAAGCACATTTGTAACGACTGTATTTCATGTCATTTCCAAATAACTATTAATTTCAAGTAAAACGTAGCCACATTCCGTCAAACTGGATTTTTAATGCTTTGCTGGAAAGAGGAGGGGAGCGGGTTATAATGCACACAATTGGTCTGTTCGTAAATAACGTACCTTGACAGTATTTTTTATGCTAAGAATACTGACTATCTTTCACTTTCAAGGGAACAATGAGACTGAAATTGAGATTATGTAATTTTTCTGCATATCTGGCGCCATTTTATAACAATATGCGTTAATTGGTTGGAAAAATAGGAGACGGGAGTATAAAGCATACAACTATTTGAAATTTCCTGGCAGATTAAAACTGTGTGCCGGACCGAGACTCGAACTCGGGAACTTTGCCTTTCGCGGGCAAGATATAACTTATTTGTTTCCATCATCTTGGATTTTTCATACTGCGCTGGAAGGAAGAGGGGAGTGGGGGTTATAGTGTGCACAATAGTTTGTGTGTAAGTAATATAACATGACACCATTTTTAATGCCAGAAATAATGAATATCTTTGGAGGCTATACAGTTTTGGCTACATATCTTGTCCCGTTTTCCAATACTACGCTCTGACTGGTTGTAAAAGGAGGAAGGAGAGCACATAATTGGTCTGTTTCCACCATCTCTTCCATTTTTAACACTCCACTATGATTTTCTGGAGATACAGGAGGAGAGCACGGGGCTTAAGTGTGGAAAACCAGGAATACGAACATGCCGCTGTTTTTACCCGTTGTAGATATGAACGAAGCATATATCATTTTCCGGGATAGTCAAACTATACAGGGAGACCTGAAATAAACTAACAAACTTTCAGAGGTGGTAGTATGAACCAAAACAAGGAAAAATGCCCAGTAAAAATGAGTTCTAAAACGCTTACCTTGAGAGGTATGGGCACTTGTTCACCTTCACTACTGTGAAACACATCTCCTCTGCTGGAAACTCTTTGCTTTCCATATTTTGGGAGGAGGTAGTATGGAACGAAACAAGAAAAATGTCCAGTAAACAAGGGTTCTAAAATTGAGAGTCATGAGCCCTTGTTGGTGCAGAACAGCGTTGGAGTGGATTGCTATACACTGTAGCACAATGCTGCGTGAAGGGAGTCTAGCTCTTGCCACAGCACACCCAGCCGGCGCGAGTATAAACGTTCCCCCACCAGCCGTTTTCTGCTTTTCATCGGCGCCACGCAGTCGACCAGCGCAGTCTCCACATCAGTCATCAGTCGAACGAGTGACCTAGCACCTACAGTCTCACTGAGCAGTGTCATCAACTAGGCGAAGCCACTAGTCTCCTAGCTATCGGCTAGTTCTGATGGTTCCTAACTTTGATCTAGATTCGGAGTGGTGAGGCCATTCATTGTGTGCCATCGTCTGATACTACAGCCAGTCTCCGAGAATCCTGGGTTCATCTCCAGGTGTCTGCACGTTCCAGCCAGTTGCCTTGTTGCATATGCAGTGGATTCCAGCCCAGCCGTAAGCTCGCTGTACCGCAGAGCTGACACCTCACTTGCGTCATTGTAGAAGCCATTTGAGGGATTTATTTGCCTACCTTGATATTATTCCTTATTGGTTTACTTCCGTTATTCGCTCTCCTATTCCTACTAGTTCTCGTACAGAAAAAAGTTCAAATGAAGAAACTACAGAACTCAAGTGGAAACCGCATACAGGTTCTCTGTTCCCCAGCGAGATACCTTGGACGTTATGACAGAGGGGCTTTCGTTTAACAGATTTTACCTTACAGGTGCGTAGGCGGCAGTCATAAAAGTTTATTTCCTTGAGTACTAGGAAAATGTGCGTTTGCGAACCCCATTATCATGATCATCAATGCTCAGTTTTCAATAACCACGTCAGTTTTGCGTCGATAATGACTTTTCTGGAGACTAGAAATCTACTCTGTAGGAATCAGCATGGATTCCGAAAAAGACGATCGTGTGAAACCCAGCTCGCGCTATTCGTCCACGATACTCAGAGGGCCATAGACACGGGTTCCCAGGTAGCTGCCGTGTTTCTTGACTTTCGCAAGACGTTTGATACAGTTCCCCACAGTCGTTTAATGAACAAAGTAAGAGCATATGGTCTATCAGACCAACTGCGTGATTGGATTGAAGAGTTCCTAAATAACAGAACGCAGCATGTCATTCTCAATAGAGAGAAGTCTTCCGAAGTAACAGTGACTTCAGGTGTGCCGCAGGGGAGTGTCGTAGGACCGTTGCTATTCACAATACATATAAATGGCCTTGTGGATAACATCGGAAGTTCACTGAGGCTTTTTGCGGATGATGCTGTAGTATATAGAGAGGTTGTAACAATGAAAAATTGTACTGAAATGCAGGAGGATCTGCACCGAATTGACGCATGGTGCGGGGAATGGCAATTGAATCTTAATGTCGACAAGTGTAATGTGCTGTGAATAAATAGAAAGAAAGATCCTTTATCATTTAGCTACAATATAGCAGGTCAGCAACTGTAAGCAGTTAATTCCATAAATTATTTGGGAGTTGGCAATAGGAGTGATTTAAAATGGAATGACCATATCAAATTAATCGTCAGTAAAGCAGATACCAGACTGAGATTTATTGGAAGAATCCTAAGGAAATGCAATCCGAAAACAAAGGAAGTAGGTTATAGTACGCTTGTTCGCCCACTGCTTGAATACCGCTCAGCAGTGTGGGATCCGTAGCAGATAGGGTTGATAGAAGAGATAGAGAAGATCCAACGGAAAGCAACGCGCTTCGTTACAGGATCATTTAGTAATCGCTAAAGCGTTACAGAGATGATAGATAAACTCCAGTGGAAGACTCTGCAAGCAGTATATTGCTCCCTCCTACCTATATCTCGCGAAGAAACCATGAGGATAAAATCAGAGAGATTAGACCCCACACAGTCGCATACCGACAATCTTTCTTTCCACGAACTATACGTGACTGGAACAGAAGGGAGAATCGATAGAGGTACTCAAGGTACCCTCCGCCGCACATCGTCAGGTGGCTTGCGGAGTATGGATGTAGATGTGGATTGTTCGTCACGAATTTATCAGAAACTGTGGGACTGAGCCAAAATAAATTAATCTTTCATTTTAGGTTGTACACAAGCGACCTGCCAAATATGAGCCTACTCAGTCGTGTGAGGCCTTACCCTTGTAGGAAGCCATTTCGCAAGGCCACGGCAGCACAATTTAATGAAAAAGGACTTGGAAATGCGATTGGGTGCAGCACAAAAAAAGCAACTGATTACTCTTTAACAAAATATTCTGAACTGTGTCACTTGTGGCAGACAAGCAAAATGCCCTTCGTTTTTTCCAATTTTTAAGCCACATTCATTCCAGATATCCAATGCAAATTCTTAAGATCCCTATAAATCGCTAGTACAAAAGCCATGGTACTTTTTAGCACAATCTGTCTGTACTAGCGATGTAACGAGATTCGAAATCTTCAGCACCCTTACAGGCAAATCTTTTCTTGTACCAAAGTCACTTGTGTTTGGAGGCACCGCATGTTGGTTGCAAAACTTCTGTTCTGCGTGACTGAATTATCGCTCCACAGATATTCCTACTCTACGTCTTTTCCAGCAGAGGCTGTTGCTTTCACTGGTAGGTTATGTTAATGCACCGCAACCCTCTCCAACTGGCAGTGTGTAATCCCCGTGACAAAAGCGAAAGCGCGCAGCTCTCGCCAGATAGAGTGCTATCTGTTGCAGAAACTCTACCATCACGCTCTGAAATATTCTGTTTCAGAGCGCAGTGGCATGACACCGTCAGAATTCCATTGCCCAGGGAAAAGTTAAACAGAATGCTGTAGAATGCCTTGGCTGGAGGGAGGTCCGTGCAGATGCGAGAAAAGAGATCTCCATTAGCACGTGTCTTATCGTTATCCGCATCCGCGGATTTGGAGAAATTCCTTTTCAACACGCCTTTGTATATGTCTATGTTAGTGTCTGTAATTTTTCCATTTCACTTACCCAGTGTCTTAATTTATGCTGTAATGCTACCAAGTCTGTTCTTATCTCCACCGGCATCAGAGACCTGACATCCTAATGTGAATCGTTGTACTAACTTTCTCAATAATTATTTAACGGCATAATCTGAAGGTGTTTATTGCATATCCAGGGGTTATTCCGTATGTCGTGACAACTACAGTATATCTTACGACAATGCGACAATACGGGAATTCTACGATGTGCGTTGAACCGGTAACAAAAAAATGGTTCAAATGGCTCTGAGCACTGTGGGACTCAACTTCTGAGGTCATCAGTCCCCTAGAACTACTTAAACCTAATGAACCTAAGGACATCACACACATCCATGCCCAAGGTAGGATTCGAACCTGCGACCGTAGCGGTCGCGCGGTTCCAGACTAAAGCGCCTAGAACCGCTCGGCCACACAGGCCGGCGAGCCGGTAACACAGTGTGTATCAGAATGTAAATATAAAATATGGCTCCAGTGCAGCAGGTTGCGGCAAATTGTAATATAAAGCACACGTATTGGAACTGAGTGTAAATTTATTGTACACGAGAAAAAATAGAATAAAAATGAATCAAAATCAACTACAGTCCCTCACAATAGTCTTCCACTGTTAGATTTCTTTTCAAGTAATAAAATTATGCCTGACATACTCAGGCAACCCTTTAATACTAATAAAGTGAATAATCTGACTGCAAGAATTTTTAATAGTATAAACTGCCTGGATAATGATCTTTGACATGAAACCTACGATAGTTACTTTTGCAAAACTGATCCCGGATCCCAGAACTAAAACTGATATACAACACAGAAAAATCTAACTGCATCTGAATGACATAAGTTGGACCTGACTGGAAAAAAAACATCAAAATATTTAGTTCTTACCTCTACTCTGCGTAAATCTGGATAAAGCATTGCAGTACTGCTCTGTCTTGCGCGCCGCCATCCTAAAGCTGCAAATTACTGTATCTACACAAAGAAACCCATGAGGTGCAATGAGTTCTCTGTTAGTTGCAAATCTAAGTATTTTCGGAACACACTTAGTTCGTTTTCTACTTTTGAAAAAACCGTGATCAACTAAAAAATTGTAAGAGACAGTTATTCGAAAAATGGCTCTGCAATAATAAAAGTGACTTCAAAAAATTACCTTATCAATCCTCTTCACGTAAATAAAAGATTCCATTACACTTCCTCCTTCTCAGATCAGTTACCATTACATAATCATCTTAATTAAACACATCGATAAATTGAAAATTTACATTTCAAACATAAAATTACAACCCTTTCCTCACTTTAACAGAACTAACCACTATCTGCTACTGCGCCTGCGCGCACACCAATAATGATAACCTAACCCTGCGATACACCCTAACAACACCGCAGTTCGCTCGCATGTAACAGCTCGAGAGCTAGGATATGACGTTATTGTACAATCGATTGATACCCAAACGACACCTATCAGCTGGATCCAGAGAGCGCTGTCCACGATGGGGAAGGCGTTGAATGTCATTGGTATTACCATAAATGTGTGCCAGCTGCCGCCAAAGTGCGGTGAAGATATCCACCCATCCCAAAGCGCATCCCACATGGAATGAGGTCGAAGTTGCATGGATTGGAGTCTGGTTAGTAGGGGACGTTGGAGAGGATTTTCCACTCCCACAGCTGTACAGAATTCTTGATGACGTCTGTAGTGTGGGCTATAGCGTTATCATGAAGTATTACAGCTGTTCGTAGTGCCGCATGACACTGAGTAACATTTCTGCTAGCTAGAATGGCAGTCATCGTGTTCAACTCTGCATACATCCATCTTGCAGCATGGCCAAGCTCACACTGAATGTTTCAGGCGCTGTTAGCGAGCTGTCATCGTATGCAGTCGCAAACCGTCAGTTGATTTCGGTACTGTTTGCCACGGGCTATCGAATATATTTACTGCGGTTACAGTAATGCCACATGTTCGTACGATATACCGTAGTTTCCATGACTTATGGAATGAACCTGGTACATGGTCCCATCACACTAATGTGACCAACGCCAATGTTCGACGTTAACGTGCAATAACCGCTCACAGACGGCAGATGGCAGCACTCGTAGTGGAGGGTATATGAAGCACGTCGGGTGATGAGGAAAAAAGTGCAGTCTTCGTCGTATTAAAGAAAAGGATTTATCTGACGTTCAAAAGGGCATGATCATTGGCTTTAATACCAGGGTGGAAACATTTCCGAAATGGCTAAGTTTGTAAGTTGTCTGCATGCCACTGTGGTTAAGGCATACCACGCATGGCAAAACAGCGCTATCCAAAACTGGCGCCGTGGCAGCTGTGTTGCACCTTGGGCCGTGGATGACAGAGGTGGACAATTGGTGGGGAGATGTGTACAGGCGAACAGATGCTCAGCCGCTTAGCTACTGAATGCCCTGATGAACCAAGGAGCTACCAAAAGTATTTTCTCAATGACCATTCAGCGAATGTTGCTGTGAATGAGCCTTCACAGTAGGGGCCTGGTTCATGCACCTATGCTGGCATTGTTCATTGGTGATGAAGGCCCACTACCTCAACCACACGTCTACTAAGTGGCGACAGGTGACCTTTTCATTTAAACCACGTTTTATGCTCCATCGGACAGGTGGCCGTTGGCATGTGCAGCGTGAAATGTCTGAAAGTAAACACCCTGAAACAAGAGTCCAGGCCAAAGGAGGCAGCGTTACGATCTGGGAAATGTTTTTTTGGTACTGTGTGTGTGGTCTCATCACTCTGGAAGGTGCAATAAGTCAACACACGTATGCATCTATTCCACCATGTTACCCCTACATGCAAATTTTCTCAGCTTGATAGCTTCTACCAGCAGGACAATACAACATATCACACAGCTCTCAGAGTATGTGCGTGGTTCAGAGACCTCCAGGATGGATTTATCATTATTCCCGGCCACCAAAATCCACAGGTTTAAACCCAATCCAGAATCTGTTGGACCATCTCGATCGGGCTGTCCATGCCTTGCACAGGACTCACAATCGGGAGGACGACGGTGTGAGTTAACGAGCAGTTCGCTCTCATTTAAATATATGGCCGAAAGAATCAGCCTTCAGGAAATGTGAAACAAACCCTATCGTCCTGGACCGTGTGCCAGAAAGAGCGCAGATTCGCCACGAGATGGGGAAATTCACAGGTGTCTATTGTGCTGAATGAGGCCTAAGAGCTGCAGTGTGCAAGTGAGACAGACGAGAACCTACATCGTAGGGGAACTCCATAGAAACGGTTTGTGGCCAGGGAGACGTAGCAGTGTTAAATACGGCGTACCTAAGATCAGCCATAAAGGGAAAAATTTATGAAAACTGTTTAATTCTGTAGTAATTCAGGGAATGAAGTCACAGTACTCTTAATCTACCATCCTTCATACATTTTCATAGTGATCCCAATAAAACTTGAATATTGATCATACCTATGGTAGTTTAGGATTTATTGTTAAAATGAAATTAACAAGTTTTGTAACAAAACCTGAATGCTAAAATCTGAATGCTTTCGTCCATCTTAAGTATCAACAACAGGTTCCCCTGCTTAAAGAGTATCTGCAGCAGTTAAAAAAAATCATTCACAAAACAGATTTTAACACTTCAAATATCACATATACCAATGTCACAAAGAAAAACAAACCATTGGATAGAATAACATGGTGAATTTCACAGACTTAACAATCTTCCATCAAAACATGCAATCAATAAAAAAATAAAGTACAACTATTAGAAGCTCAGCTCCAATCTTTGAACAGCACGGTAGTTTGTATTACTGAGCACTGGTGTAGAGACACAGAAATCCGACATGTAGTATTAACATTGTATGAAAAGGCAAACTCTTACTGCAGAATTTCTTTGGGGTGGAGGATCATGCATTTATATCAGAACAGGAACACAGTTCAAATCAAGATATGACCTCAGTACAGTAAGTCAAGACAAACACTTTGAAATATCAGCTATTGAATTAACAGGGCTTGATATCACCAAGAAATTAATCATTTTTGTGTGTGTTAGATCTCCCAATGGTAGTGTGGACACTTTTTTCAATAAATTAACAGAAGTTCGAGATAAAGTCTCAAGTAAAAAGGTCAACATAATTCTGTGTGGGGACATTAACATGAACACTAATATCATAAATGAATCCAACAGCACCTTCATAAACATCCTTCAAAGTTTTGGCAAGTCCCTATTGGTTAACAAGTGTTACTACAATGACTGCATCAGTAATTGACCATGTGGCCACAGATACGGATAGAGAAAAATGTGATGTTGCTGTAAAAGATCTTGGACTATCAGACCATCTCTGTCAAATAACAACAGTAAAATCAGGGGGAGGTTACCATGAGAAAAAGATTGAATAATCAACGAAAGGATAACGTTCTACGAGTCGGGGCGTGGAATGTCAGAAGCTTGAACGTGGTAGGGAAACTAGAAAATCTGAAAAGGGAAATGCAAAGGCTCAATCTAGATATAGTAGGGGTCAGTAAAGTGAAGTGGAAGGAAGACAAGGATTTCTGGTCAGATGAGTATCGGGTAATAACACCAGCAGGAGAAAAAGGTATAACAGGTGTAGGATTCGTTATGAATAGGAAGGCAGGGCAGAGGGTGTGTTACTGTGAACAGTTCAGTGACCGGATTGTTCTAATCAGAATCGACAGCAGACCAACACCGACAACGATAGTTCAGGTATACATGCCGACGTCGCAAGCTGAAGATGAACAGACAGGGAAAGTGTATGAGGATATTGAAAGAGTAATGCAGTATGTAAAGGGGGACGAAAATCTAATAGTCATGGGCGACTGGAATGCAGTTGTAGGGGAAGGAGTAGAAGAAAAGGTTACAGGAGAATATGGGCTTGGGACAAGGAATGACAGAGGAGAAAGACTAATTGAGTTCTGCAACAAGTTTCACCTAGTAATAGCGAATACCCTCTTCAAGAATCACAAGAGGAGGAGGTATACTTGGAAAAGGCCGGGAGATACGTGAAGAGTTCAGTTAGATTACATCATGGTCAGACAGAGATTCCGAAATCAGGTACTGGATTGTAAGGCGTACCCAGGAGCAGATATAGACTCAGATCACAATATAGTAGTGATGAAGAGTAGGCTAAAGTTGAAGACATTAGTCAGGAAGAATCAATACGCAAAGAAGTGGGATACGGAAGTACTAAGGAATGACAAGATACGTTTGAAGTTCTCTAACGCTATAGATACAGCAATAAGGAATAGCGCAGTAGGCAGTACAGTTGAAGAGGAATGGACATATCTAAAAAGGGCCATCACAGAAGTTGGGAAGGAAAACATAGGTACAAAGAAGGTAGCTGCGAAGAAACCATGGGTAACAGAAGAAATACTTCAGTTGATTGATGAAAGGAGGAAGTACAAACATGTTCCGGGAAAATCAGGAATACAGAAATACAAGTCGCTAAGGAACGAAATAAATAGGAAGTGCAGGGAAGCTAAGACGAAATGGCTGCAGGAAAAATGTGAAGACATCGAAAAAGATATGATTGTCGGAAGGACAGACTCAGCATACAGGAAAGTCAAAACAACCTTTGGTGACATTAAAAGCAACGGTGGTAACATTAAGAGTGCAACGGGAATTCCACTGCTAAATGCAGAGGACAGAGCAGATAGGTGGAAAGAATACATTGAAAGCCTCTATGAGGGTGAAGATTTGTCTGATGTGATAGAAGAAGAAACAGGAGTCGATTTAGAAGAGATAGGGGATCCAGTATTAGAATCGGAATTTAAAAGAGCTTTGGAAGACTTACGGTCAAATAAGGCAGAAGGGATAGATAACATTCCATCAGAATTTCCAAAATCATTGGGGGAAGTGGCAACAAAACGACTATTCACGTTGGTGTGTAGAATATATGAGTCTGGCGATATACCATCTGACTTTCGGAAAAGCATCATCCACACAATTCCGAAGACGGCAAGAGCTGACAAGTTCGAGAATTATCGCACAATCAGCTTCACAGCTCATGCATCGAAGCTGCTTACAAGAATAATATACAGAAGAATGGAACAGAACATTGAGAATGCGCTAGGTGACGATCAGTTTGGCTTTAGGAAAAGTAAAGGGACGAGAGAGGCAATTCTGACGTTACGGCTAATAATGGAATCAAGGCTAAAGAAAAATCAAGACACTTTCATAGGATTTGTCGACCTGGAAAAAGCGTTCGACAATATAAAATGGTGCAAGCTGTTCGAGATTCTGAAAAAAGTAGGGGTAAGCTATAAGGAGAGACGGGTCATATACAATATGTACAACAACCAAGAGGGAATAATAAGAGTGGACGATCAAGAACGAAGTGATCGTATTAAGAAGGGTGTAAGACAAGGCTGTAGCCTTTCGCCCCTACTCTTCAATGTGTACATCGAGGAAGCAATGATGGAAATAAAAGAAAGGTTCAGGAGTTGAATTAAAATACAAGGTAAAAGGATATCAATGATACGATTCGCTGGTGACATTGCTATCCTGAGTGAAAGTGAAGAAGAATTAAATGATCTGCTGAACGGAATGAACAGTCTAATGAGTACACAGTATGGTTTGAGAGTAAATCGGAGAAAGACGAAGGTAATGAGAAGTAGTAGAAATGAGAACAGCGAGAAACTTAACATCAGGATTGATGGTCACGAAGTCAATGAAGTTAAGGAATTCTGCTACCTAGGCAGTAAAATAACCAATGACGGACGGAGCAAGGAGGACATCAAAAGTAGACTCGCTATGGCAAAAAAGGCATTTCTGGCCAAGAGAAGTCTATTAATATCAAATACCGGCCTTAATTTGAGGAAGAAATTTCTGAGGATGTACGTCTGGAGTACAGCATTGTATGGCAGTGAAACATGGACTGTGGGAAAACCGGAACAGAAGAGAATCGAAGCATTTGAGATGTGGTGCTATAGACGAATGTTGAAAATTAGGTGGACTGATAAAGTAAGGAATGAGGAGGTTCTACGCAGAATCGGAGAGGAAAGGAATATGTGGAAAACACTGATAAGGAGAAGGGACAGGATGATAGGACATCTGCTAAGACATGAGGGAATGACTTCCATAGTACTAGAGGGAGCTGTAGAGGGCAAAAACTGTAGAGGAAGACAGAGATTGGAATACGTCAAGCAAATAATTGAGGATGTAGGTTGCAAGTGCTACTCTGAGATGAAGAGGTTAGCACAGGAAAGGAATTCGTGGCGGGCCACATCAAACTAGTCAGTAGACTGATGACCAAAAAAAAAAACAAGAAATCAGGCATCGAATCGTTCCCTAAACTATAAGCCTACAAATGACATCTATCAGGAATCAAAATAAAAGATTTTTCAGAAGAATTAGAAAAACAAAGCATGAAGTGTATAAGGAAACCAATGTGAATATGAAATTCTCTAAATTCTCCACATTGTTTAAATTGAACTTTGAAAAGGCATCTCCAAAAGTATGTATCAACATCTCACAAAAAAAGATGGATTACAGCAGGTATTATGAAGTCCTTCCAAATATTGAAATATCTCATTTCTATGAAAAAGACTCGCAATGATCCAGAATTCTTAAATTTCTATCATAGATACAAAAAGATCTATAGGAAGGTGCTGATTGCTGCAAAAAACTCAATTAACGACAAAATAATATATAATGCACATAATAAAAGCATAGCAGTCTGGGATGTTATAAAAAAGGAAATTGGGGAGAGGCAAACAAACACAGAATAACATACTGCTAAGGGAGGGGGATAAAGTAATAAATGAACCACAACACTTAGCAACACGAGCATTTTTCAAGCATTGCAGAGAAGTTACAAAAAAATTCCCCAAAACAAACATAACACCTGTAAATAATGTTGCACTAAATACAATGATGTTACTTCCAACCACAGAGAATGAAGTCAATAAAACTGTTCAAAAACTAAAGTACCAATGTGTGTACTGAAACAATGCATAGGTATTATACAAGGCCCCTAAACAAGTATAATAAATGAATTATTCAAATCAGGGACATTTCCAGAGCAGTTAAAACAGGCAAGAGTTGTACCTTTGCTTAAGAAAGGTAATGCAGAAAACACAAAAAATTAGCAGCCCATTTCCCTGCTGTCAGCATTCTCAAAAATAATAACAGCAATTATGAAAGACAGAGTAATGAATTACCTGAATAAATACAATATTTTAAGTGAATCACAGTTTCGTTTCCAAAGTGGCAAAAATACATAGTCAGCCTTAGTAGAATTCGCAAAAGTTGTACTTGATGCTGTTGGTAAAGATGAGTGTGCCACAGGCATATTTTTAGATCTTTCTAAGGCGTTTGATACAGTTGACCACAAGATTCTATAAATAAATTAGAAGCATTAAGAAAAAGAGGGGTAGCTAATGACTGGTTTCGATCATACCTAACAGATAGGGTACAAATAGATCTATACATTTAGTGAAACACTTATCAGATGGTTCAAATGGCTCTGAGCACTATGGGACTTAAATCTATGGTCATCAGTCCCCTAGAACTTAGAACTACTTAAACCTAACTAACCTAAGGACATCACACACATCCATGCCCGAGGCAATATTCGAACCTGCGACCGTAGCTGTCATGTGGTTCCAGACTGAAGCACCTAGAACCACACCGCCACACTGGCCAGCCACTTATCAGAATCTTAATACATTAATATAGGGGTTCTGCAGGGTAGCACATTAGGACTAATACTGTTCGTGATATACATCAATGACTTGCCCAGTAGTGTTTCTCATGATGAAAAAAATTCTCTTAGCTGATGGCATTAATATTATAGTCACTGAGAAAACAAGAGAGCTCCTTGCCGAGAAAGCAAATGAAACTCTCAAGGAAGTTTATGATTGGTCAATAAGCAATAAAGTGACACTGAACATGAAGAAGACTAATGCCATGAATTACAGTTTGAAGAGGAAAAATGACAATGTTAAATTAAAAGTAGGTGTCATCTCTATAGACTGTGTAACAAATACAAAATTTCTAGGAGTGAATATTGATTCTCAGTTGAAGTGGTGTGAACAGACAAAGGTACTTGCAAACAGAATGTCATTAACAAGTTATGCCCTTAGAATCCTATCATCAGTGTGTAACATGCAGTGTCTTTTAGTTACATATTATACATATGTACACTCAATTCTTAGTTTTGGCATTCCTTTTTGGGGAACAAACACACAAAATATGAACACAATTTTCAGACTCCAGAAAAAAAGCTATAAGAATAATAACCAAAAATACTAGTCAAGCTCATAGTAAAGATCTGTTCAAAACACTGGAGATTTTAACTGCACCATGTGAATACATTTACCAGTCAGTTGTACACATCAAAAATAACATTGATAACTTCTGCGCAAACAGCTCTGTCCATGACCATGGAACAGGAGCCAGACTCAACTTATATTTACCAGAGAAAAATAAACATAAAACTCTAAACAGCATTTTCTACCAAGGAATAAAACTGTACAATAAATTACCAAAAGAGATTAAAGAAATTGCAAAAAGTATCTGTTATACAATAAATGTTATATGTTGAAGAATTACTTAGATAAAACAGAGTAGGGGTTAGATAAAAAAATGTTATAGAAATAAATAATAATAATGATTATAAAACATCCAACATTCCACATAATGGCTTCACTTTATGTTTTTTTCCTTCTTTTTCCCAAGCTATGCATAGCACAATACTAAACACCTCTTCCTCTTTCTGAGCTCAACATCTCACTCATTGTGGAAGGATGCTGACTCAGTTTTTCAGGATAGCAAATGAGAAGTTGTGGTACAGAAGATGGCCCAGAGATCACCAGTGTGTGTGTGTGTGTGTGTGTGTGTGTAATGTGTGTACAGTGCGTGCAGTGACTGATGGTGGGATGTGAGTGAACAGTGTGGCATTACATTATTTAATAAGTTATTTGTAGAAAAAAGTATTGTATACCAGGAGTAAATCTAATGATTGTCTGTAACTAGAAGTCTGTAAATATATCTGTACACGAATTAGCTAATTTGAAAATGATCTAAACTTGTAAATTCTTTGACATGTCCTATATCCTTATAAAAAGTGATCTACAGATGAATAAAGTTACTACTACATTTCGTATAGAAGCGCATTATTAAACTGACAAATGTTGTAAATATCAACTCTGTAACTTTATTTGTTTAAAACATATAGTGAATTTAAATTATCAGTATTTTCAGTTAAGCATCAGATCATCATTTCTTCCACACAAAGCATATTCAGCAATGACAGTTTGACATCTTATTGAGTCATTAGGTAATAGAATATTTGATGTAAAGTTTAGTGCTTAATAGTTACTTTTGTTCTTTTATCAGAAAGCACATTGATGCAAGGCAACTGGCTGTCACATTCAAAGTTAAGAAGAAAATTGTATTGGTTTTATGTAAAAGAATTTAACGTTTATTATATAATGGATATTATTGTTACTTTATTTAGAACGTGAAAGTGATCAAGCTTTGATTATTTAAATATGTTAGAATGTAAAATAATGTAGAATAAGCTGTAGCTAAGTAGATAGACGGCTTCAGGAAAGGAAACTGCACTAGTCAGTTGAGCGAGGATATTTGGCGCGTGGGAAACGCGGCCGGGGACGGGCAGTGTCAGAGCTCGGGCAGACACTAAGGCGGACAGTACAGTTGTGCTCTGGACACCAAAGGGTGCAGTTCGGATTGAGATGCGAAAGCGGGCAGTCGGTCTGTAGGTAGCTAGGAAGTGAAACGACTCATAAAAATTCGCGTTGTGTGGTGTCGCGGGACTTAGTCTCTGGTATCGTGGGACTTACAGGGCAGTGAGCAGCCGCATACCTGATGTGAACCTTTCGTGTAAATAACGAGATGGAGTATTGGACTTGTGTGTCGCGATGAGGTGGTGAACGATCGAACTGTGTCAAACGGATATGCGCTCGAGTGTAACTGTAACTCTAAATACAACCACTTTCGCTATTAGTATGCTTTCTGAATAAACATTATTCTAACCAAATCGCAACTGTGTGGCCTACATCATTTATGGGTCGTTAATGCAACTCCTGATAATATTAGTACTGTTGTTATATGTTGTATTAAGACTGTATGGATCATAAAATCCCACAAACTTGCCGTCAGCCAGAGAATTTAACCAAAGGGTCACAAGTGTCTAATTTAGGGCGTGTAATGCGACATGTGCGGTTCAGCCCCTAGACGAGTAGAGCCAAAACATTTCGACGAAGAGGACCCAAGTGTGAGCCCGCACATCTTTGGAATGTTAGCTCGCGACTGGGGGCTCGTCAGGGATAGGAATTTGGGAAGTGTTAGTTGAGGGATAAAAATCTTGCAAAGTGTTGGAACAGGATTAGATTCTGAAAAGTGTCACTTGCGGAATATGAACTCTGGAAATTTTAGAATTGGATTTGAATTCTGCAACGTGTTTCAAAAGTATTATGTGAACTTTGATAGGTTGGACCTGTCGCAAAAGTTAAATGTGAGATCGGTTCAGGAATGAATATTAGGTTTCTTTAATAGTTGTGAAATTACAATTGTAATTCTCACAGTTAACGACATTCTGTGATCTAGGTCCCAAGTATGTGGCAGTTTAGGCAGTTTGCGTGGGGGCTGTGAGCTGCGAATTTTGCAGCAGTTGTGTTCACCGAGTTTAGCAGTGGTTAAGAATGAGAAAAAAGTGACGCGGCAGAAGAGGCGACATCGAAAGCACGTGGTTCCAGCCAGCAGCGGCATCTTCAACGGCAATTCATCGTGCAGCGGTCGTGGCAGTAGCACAGCAGAGGCTACAAGATCTTCAGTGTCGGCTTCAACTGCAACATCGGCAGCAATACCACGGCAGAAGGATCCAGCAGGACAAAGCTAAGTACCTGTGCTGATAGCGAGATTATGTATTATCCTGTAGTTCAATCGCCAATAATAGAAGTAGCTAGTATTAAGCAGTCGGCCAGATTGTGTGGGTCCGAAAATATTAGCAAGCCGCTTAGCCCGTAGTCGGAGTGGGAGAGCGTGATCGGCGGTGAATTTAGTAGGGTAAATAGTCAAAAATCAGGCCAGGGATATGAATTTGGGGGAGACATGATGACGCAATTAATGCAAATGATAAGAGGATGGGCTCCAAAAGTGATTCTGTTAAAACCGATATGGGTGACGTAAATTTAAAAATTGATTCGGTTCAATCCGAAATAGCTTCGGTTGTGAAAGAGAAAGTAGGTAAAATTGCTAGTGGAATCGAGGAATTGATAGGCAGAAAATTAAAACTCATTCGGGATGAAATAGGCAAAATTTCTGATGAAGTTAGGATACTTGAGTCTAAGGTAGATCAAGCGAAGAAAATTTTCAGTGATGAGGTGGAGAAATTGCAGGCAGATTTGGGAGGCAACGTAAGAAATTGTGTGAGTAGGCAAGATGCTCTAATGGCTGAGACGACAGAGGCTATTAGTAACTTATCCATTTGAATGGGGAAAGGGGAGAAAGAAGCAGATAAAATAAAGGAACAAGTAGCATCTGGCATTAAAATTGAAAATGGTGAAGTTAAAAAGCAAATCAATGAAATAAAAAGCAAGTTGAATACTTTAGCTGCACATCAAACCTCTACAGTGATCAGTGTTCCGTGAATGAACTCGGGAACGGTCAAATGTTTTGGTGACGACGGGAAATATCACCTAGTAAATTTTCTAGCAGCATGTAGTGATGGTTTTATAATGGAATGTCCGACGAGGCGAAGATGAAATTCATGAAAAGACATTTGGAAGGTGAGGCGCAATCATGGGCAAAAATACACAGTCATACGTTCACTACCTACGAAATACATCTACATCTACATCTACATGACTACTCTGCAATTCACATTTAAGTGCTTGGCAGAGGGTTCATCGAACCACAATCATACTATCTCTCTACCATTCCACTCCCGAACAGCGCGTGGGAAAAACGAACACCTAAACCTTTCTGTTCGAGCTCTGATTTCTCTTATTTTATTTTGATGATCATTCCTACCTATGTAGCTTGGGCTCAACAAAATATTTTCGCATTCGGAAGAGAAAGTTGGCAACTGAAATTTGGTAAATAGATCTCGCCGCGACGAGAAACGTCTTTGCTTTAATGACTTCCATCCCACCTCGCGTATCATATCTGCCACACACTCTCCCCTATTACGTGATAATACAAAACGAGCTACCCTTTTTACACCCTTTCGATGTCCTCCGTCAATCCCACCTGGTAAGGATTCCACACCGCGCAGCAATATTCTAACAGAGGACGAACGAGTGTAGTGTAAGCTGTCTCTTTAGTGGACTTGTTGCATCTTCTAAGTGTCCTGCCAATGAAACGCAACCTTTGGCTCGCCTTCCCCACAATATTATCTATGTGGTCTTTCCAACTGAAGTTGTTCGTAATTTTAACGCCCAGGTACTTAGTTGAATTGACAGCCTTGAGAATTGTACTATTTATCGAGTAATCAAATTCCAACGGATTTCTTTTGGGACTCATGTGGATCACCTCACACTTTTCGTTATTTAGCGTCAACTGCCACCTGCCACACCATACAGCAATCTTTTATAAATCGCTTTGCAACAACTGATACTGGTCTTCGGATGACCTTACTAGACGGTAAATTACAGCATCATCTGCGAACAACCTAAGAGAACTGCTCAGATTGTCACCCAGGTCATTTATATAGATCAGGAACAGCAGAGGTCCCAGGACGCTTCCCTGGGGAACACCTGATATCACTTCAGTTTCACTCGATGATTTGCCGTCTATTACTACGAACTGAGACCTTCCTGACAGGAAATCACGAATCCAGTCGCACAACTGAGACGATACCCCATAGGTCCGCAGCTTGATTAGAAGTCGCTTGTGAGGAACGGTGTAAAAAGCTTTCCGAAAATCTAGAAATACGAAATCAACTTGAGATCTCCTGTCGATAGCGGCCATTACTTCGTGCGAATAAAGAGCTAGCTGCGTTGCGCAAGAACGATGTTTTCTGAAACCATGCTGATTACGTATCAACAGATCGTTCCCTTCGAGGTGATTCATAATGTTTGAATACAGTATATGCTCCAAAACCCTACCGCAAACCGATGTCAATGATATAGGTCTGTAGTTCGATGGATTACTCCTACTACCCTTCTTAAACACTGGTGCGACCTGCGCAATTTTCCAATCTGTAGGTACAGATCTATCAGTTAGCGAGCGGTTGTATATGATTGCTAAGTAGGGAGCTATTGTTTCAGCGTAATCTGAAAGGAACCTAATCGGTATACAATCTGGACCTGAAGACTTGCCCGTATCAAGCGATTGGAGTTGCTTCACAACCCCTAAGGTATCTACTTCTAAGAAACTCATGCTAGCAGCTGTTCGTCTTACAAATTCTGGAATGTTCCATTCGTCTTCCCTGGTGAAGGAATTTCGGAAAACTGCGTTCAATAACTCCGCTTTAGCGGCACAGTCGTCGGTAACAGTACCATCGGCACTGCGCAGCGAAGGTATTGACTGCGTCTTGCCGCTTGTGTACTTTACATACGACCAGAATTTCTTCGGATTTTCTACCAAATTTCGAGACAATGTTTCGTTGTGGAACCTATTAAAGGCACCTCGCATTGAAGTCCGTGCCAAATTTCGCGCGTCTGTAAATTTTATCCAATCTTCGGGATTTCGCGTTCTTCTGAACTTCGCATGCTTTTTCCGTTGCCTCTGCAACAGAGTTCGGACGTATTTTGTGTACCATGGGGGATCAGTTCCATCTCTTACCAATTTATGAAGTATGAATCTCTCAATTGCTGCTGCTACTACATCTTTGAATTTGAGCCACATCTCGTCTACATTTGCATAGTCAGTTCGGAAGGAATGGAGATTGTCTCTTAGGAAGGCTTCTAGTGACACTGTATCCGCTTTTTTAAATAAAATTATTTTGCGTTTGTTTCTGGTGGATTTGGAAGAAACGGTATTGAGCCTAGCTACAACGACCTTGTGATCACTAATCCCTGTATCAGTCATGATGCTCTCTATTAGCTCTGGATTGTTTGTGGTTAAGAGGTCAAGTGTGTTTTCGCAACCATTTACAATTCGCATGGGTTCGTGGACTAACTTCTCGAAATAATTTTCGGAGAAAACATTTAGGACAATCTCGGAAGATGTTTTCTGCCTACCACCGGTTTTGAACAAGTATTTTTGCCAACATATCGAGGGAAGATTGAAGTCCCCACCAACTATAGCCGTATGAGTGGGGTATTTATTTGTTACGAGACTCAAATTTTCTCTGAACTGTTCAGCAACTATATTATCGGAGTCTGGGGGTCGGTAGAAGGAGCCAATTATTAACTTAATTCGCACGGAGTATCTACTTCGACTTCACTACAAGATAAACCACTACTGACAGACACAAACACTCCACCACCAATTCTGCCTATTCTATCGTTCCTGAACACCGTCTGAGATTTCGTAAAAATTTCTGCAGAACTTATTTCAGGCTTTAGCCAGCTTTCTGTACCTATAATGATTTCAGCTTCTGTGCTTTCTATTAGCGCTTGTAGCTCAGGGACTTTCCCAGCACAACTACAACAATTTACAACTACAATTCCGACTGTTCCTTGATCCAAGCACGTCCTGTATTTGCCATGCACCCTTTGAGATTGCAGCCCACCCCGTACTTTCCCGAGGCCTTCTAACCTAAAAAAACCGCCCAGTCCACGCCACACAGCCTCCGCTACCCGTGTAGCCGCCAGCTGAGTGTAGTGAACTCCTGACCTATTCAGCGGAACCCGAAACCCCACCACCCTATGGCGCAAGTCGAGGAATCTGCAGCCAACACGGTCGCAAAACCGTCTGAGCCTCTGATTCAGACCCTCCACCCAGCTCTGCACCAATGGTCCGCAGTCGGTTCTGTCAACGATGCTGCACGTGGTGAGCTCTGCCTTCATCTCGTAAGCAAGACCGACAGCCTTCACCAAATCAGATAGCCGCCGGAATCCAGAGAGAATTTCCTCAGATCCAAAGCGACACGCGTCATTAGTGCCGACATGTGCCACCACCTGCAGCTGGCTGTACCCTGTGCTCTTCATGGCATCCGGAGGGACCCTTTCCACATCAGGAATGACTCCATCCGGAATGCACACAGAGTGCACACTGGATTTCTTCCCCTCCTTAGCCGCCATATCCCTAAGGGGCCCCATTACGCGCCTAACATTGGAGCTCCCAACTGCCAATAAGTCCACCCTCTGCGATTGCCCGAACCTTGAAGGCTGAGAATCATCCTCTGAAACAGGGCAGGCAGCTGCATCTGGCTCAGCCAGAGACACTGCCTGAAACCTATTTGTCAGACGCACCGGGGAGGCTTTCTGATCAGCCTCCGGGGACGTCTTTCGCTGCCTGCCACGCCTTGGAACGACCTCCCAATCAACCACAGGCGAGGGCTCAGCCCCACTGCGGGCAGCAACCGGGGTAACCACAGCGGCAGACCGATTTGGGGACAGACGGGACGAGGTTGACATCCCCGTGATACCCAAGTCTGGCTCCCCACAGTGGTGGTGGTGGTGGTGGTGGTGGTGGTTAGTGTTTAACGTCCCGTCGACAAGGAGGTCATTAGAGACGGAGCGCAAGCTCGGGTTAGGGAAGGATTGGGAAGGAAATCGGCCGTGCCCTTTCAAAGGAACCATCCCGGCATTTGCCTGAAACGATTTAGGGAAATCACGGAAAACCTAAATCAGGATGGCGGGAGACGGGATTGAACCGTCGTCCTCCCGAATGCGAGTCCAGTGTGCTACCACTGCGCCACCTCGCTCGGTCCCACAGTGGTGCCCATTGGCAACAGCCTCAAGCTGCACGACCGAAGCAGCGCCGCTTGCAGCTGTGAGCGAAGGGATGCCAACTCAGCCCTAATCTGAACACAGCAATCACAGTCCCTGTCCATTCTAATGGATGTTGAACAACAGTTACTGAAACCCGAGTCCGTGCCTAAATAACGCAAGGGAAACACGCAAAGAATGTATGAACTAACCTGTACAAATGCCTAACGACTGCGCTACAATCTGCCTGAATTTACGATTACAGTAACTAAAACTCGAAATTACACCTCCTATACGAAACTCACACGCAATTTAAGTAAGAATCTACGAACTAAACACTAAAGCGCGATGCTACAACTCTCAAATACTATAATACGCCTGAAATTTGTGAATTAAACAATGCAAGTACCCAGAAACATGCAAAGAAATTAAGAATTAAGCTATGTAACAAATAAGTAAGCTAGGGGTATACGACTTGCTGCTGGCAGCTGCTTATCCAACGGCGGCAGGGAACACACTGGCTGTGACCAAAGCAGTTTCCTGAACGAGTTGTAGAGCGGAGTTCGTGAATGGGCCACCATTTAAATACGAGATTGTTCGATGCGTGAACTTTGTAAACGTGAACTTGCGAGATTAATGCATGTGAAACGTCCATTGGGAGTGCTTACTGAAATTACGGCGTTAAAAGGCGGCTACCAGAAAATTAGAAGTGGGATCTAGTTCACAGTCCTATTAACTCAACAGACGAATTTTTGGACTTTGAAAAAAAAAATGAGAACGGGAGTTGAAATTTAAACCGCCAAGTAAGCAGAGTGGAAATCATGAAAACAGTCCGAGTAATAACTATGAAAGACATTAGGGAAGTTATCAACTGAATGCAAACAGCATTTTTGATTGGGAAAACGGTAACAGGAACACATCCAATGATAAATTCAAAGGGTTATGGCAACGGATACTTTCGTGACAGGGACTGACAACAAGAACGTAGATTTGAGAAACCGGCACCTGGCGAAATAGACCAGCGTAATGAGAGATCTGGAAACTACGTTTCGCCGCATCTCAGGTCCGGAGATGGCAAAATAAACCGACGATGAACAGGATGCGAGTAAACGGAAATGTGATAGGTCTCAATAAATCGGCAGAAAGGCGTCAGAATTTTGAAATAAAATTAGTGAGAGATGAGAATCAAACGGGTAAACTTTCAAATCAGATCGTACGTAAAGGGCGTAATCCCAAGATAACGAAAGATAACGATAAAGGCTATGACAATTTAGGGCTAAATGATTTGTTTTATGAATGTGGGACGAAGGTGTATTTGAATGTTAATACAATGAAAGATTCTATGTGCCTAAAGGAGGCTGAGGTGGAGCTGAATTTGGTGGAGTTAGATATTTTAGAAAATTCTAAAGAGGTACTAACCAGCGGTAACGATTATGGTGATGAAGGTGATGGTGTTCCAGGTGATATTGAGATGGCGAAAGTTGTTAAGGAGGTTAATAAGGGCGGCGTAGCATTAGTCTCATCAGCTGTTGATGAATTTGTGTGTGTATTGGTGGATATCAGTGAATTATTTTTGAAGGAAGGTAGTAATGATGTTTTATGTGCTAAAGTTACGAAAGTTGAAGCTGCTGGTATTGATATTTCAGTGGAAGAAATTTGTGGGTATCTATCTACTAATGGAGGTGAACCCGAAATTCTGAATGGATCTGTGGATCTTGAATGTTTCTTTGAGAATGAATGTGTATTTGAATTTGATGTGCAATCTGCAATTAATGTGGCTCAGGAGCGTGTAGGAGCAGTAAAGGTATTATGCGCAGGTTTAAATCAAAACACAGTGGAATTTAGTTTATTGTTGATTCTGAAATTGCACGACGCTGTAGCTATCATTTTTGTGATGTAATGGCAGAGGATGATGAAACTATGAACGGTTCTTATATTGGTGATTTTTCGACGGATGTAAGTGATGTTTATGTAGCGAGTTGTATAATATATCAGCGGCTGATGAAAATGCTGTTTGTGAAGGTGTTTGTAATGATGTGAAAGTAAAAAGTAAGGCTTTATTTAGTGATAATGATATTGTAGCTACTAATGTCGATAATTTTAAGGGAGAATACAGTGAGTTTGATTCTAATATAGAAGTAATATTTGGACAGAAGGGTATCTTAAGGAGGAATGTGATTTTACTTTAACTGATTGGTGATGGTACGATAGAACATTACGATCGCTATTGCTTCATTTGTGGACTCGAGAGAAGTTTAAGATAGCGAGGGGTCTAGAAGGGAGAAAAAATGAAATTGGGGTGAAAGAGGCATTTAATTAATTATCTTGGGACGAGTATGAAATTGAGAGATAATTTGCAATGAAGTACTTCAGGATTTATTGTAGCTTGTTTGTTGTTTCGTCACTTAAGGATTTTTTTGGCACAAGGTTCAAATGGTTCAAATGGATCTGAGCACTATGAGACTTAACTTCTGAGGTCATCAGTGCCCTAGAACTTAGAACTACTTAAAGCTAACCGAAGTATATCACACACATCCATGTCCGAGGCAGGATTCGAACCTGCGACCGTAGCGGTCTCGCGGTTCCAGACCTAGAACCGCGTGGCCACACCGACCGGCATTGGCACAAGGTCTGTGCAATTACAAAGAGACAGTTCAGACGAACATTTGGGTGTGAGGAGGTCGGAGAACTCAATTAATTGGTGAATGGTATCAAGAAAAAATCATTATAAATTAGATTTTTGGGGGTATGTAAGGGATTTATTTATGTGCATGTATGTGTTAGGCTTAAGTTTTTGGACGGTTTTATGTTTGTTGCAATTTCCAAATTATAAGTTATGGTCATGCCAATTTGTGTGCATGGAGGCTGGAGAAATTTGGAAAATGCTTACCTAGGACGACAAATGTGTGTTTATCTGAATGAATTTTATCCATAGAGGATGCTGTCGAACTCCGTGACTTTTTCTTTATAATGTGTAGAAAAACATCCGCTACCAGTCACAATAAAAGGTTATTTATTTGTCTCACGACCGGTTTCAGGCTTGCACCCATCCTCAGGTGTTTATACATTCATGTACATGTTTATACCGTTGGAGATCACTGCATAAATACAAAAAAATTATTTGCTGGTGACTACACAGATACAAGTGGGACAATTGTAAGTGGTAAGGCAGCATTTGACGAAAATATATCAGTACTTACATAGAGATGAAGCACCATTATTACAGTTATGCTGTAGGGATAGTTTTGCCACTTGGTTACACACTTATTGTCATTTTCACGTCCATATATCAGTTGTACCAAGTATAGCTTCATATTTCACTATTATGATGTGCACTCATGAAATACAGTTTCTTTACATACAAACATGTGGGCTGTGTTTAAAGAACTTAGATGTAGCAGATTTCTACACCGAGTGTGTTTATCTACTTATCTAAGAATGTTTTGGGGCAATAATTTATTGTTGTATGGAGTATCGATTTGTGTACGCAGCTTCACTGCCCGGAGTTAAACGAGAGGTGATATTTGTTCATATTTCTTTTTAGTTTTGAGTCTAAGGTAGTTATTTAAATTAAAAGCAAATATTACTTTGCTGATGAAGTCGATTGGGAATCTGTCACGAGATGCATGTCTCTAGTGGGAACTGAATAACATGTCAGAATCACTGAAGAGTTTACAAGCATCTTGCAAACACTGTAAATCAATTGTTTACTGTGTAGTTTGGATCTGTTTGTATGGATTCCACTGGGTGAAGTGTTCAGTGCAGATCCTGGGCGGTTTCGGAAAGTGTTGATGTCTGGTGTCTACACTCGATTCCAAATTCAACAGATTTGTCCCCGAAACACGTTGGCGATGGAATGCGGAGGCATACAGAATTTCGGCATGGTACTCGGATCCAAGCTGTGGAGCGCCGCCGGAGACTTTGTTGTGGTGAAAACGTTCTGTGAAAGTGAGCGCAGGCGATTTTGATAAATGTAAAGTTTTATTTGGCATTTAATTAATACGCTGCAATTCATAATTTATGTTAGATACAAGTTTCATTAAATTTAAAGGATGCTACATCAACACAACTACATATAATTACACTATTGATCTGGCGCTTAGGATATTTATGTTATAGTATTATGAACTGGTGTGTTGTAAATTTGGGTGCTACTTCATAACATATATAGCACGCCAACATGTTATGAAGTGGAGGTGTGTGAGTTAACAAGCATTTCACTCTCATTTAAATATATGCCCGAACGAGGCAGCCTTCAGGAATTGTGAAACGAACCCTGTCGTCCAGAACTGTGGGTCAGAAAGAGCGCAGATTCGCCATGAGATGGGGAAATTCACAGGCGTCTATTGTGCTGAATGAGGCCTAAGAGCTATAGTGTGCGAGTGAGACAGACGAGAACCTATGTCATAGGGAAACCCCGTAGAAGCCGTTTGTGGCCAGGGAGAGGTAGCAATGTTAGATATGACGTACCTAAGATCGACCATAAAGGGAAACATTTATGAAAACTATTTAATTCTGTAGTAACTCAGGGAATGAAGTCACAGTAATTTTAATCTACTATCCTTCATAAATTTTCATGGTGGTCCCTATAAGACTTGAATACTGATCATACCTATGATAGTTTAGGATTTACTGTTAAAGTGAAATTAATAAGTTTTGTAACAAAACCTAAATGCTAAAATCTGAACGCTTTGGTCGATGTTAACGATCGATATTTCACATAGAAGTGCATCATTAAAATGACAAATGTTGTAAATATCAGCTCTGTAACTTTATTTGCTTAAAAGATATTCATATGGCGCGCGCCGCTATCCTGTGATCTTGTTTAGAGCGCGCGCTGTAATCGATTTAGTTCGCTGTTCTGGTGCGGGTGGCGTTCCGGTGGTGATTTGCTATGACTTCGCTGGCGTGTGTTTGCGGTGGCCGGCGGAAAGCGAGAGGGTAGTCGGTTTCCGGGTATTGCACGGAACGTGAAGTTCGCTCTGCCTGACCTGCTGGTGACTAGCGCTAAGGTTGTTGTGCCTCGCAATATGAGCAGAGTGGTCTGGGGCGGAGGCGACTCTCCGTTGTGCTGGCCATGCGGTGGTGGTTAATTGGCGTACTTGTTCTGCCCGCCTGTCTGATGTAGAGGTCCCCTTTTTGAAGGAATTCACGTAGGTGGTTCCTGTTACCTGACCGGAGTTGCGTTCATGTATGATATATTCGGCATTTGATGTGATAGGTAAGGTCTGCCTAAGAAAGGCGGTTTTGGACAGTATATGCATAGTGAAGTACTGCTGCTTGGCATATGTGGTCTTCTGGGACCTGAACAACACGATCTTGTCAATTTGGTTTGTGTAACAGCATTTAGTGGTATGTTCTGTATTTTTATCCGACTGTGTTATTATTAATGTGGTGGAATAGTCGCGTTTGGTGTCGTTATGGCACTTCTAAGACTGTGGTTTCACTATTCATGTGCGCTTGGGTTTTGTTTTAAGAAGCGAGAAATGTTTATTAAGATTTGTGTGTGTTGGCTTCCGGCACTTGTTAAGAGCGCCCGAGTTAACGACGCCGTGGTTATCATGTGCTGTCGGGATGTTATATTGTCATTTGATTTTTGAATTTTATCTTGTGTTGATATTATCTGTCGTGTGTTACAGAACATAACCAAGGTGCGTAAGTGATGGGCAGTTGTGGGAGGCATGTCGGGGACCTCTCAGCGGTTTACTTCGGGGACAGTTTCTACTGGGAAGCCTCCGAAGTGTTGAGGGCTCACTCGTCTGTGATTGCGTTCGGAGTTGCCCTTGCCCTTCGGTTGTATCAGATTATTATTTTGTTATTATATTTATTGGTTGTGTGTTGCGCTTCTTTGATTTTATCGTGCCAAGTTGCCATTATTACTATTTTTTTAAAGTTTATTGGTGCTCTTAATGTTTTCCGTTTTTATGGTGCCAAGTGTCGTTATCATTCTTAAAGGTTTTTGTAAATGATCTTAAGTTGCATTGCCAAGTTAACTTAGTATCGGATTTTGTCTCTTGGGTAAACTCTCAAAGCACTATTGTAAAAGGTTCTCTGATTTTATGGTCGAAAGCCGCCGTTATTGTTTTTAAAGCTCATTCTTTTAACCATCTGTTAAGTTCTGTAAGTTATATGAATTTGTTGTTACATAAAAGAGATTGTTACTGGCAATTTAATAAATTGTGTACAAAGTTTGCTGTTTGGATATTATTGGGTGGAAATCCTTGGATAGTTGTCCTATGAGAACACACATTCCAGATATAGTTAATTTAAATTATCAGTATTTTCAGTTAAGCATCAGATCATCATTTCCTCCACACAACATACATTGAACGATGGCAGAATGGCACCTTATTGAATCATTAAGTAATAGAATATTTGTTGTAAAGTTTAGTGCATAATAGTTACTTTTGTTCTTTATTTATTTATCAGAAGGCACATTGGTGCAAGGCTACTGGCTGTCACATCCAAAGTTAAGAACAACACTGTACTGGTTTTATGTAAAAGAATTTAACGTTTATTATGTAATGGATATTATTGTTACTTTATTTAGAACGTGAAAGTGATCAAGCTTTGATTATTTAAATATGTTAGAATGTAAAATAATGTAGAATAAGCTGTAGCTAAGTAGATAGACGGCTTCAGGAAAGGAAACTGCGCTAGTCAGTTGAGCGAGGATATTTGGCGCGTGGGAAACGCGGCCGGGGATGGGCAGAGAGTCAGAGCTGGAGCAGACAGTAAGGCGGACAGTACAGTTCTGCTCTAGACACCAAAGGGTGCAGTTCGGATTGAGATGCGAAATCAGGCAGTCGGTCTGTAGGTAGCTAGGAAGCGAAACGACTTAGAAAATATCGCGTTGTGTGGTGTCGCGGGACTGACGTGAACTCCAACTTTTCGTATAAATAACTAGATGGAGTATTGGACTTGTGTTTCGCATTGAGGTTGTGAATGATCGAACTGTGTCAAATGTATATGTGGTCGAATGTAACAGTAATTAATTCTAAATACGATCACTTTCACTGTTTGCTTTTTGAATAAATGTTATTGTAACTAAATCGCAACTGAGTGACATACATCATTTATGGGCCGTTAATTTAACTCCCGATATTATTAGTACTGTTGTTATATGTTGTATTAAGAATGTATGGTTCATACAATCCCGCAAACGTACCATCAGCCAGACAATTTAACAAGAGGGTCACAAGTGTCTAATTTAGGACATGTAATGCGACATGTGCGGTTCAACCCCTAGACGAGTTTGAGCCAAGACATTTCGACGAAGAGAAACCGTATCTGAGCCCGAACATCTTTGAGATGTTAGCTCGCAGTGGTTCAAACTCGCGCCCAGACATCCTGATTTAGGTTACCTATGATTTACTTAAATAACTTAAGGCAAATGCCTGGATGGTTCCTTTGCAAAGGCCAAAGCCGATTTCCTGCCCCGTCCTTCCCCAACCTGAGCTCTGAAACGTCTATGTTTTTACTTAAACTGCCGAAATAACTGAAAATTACTGAATGCTGCTGAGTGCAACTGAGTGGAACTGAACCTGCTATCTCTTTACTTGTTTTTTATCATTTCCCTGACCTACAGAATTTTCCCTGACAAATACAACTCAAACTTATTCTATTCATTTATTGCCCACCATATACAAATTCAACGCAGTCTGACTGCAAATAGTTAACACAAAAGAATGGCCCCGAATTAGAACAACCCTAACGATGTTGTTGTTGCTGTTGTGGTCTTCAGTCCAGAGACAGGCTTGATGCAGCTCTCCATGCTACTCTATCCTGTGCAAGCTTCTTCATCTCCCAGTACCTACTGCAGCCTACATCCTTCTGAATCTGCTTCGAGTATTCATCTCTTGGTCTCCCTCTACGATTTTTACCCTCCACGCTGCCCTCCAATGCTAAATGGTGATCCGTCGATGTCTCAGAACATGTCCTACCAACCGACCCCCTCTTCTAGTCAAGTTGTGCCACAAGCTCCTCTTCTCCCCAATTCTATTCAATACCTCCTCAATAGTTATGTGATCTACCAATCTAATCTTCAGCATTCTTCTATAGCACCACATTTCGAAAGCTTCCATTCTCCTCTTGTCTAAACTATTTATCGTCCACGTTTCACTTCCATACATGGCTACACTCCATACAAATACTTTCAGAAACGACTTCCTGACATTTAAATCTACACTCGATGTTAACAAATTTTTCTTCTTCAGAAACGCTTTCCTTGCCATTGCCAGTCTACATTTTATATCCTCTCTACTTCGGCCATCATCAGTTATTTTGCTCCCCAGATAGCAAAACTCCTTTACTACTTTAAGGGCATTTCCTAATCTAATTCTCTCAGCATCAGCCGACTTAATTCGACTACATTCCATTATCCTCGTTTTGCTTTTGTTGATGTTCATCTTATACCCTCCGTTCAAGACGCTGTCCATTCCGCTCAACTGCTCTTCCAAGTCCATTGCTGTCTCTGACAGAATTACAATGCCATTGGCGAACCTCAAAGTTTTTATTTCTTCTCCATGGATTTTAATACCTACTCCGAACTTTTCTTTTGTTTCCTTTATTGCTTGCTCAACACACAGATTGAATAACATCGGGGATAGGCTACAACCCTGTCTCACTCTTCCCAACCACTGCTTCCCTTTCATACTCCTCGACCCTTATAACTGCCATCTGGTTTCTGTACAAATTATAAATAGCCTTTCGCTCCCTGTATTTTACCCCTGCCACCTTCAGAATTTGAAAGACAATATTCCAATCAACATTGTCAAAAGCTTTCTCTAAGTCTACAAATGCTAGAAACGTAGGTTTGCCTTTCCTTAATCTTTCTTCTAAGATAAGTCGTAGGGGCAGTATTGCCTCGCGTGTTCCAACTTCTCTACGGAATCCAAACTGATCTTCCCCGAGGTCGGCTTCTATCAGTTTTTCCATTCGTCTGTAAAGAATTTGCGTTAGTATTTTGCAGCTGTGACTTATTAAACTGATAGTTCGGTAATTTTCACATCTGTCAACACCTGCTTTCTTTGGGATTGGAATTATTATATTCTTCTTGAAGTCTGAGGGTATTTCGCCTGTCTCCTACATTTTGCTCATCAAATGGTAGAGTTCTGTCAGGACTGGCTCTCCCAAGGCTGTCAGTAGTTCTCATGGAATGTTGTCTACTCCGGGGGCCTTGTTTCGACTCAGGTCTTTCAGTGCTCTGTCAAACTCTTCATATCTCCCATTTCATCTTCATCTACATCCTGTTCCATTTCCATAATATTGTCCTCAAGTACATCACCCTTGTATAGACCCTCTATATACTCCTTCCACCTTTCTGCTTTCCCTTCTTTGCTTAGAACTGGGTTTCCATCAAAGCTCTAGATATTCATGCAAGTGGTACTCCTTTCTCCAAAGGTCTCTTTAATTTTCCTGTAGGCAGTATCTATCTTACCCCTAGTGAGATAAGCCTCTACATCCTTACATTTGTCCTCTATCCATCCCTGCTTAGCCATTTTGCACTTCCTGTCGATCTCATTTTTGAGACGTTTGTATTCCTTTATGCCTGCTTTATTTACTGCATTTTTATATTTTCTCCTTTCATCAATTAAATTCAATATTTCTTCTGTTACCCAAGGATTTCTACTAGCCCTCGTCTTTTTACCTATTTGATCCTCTGCTGCCTTCACTACTTCATCCCTCAAAGCTACCCATTCTTCTTCTACTGTATTTCTTTCCCCCATTCCTTTATGCTCTCCCTGAAACTCTGTACAACCTCTGGTTCTTTCAGTTTATCCAGGTGCCATCTCCTTAAATTCCCACGTTTTTGCAGTTTCTTCAGTTTTAATATACAGTTGATAACCAATAGATTGTGGTCAGAGTCCACATCTGCCCCTGGAAATGTCTTACAATTTAAAACGTGGTTCCTAAATCTCTGTCTTACCATTATGTAATCTATCTGATACCTTTTAGTATCTCCAGGGTTCTTCCATGCATACAACCTTCTTTCATGATTCTTAAACCAAGTGTTAGCTATGATTAAGTTATGCTCTGTGCAGAATTCTACCAGGCGGCTTCCTCTTTCATTTCTTAGCCTCAATCCATATTCACCTACTATGTTTCCTTCTCCCCCTTTTCCTACTCTTGAATTCCAGTCACCCATGACTATTAAATTTTCATCTCCCTTCACTATCTGAATAATTTCTTTTATCTCATCATACATTTTACCAATTTCTTCGTCATCTGCAGAGCTAGTTGGCGTATAAACTTGTACTACTGTAGTAGGCGTGGGCTTCGTGTCCATCTTGGCCACAATAATGCATTCACTATGCTGTTTGAAAGTAGCTTACCTGTACTCCTATTTTTTTATTCGTTATTAAACCTACTCCTGCATTACCCCTATTTGATTTTGTATTTATAACCCTGTATTCACCTGACCAAAAGTCTTGTTCCTCCTGCCACCGAACTTCACTAATTCCCACTATATCTAACTTTAACGTATCCGTTTCCCTTTTTAAATTTTCTAACCTACCTGCCCAATTAAGGGATCTGACATTCCACACTCCGATCCGTAAAACACCAGTTTTGTTTCTCCTGATAGCAATGTCCTCTTGAGTATTCCCCGCCCGGAGATCCGAATGGGGAACTATTTTATCTCTGGAATATTTTACCCAGGAGGACGCCATCATCATTTAATCATACAGTAAAGCTGCATGCCCTCGGGAAAAATTACGGCTGTAGTTTCCCCTTGCTTTCAGCCGTTCGCAGTACCAGAACAGCAAGGCAATTTTGGCTAGTGTTACAAGGCCAGATCAGTCAATCATCCAGACTGTTGCCCCTGCAACTACTGAAAAGGCTGCTGCCCCTCTTCAGGAACCACACGTTTATCTGGCCTCTCAACAGATACCTCTCCGTTGTGGTTGCACCTATGGTACGGCTATCTGTATCGTTGAGGCACGCAAGCCTCCCCACCAACGGCAAGGTCCATGGTTCATGGGGGGAGGCACCCTAACAATAAGCTACACTTTTTCATAACTCACGTACCTCACAGACAATCTTCATTACTAGAACTACAGCAAATACAGCAAGCAGAAACTACAGCCTGCTAAATAAAATGTTTCTAACTACTATAGGCTCTAACTACTAGGAGGCATGTGGTTAGCATAAGAAAGGTTTTTTGAAGAGCAAACAATATCTTTAGCAGATTTTACCTTAATCGTGTGACATCCAGTTCCAAAAATTATATAATCGTCAATAATTCCATTTCTCAAACATTAATCATCATTTTTACATTCCATTTCCATCCAGCGCTAAATCTCCATGACGGACACATGTCCAAACCGTCTGCTCGCTCGCTGCCAATTTCCATCACTGCTAACTATTAACTTCTTACTATGAGTCCGCTCAGCCACAGAGTCTCTTACAGAGGGCGCACAGCGCTGTCAGTGATATTAATGCAGTCTACAGCGCTGCCAACATGCAAACACATAATCAGGGTACTTAGAGCTTGTGCTCCATCTCTAATAACCTCCATGTCGATGGAGCGTTTAACACTAATGTTCATGTGTTCATGCCATGGATCCTCAACGAAGTATCTAACGCAGTTGGCCATAGCAGTGGAGTCAGTGTGGCTCCAAATCCCTTCCTGCACCTCTTTCAGTTGTCTGCACTGCAAAAAGTGGTTATTTAGGCTACTGATAGGTGAAAGATGATCAAATTGATGTGACTGGACAGTGTGCTTGTGTCTATATTTTTCGCATTTTACTGACCTAGAGTCGTTTTGTTCTAGACCAATGAATGGTGTTTGTATACATTGGAAAGTCATTCCATCATCGTTCTCATTTATTCGGATTATTTGTCAAACTGCACCTGTTAATTTATACGAGTCTCTGTACAATTCCAGCACGTGGGCTGTAGTTGACGATACAATCATGTACTATTTATGCAAACGCTACTGTGTTTCCTGGGAAGCACTGAGAAGCTATGAACTCAATATTAACATCAACTATCCTAGTCTTCACACTCTTGTATGTTTTGAACAGTCTATAACGAAAGTTGGAGATTATGTCTTAAACCCTTTTGGACTTAGCAGACACTCATAATTTTCTTTAACTCTCCTGGTATGCTGGATAAAACCTATCGTACATATTGAACGGCAGGCTGTATATATTATGAGACCAATTTTACTGTAAGATGACAACTCGGAATTATGTAAATTTTTCACGTTTCTTAATATTTCATGTGGGGATCACTTTGCTATCAGTTTCAAATGAAAGTATGTTCAATCGTGGTGTTTTTAATAGAAATGATTATCAGGATGAACTTGAAAGCGGAGGATATTCTGTCAGCTCACAGAATTAAAATATAAATACAACTGAATGTGAGAGACAAGTATTTTTAAATGTTTAGGAATTCTTCTATAATTACAGACGTACAGGGCATTTTCCAGATTAATTTCTCAGTCACAGCCTTGTTCTCTTCTGGATTGACACCTACTCTTTGGATGTATGGATTACAGTCTTTTCTATTTCATTAATAAATTTCTGCTAAACATTAAGAAGAATGCAGTTCCTATCCTCAAAGTATCCCGTCACCATCTTGAGAGGTACGCTTGTATGAAAGCACTTGTGTTTGCCTGCTGATGTTGGTTTCTCCATAAATCATCCTGCATTTTCTATGCCGTTCAAGTGCAGTTTTAAGACTGAAATATATGTTTTGAAGGTAGTAATACCTATATTATGAATGGGGTCAATTTCAGCATCATTCAGCTCGTATCATATTTCCTGAAACAGGAAAGTAAATGCGTTACATGTAAGATGGGCTGTTGACATACGAATTCCATCCTTCTTCATAAATTTCCACTCCAAATACGGGAAACTGTTGCTCGGACTGGCCAAAGCGCCCTGTGCTAGATAGCCACGCAGAAATTGCGTTGTTCTCGAACGTCACTGAAGTAAAAGATTTTGTGCGACAAGTATACTTGATGAATGATTCTTCCGTTATATTCGACCACAGCGCTAATGATGACTGATGACATAGTTCTGCACGTTTCAAGCCTAATGATTTAAGAAATTGACAGTTCTTTGGTGTTAACACGTTGTGTTTAAAGTGAAAAGTGTTGTGCTGTTAGCTGTGTGTGCTAGTTTTACTTTGTATGCCCATTCTGCTTCAAGTGCAGATGTATCACGGTCTCTTCACAGTGACAATCGATGAGACGGTCGTTTTGATCCATAATCTTAAACTCAAGACTATTGAAAGTCTGAACAGTCACTGAGAGGTAAAAAGTTTTGGTTGTCGTCTCTAAAATTGTATATTGAGTTGACTGCAGGGAATAATCCGTAGATTGTCTGAATTCGTCACAATATTGCACTCGACTCCAACTGTGCTAACCAGTAATATAGCCACTGAATGAGCTGATTGGCATAATTTGTTTTAATACTTCGGTAGAATTTTGTCCTTTGAGAAACCTAGTTGTGATCCTTGTTCATTCTTATTTCTGTTTTAATTGTATTGTCGTATGCATGTAACTTGAAACTTGGTACAGCTCGTTTTAAATGTTTGTTTAAATCATCAATGTTGAATGCCCCGGGGGTACTTACTACCTCCTAGATGTAGATTGCAGTTTCATGCTGTGATATTAGGAGTAATGTTACACGTTTCTAACCTTGTCAGTGCTATACTGCTGCACCCTTTGCTTAATTCGACTGGTGGAAAGTAATTCACACTTAGTACTGACGATCATCCTTCTGAAGTTAAACTGTATGACACTGCTCATCAAGCTCAACTGAGGAACTGCTGTGTGTGATTATTGTTTTTACATATTTTTTGTAGCTGTTAGGATGAACATGAGACATAGGTGTCTGTACATGTATGTACTAAATTTTTTGTAGCGCTTTTTTTAAATACTCTGATGGTTTTTCTTCTTCATATTATTATTCTTCAGCTGGTGACTAGTGGCATTCATAGCACGACAGTAATTTAGCCCCATACTCAATTTAAGCCTTCTGGGTATTGCTTTATCTACTAAAGGTGTGGTGACTCACTGACCAACACTGATATCCCTTCTTCAGCTCAGTCAGCTAATATTCTATCTGCAGTATGACGTCCTGAGAGATCCTTATTTGCTCCATATGCATTATCGTCATGTCTGCAGACGTCATCTAAAAGTTTGATTCCCTTGTCACTCAGTGTCAGTCATTTCCCAAGCTTGATTCCACGTCCACTATAGTTATATGCCGGGATATGAAGTTCTATTGGCAATTTATCAAGAATACCATAACCTCTGCTGACATACTTCGTATTACACATATTATGCTACTGCACACTTTGAGGTTCGCGTGCCTTGTACATAGAAAATCAACATCGTCTACCCAATTTTTATGCAATGAAGGGATTCCGAGCCATTTAACAAGACCGTTTTTTCCCTGTAGCCTTATGACATGTTCTACAAGGAGGGTGTCTGGTTCACTACATCTCTTTAATTCTTCTGTGTGAAAACTGCCAGCAATTTTACTACCACTACTATACTTTAAGATGTAAGTTCTAGGGTTTCTTCACTGCATCTTGGAAACTGTAAATATCTCTAGTGACCAGTTTGGGAGGAACGATTTCTCAAGTGCTGTATTGCGTTTTGAAATACATTAAATATTTGTCTTTGTGGATCTACCCTTTTAATACAACAGCATTCAGAAGCTCATTATCACCTACATCAATTGGTCTCATTTTTATTGTCCTGTGGTCGGAGCTGTTATATATTTCAGTCATTAGCTTCAGGATATGAGTCTATTAATAACAACTGCAAAGGTTAAAGCTCATTAACATTTGTTCTTTTAAAGTTTGGTTCAAATGCTATGCAACACATGCTTTCATCTGTGAGTATGCCAAGTAGTGATGTATTCCATACCATTCCAATATCGCTGTCAAATATTTATCATAGAATTCGCCATTGTGGTCTATTTGTATCCTGTGCAGAACGCGGGTGGTTCGTGTGTACAGCCATTGTTCAAACATCTGTGCAACTGCCTTCCTATTTTTGTTTTCACAGGTAGAGCCAATGCGAATTTCGAGTACATATCAAAGACCATTAAAATGTATTTGAAACCTTTGTTCTCCTACGAATATTGCCTCATACATACAAGATCCCCCTAACATAAGTCATCCAAACTTCGAATTATAACCTGCCTATGTGGAAATGTGTTGCCTGCTGGTTAATGGTGTTGCCGAACTACTGGCTCCATAAATATACGATGATATGTATTTCTCTAAGCACTGAAATTATTGAAACGATTTCATTCTACTGAGCTGTGCTCTTAGGTATAGATGATACTGTGAGTAGCTATTATATTCAACTATTTCGTTGAGGTTGTAATACTAGATGTATTGGGGTAATGTGTTGTTAAATTTCGTTTCTGAGTATCGATAACGCCACTGCTAGGTATTCCGTTAACACATGTTTTATAAAGTGTTTGTTCTTCGAATTGTTGGTGTAGTTTGCTACTACTCCACTGGCTTTCTTATATACTTCTGTCATATGTAACATTTGACAATAATTCTCAATATCTTTAAGCGAAAAGCTGTCTATTTCTGCAGTTTTTAAGAATATTATATTAAGTAACCAGATGTTCTTTACAACTCTTTATCACTGATATGTATTGCATTCTTGGTTAAACTTATACATTGAATGCCCAGTATATAATATTTTCCTTGGTTTACTCTGTAAGTTCCGTCTATTCGACTATTGCTGTAATATTTAATGAAATAACAAATAGGATCCTCTTTCTCCTCTTCTTTAGCCTTCAACAGTCATTCGAGAGATCCTGTGACGCTAAATCTGTCTCCAAGTGACTTCTCTCTTTCCATATGCCTCAACTTCAGCAACTGCAGTTTCTGCGCATAGCCACATGTGCTTCAGTGACTTTATGTTTTGGCGACATGTTGTTATACATGAGGTGACAAAAATAATGGGATAGTGATATGCACATATACAGATGGCGGTAGTATCACGTACACAAGGTATAAAAGGGCAGTGCATTGGCGGAGTTGCTATTTGTACTCAGATAATTCACGTGAAACACTGTCCGACGTTTCATGGCCACACAGGAACTATGGCCGACATCCACAGTGACAAGAATGTGATGAGATACCATATGTCAGGCATAACGTTTCACCACAGACAACGAAGTGGCCGACGGCCTCAATTTAACGATCGAGAGTAGTCGCATTTGTGTAGAGTTGTCAGTCTAACAGACAAGCAACACTGCGTGACATAATAACAGAAATCAATGTGGAACATAAGACGTATCCATAAGGACAGTGCGATGAAATTTGGCGTAAATGGGCAATGGCAGCAGACGATAGGGGCCAGTGCTTCTCCTAACCGCACGACACCGCCAGTACGCTTCTCCAAGGCTCGTGACCACACATGTTGAACCCTAGACGAGTGGAAAATCGAGGCCTGGTCATATGAGTCCCGGTTTCAGCGGATAAGAGCTGATGGTAGGTTTCGAGTCTGGCGCAGATCCAACGAAACCATAGAGCAGAGTTGTCAACAAGGCACTGTGCAACCTGGTGGTGGCTCTATAATGGTGTGAGCTGCGTTTACATGGAATGTACTGGGTCCTCTGGTTCAACTGACCCGATCATTAACTGGAAAAGGGTATATCCGACTACTTGGAGACCATTTGCAGCCATTCATGGACATCATGTTTCCAAACAACCATAGATTCTGTATTGATGACAATGCTCTTTTCACCGGGCCACGATTGTTCGAGACTGGTTTGAAGAAGATTCTGGACAATTCGAGCGAATGAACTGCCCACCCAGATCACCCATCATGAATCACATCGCACATTTTTGGGTGATAATCGAGAGGTCGGTTCGTCCATAACATCCTCCACCGCCCGCACTTTCCGAACCATGGAGAATTATAGAGGCAGTATGGCTCAGTATTTCTGCACTGAACTTCCAACGATTTATTGAGTCCGTGCAACGCTGCGTTGCTGCACTACGCTAAGCAAATGGAGGTCCGACACGATATAAGGTGGTGTCCCATTACCTTCGACACCTCAGTGTATTATATTGCACTAAGGAAACACTATACAACTAATATACATGCCCGTTTGCTTCTTTTCAATTACACCAACTTGTGCAGTTAACTCGCTTGTCTACTTTTCAGTTACATCAACCCTTGCAGTTAACTCATGGATTAACCTCAGAATTGTTTCTGAATAAGTATTTCATTACTTGATACTTCTGTTGATTACTTCATGTGAAGCTGTATGACGTTTAATACTATTGTTGAGCATCTGAACATTCACATCAACTTACGGACAAATATCCTGATTTCCTCCCTCAGATTTACTAAGCGTGGATGGTCGTTCAAACTTGTCCGTACGGCGAAGTATAATGATCTGATTATCTGTTGTGTTTCTGTATGTACATACTGTCATCTTTTGAAAACATCCCGAAAGTTCTGCCAGGATCACCATCATTCAACTGCCTCATTTTATCGGTAGTTAAAAAGCTATTGTAATAATGATTCCAGCAACCTGTACATAAAGTTGTAAATTCATCCGCTGCCACGTGAGTTCGTACATGAGCTCGGCAAATTTGTTTTAAGTTCATGTTATCCTGCTTGAAGGCAACATCGCGGTTCATATTATCTCTCATCAGTCGCTTTAGGATCCCGGAATATGTGTGGCTTAGATAGAAGACATCAACAGCTCTATACAGCCATTAACTTATTTGCGTATTTGATCCTTATTTTCTACCGATACCTTCAGATATGAATACTTCAAAGTATTCTTTAAAATGTTTAAACGCTTGTATAACAGTGAAGCCAGACGGTAAAATATGCAAAGCTTAGTAATAGAGAAATATCTTCTGGAAAATCTGAAACTTATTGAGTTGGTAACGTGGAGCTTACACAACACGATGTGAAGTCCAGAGTAACCGGTCAGTCAAACATACGACTGCGAGAAAGAAATATGTTCTCCATAAAATTTTGGTACGTTATCTAACTCTGACAAAACGACTTTGTGTTACATGTTGGCCTTGAATGTTGCGAATATTTGTTAGTTTAGAAACAATTGCTTTATTAGAACTATTATCGTAATTACACAACAAATGATCTCTGGTTAAAACACATCTGACTTACATGATAAATTTGCTTGAAATCAAAGTGTAGCACTTTCATAAAATATTTCACTCGCACTAAACATCTGAACTTACACTGATATTATTCTCGTAGATGCTCTCTGACAATCACTGTGCCTGTCTCTGAATACGAACTGGGTCATTCCATCTCAAATCAACTAATTGTCTGAACCTTGATACCTCAGATTTGGATGAATTTTTTTTTCAGGTAACGTACCCACTAACACTAGTTTAAATTTGAAATTTCAGATCTTTCTGACTTTTGGTTTTTGAGTTTCAAGGGTTTAAAAATAAAAAAACGCCGTTTTTGATCAATCGATGATTGTTTTGAAATGCTGTAGCTCAAAAACTATGCAACCTAGAGAGCTCAAACTTGCGCCATTGTTTTTCCTCTATAAATTCCCTTCAATTTGATATGTAACATGACTATCCTACCTAAATCTAAAAATTTTAAATTATTCCAAAAAACAGTTTTTGAAATTTCCAAAATACGTACCATTGGATTTTTTTATAAAAATTGTATGTGTTGTCCAGTCTAACTGACTATACGCATGCAAAATTTCAAGATGGGTTCTCAATGAGTTCTTGTATAAAATAGTATTTTACTACTGCATTACACACTAGTGAGGTGAAAAGCAGACTATTTCTAGGCTATGAATACTAAGGTAGGCCTATGTAATTCTAACAAATTTAAATTATTATGTTAGCCTTTTTATGCAACATTACCCTCTTATTGTTTGTTAATTCATTAAATGATATTTTAATGCGTGAATAAAATATACAAAAAAATAACTTAAGAATCTTACGATTTTGTACGACATTCACTTTTTATTATAAAAAAACGTGAGATTTTCATATAGGGTCAAGGCTCTAGTTTTGGCCACTACCTCACTTACGGCCATCTTAATGTAACAGGGAAGCTACACTGCATCCTTTCATCATATATTATAAATGGGAGGGAAAACTAAAAATTCCGCAGTATGTCTTCATATCAGATTGCCTGAAATATAATGCAGTCACTTTCTATGTATTCCAGAAAAAATAGCTAGAAATCATAAAGCGAAACTTGCCTTTTGCACTTAAGAAGATTACTTACTTTTCTGATGGCAGCGCTGCACAATATAAAAATAAGAAAAACATCCTTAATTTGTGTTGTATCCTCCCCGCAGAAATGTAAGAAAATAATTAATTAAATGATAATGGTCATCGTGCTAAACGTAACCTCCCAGCAGATTTTTACAAGACAATAAAAATGTTAATGTGAATAGAGCCAAGTGTAATCTCCCCACAAATAATGTAAATGACAATAATTTTTCCGCAAATAATGTAAATGACTATAATTGAATGTTAATCAGAATAGAGCCAAATGTTGTTGAGCTCCCACAAAACATCGTTAAATTGAAATAAAAGCAACTGTACCTTCACTACAAAAATATTGAAAAACAATGTCCCAATGTAAACTCAACACAAAAATTGAGAAATGAACATTAATCATTAAACCCACAATAATAGGGCAGCAGCGCTGACCTTAGGCCCTGTGCAATAATTAACCTGATAAATTGATTCTGGGAGGAAAAGCATAGGAAATATTGTTTCAATTGGAATGATCCTTTTCTTAAAAACGATTGCTTTAAAAACAAAAATTATTATTGGGGCATTTCTTGAACAAATTAATCACAATTAACATACATTACATTATCAGATGTGCGCAATGCTGCTTCATTACCTTATTTAACAATATACCTCGTCCCGAACCTTGACCAGAGACCCATGTCGACGCCCGCCGACTCCTCACACACAACTCCCGACTGAGTACAACTCGCAACTGAACTCTCGCACAGTCAAGTGCAGACTAGCCACGATAAACAACTCTCTGGTCAGAGATTCTGTCATGCCACGCCATCGCTGTTAATACATACGTGTTTCATAACCCTCCACTGGGGGGGCAAAAATTTGGCAGCGATGGTGAGTCATTTGGACTTGCCATGAGCAACAAATTTTTTCTTAACTAATTGACTTCACAAACAGAGAACATACAGATGTAGAACATGAAGTAAATATGGTGCACATGCACCAAGTACAAAACATATTAGGCAATAACAAAATGTATATACAAAACATATTAACAAATGACATAAGTCCACACGCACTGGAAAACTCTTTAGCATTTTCACAACAAATAAACGTAATGGCAAAAAAATCATGTTGACAAGTGACATAAGTGCACATGTACTTTAGTTCAGAACATATCAGCAAATCACAAAATGAATATACGATAGGTAGAAATCATGTTAGAAAAATGACAAAAGTGCACAAGCACTGAAAAACTCTTTAGCATTTTCACAACAAATAAACGTAATGGCAAAAAAATCATGTTGACAAGTGACATAAGTGCACATGCACTGTGGTTCAGCAAATCACAAAATGTATATACAATAAGTAGAAATCATGTTAGAAAAATTATAAAAGTGCACACGCACTGTAGTTCAGAATATATCGAAAAAAATGTATAACCCATGAATACAAATGATATTAGCAAAAAAATGATTTTCACTATGTTACAAGAATTAGGATAGGAAAGGGAAGGATTGCATCATTGTTGTAGCACTTTACGTTTCACGCAGCTGCACTGAAAGTCCATATCTTTCCACAGAAGTACAACACCAAGTGAGACAATCTGAACTTCTTTTCCCAGAAGTATTTATCAGCGTAGCCAAGACACTGAAATGTCGTAGTAATATTCCATGTTATCATTTTGGCAGTACATCAGGTACACCAAACAGTGGGACCATAATAACGTCTCCATCACTCACGGTGGTGGACAGCATGTCGTGTCAACACCACACTCTTACAAGGCACACCAACGTAGAATTAGTGCAAAAACCAAATATAGTGCTCCATGATCAAGAGGATATACAGGACAAATGGATATTGCAGTAATTCAAGGTAGTTAGGTCAGAAGGTGAAGGACATTAAGTCACATACTAGTCTTCATTGGGAATTACATTAGTAGTTTGCGGCAGTCACAGCCCAGTTATTGAACATTTCTGTACCATGTATTTAGTATTACAGAAAAATGTTCATTAATTGTTTTACAGAGAACATTGGTACTCATTCTCTATTTACAAATCATAGAAGTCATTCGTTTTACAGAGAACATTTTACAGAGAACATTGGCATTCATTCCCTAATTACAAATCATCAGAAGTCATTACTTAAAACAGGAGGTAGTCAATAACATAGTATTACAGAATAATATTGATAATTAATCATTGGTCATCCCAATACAGTAATCAGTAGCATTCATTTCCCAGTTACAAAGCATTATTAATTAATCATTGGTCATCCCAATACAGTAATCAGTAGCATTCATTTCCCAGTTACAAAGAATTATTAATTAATCATTGGTCATCTCAATACCGTAATCAGTAGCATTCATTTCCCAGTTACAAAGCATTATTAATTAATCATTGGTCATCCCAATACAGTAATCAGTAGCATTCATTTCCCAGTTACAAAGAATTATTAATTAATCATTGGTCATCTCAATACAGTAATCAGTAGCATTCATTTCCCAGTTACAAAGCATTATTAATTAATCATTGGTCATCTCAATAGAGTAATGAAATTATGTGCATAGTATTTATGCATTCATTATTCAAGTGACATGCTATTCATAGCTAATCAGAATTACTCAGAACTCTCTTAAACTGGTGTCATTATTTGGGACTGGTAATACATTTTTTTGTTAGCAATGCATTGCTTTGGGTATTTATAGGGGAAAGCAAGAAGAGAAAAAAAAAATTTGCTTCTGGGTTGTTCCTGTAAATGAAAATGTGTAACGTAATTCGTCATGAGTCAGCTGTAGCAAGGTTATGAAACAAGTAGAGTATATGTAATCACATTCATAAATGACATAGATTTAATGAACAACTGCTTATAGCACATTAATTTTATAAATAATTTCTCCTGCAAAAATATATTAAAAATGGATTATTAAGCTGAAAGAAGAAACGCATTTTATGCTGAAAAGTAGTGAACTTTGAATTAACAGGTAGTGAAATGTGTATAAAGATGTGTTCCATAGCTGTCCTTTCCAAAACCTTCAGTCATTATTCTATGCAATATAACACCTGCTGTCAAAGCGAACTGCAACAAATACTTAAATAACTACATAGCATGAATACATAACTTCCACATTATCCTCGTCTGTAAGGAAAAACTTCGTTATCCATCACTTCATTATCTACATTATCATAACTCCATTATTATCATCACCTGTAAAGAAAAACTTCATTATCCATAGTAGCATTATTCTTCATCATTATTCGTCAGCATTCATTATCATCTGCAAAAAATCACTTCATTACTCATTATACAACTATTCCTTATTTCTATCATATTTCATCACTAAAACTAAGATGCGTAGTTCTGTCTGACAGCCTGCATCAATCGCCTCGTATTCTGAAAGAAAAAATTAGTTAAGACTGCTATTCTACGATGTGTATAGTATATTCTTGTTAATGCTTGTTAATTCTGATCCATTTACTCTTCATCACGAAGTATTGCATTCTCTTTCGTTCATTCCGAAGGTGAAATTCCCATTTTGTTTAATTTATTTCTTTCACGCATCATTTCTTTCTGAAATTGATGAACAAAGATTAATATCTTGCATTTACATCATATACTCACTAAATAATGACTGGTTTATGGTAACATAATTAAGCATACAGCGTAACATGACAAAAAACGTAATATGTGGAAAAACATAGATAGTGTTCAGAGGCAAAAATGTACCCAGTGTATCACAATGTAGCAGTAAAGTAGTCATGATGTTGAGATATCATAAGGCAAAATGTCAAAGTTAACTGGTGTATGCTATATTTTAACTATTTCATAGTGCATACAAACAAAATATGGAAACAATCGTACAAATATAAAAAAAATGATGACAAGAAATGTGACCTTCTTTGTGTTCAGCTTGTATGTTGTGTAGTTAATAGAGGCGAGAATTGAAGACTTTAATAGAGAAAAAATTTGATAAAATTAGTATGTCCCTAGATAAAATTGCATAATTATTCATGTTTGTTGTTGTTGTGGTCTTCAGTCCTGAAGACCACAACAACAACAAACATGAATAATTAAAAAATGTGCACAGTCTGATATGTAACGACAAGAAGAGCGACCTGCTAACCTTACCTTGCTGGGCACTTGCCAAGAAAAAATACGACAGTCATCAGCAAGTAATCACATAAATATAATTGCATAAATGGTCATAAAATTGTAAGTAGGCTGTTTATGTTTTCTGTATGTAAGTAGGCTGTTTATGTTTTCTCTATGTAAGTAGGCTGTTTATGTTTTCTCTATGTAAGTAGGCTGTTTATGTTTTCTTATTGGCAACGTTACGTAGCGCTCAATATGAAAATCACTGGCTGTGCTGTGTGCAGTCTGTGGCTAGTTTGCATTGTTGTCTGCCATTGTAGTGTTGGGCAGCGGCAGCTGGCTGTGAACAGCGCGTAACGTTGCGCAGTTGGAGGTGAGCCGCCAGCAGTGGTGGATGTGGGGAGAGAGATGGCGGAGGTTTGCAATTTGTCATGAACTGATATATATATTATGACTTGTGATGATATTAAGGTAAATACATTGTTTGTTCTCTATTAATATCTTTCATTTGCTAACTATCCCTATCAGTAGTTAGTGCCTTTAATAGTTTGAATCTCTTATTTAGCTGGCAGTAGTGACGCTTGCTGTATTGCAGTAGCTTGAGCAGCGAAGATTTTTGTGAGGTAAGTGATTTATGAAAGGTATAGTTTAATGTTAGTCAGGGCCATTCTTTTGTAGGGAATTTTGAAAGTCAGATTGCGTTGCGCTAACAAAGTATTGTGTGTCAGGTTAAGGACAGTCTTGTATAATTGTTCAAAGGGGACGTTTCATATGTCGACCCTTAGCCTAGGATACCTCACTGGAATCTTCTGATTTTTTCTTGTAGTTTGTGTATTTAGTGTAGCTTTTGTTTATTGCTAGCGCTTAATTGTAGAGAGAATCTCCTTTGTAGTTGCAGTCTTTCATTGTTGTACTGTAAAACAGTTGTGGCATGCATGTAGATTTGCACCAAGTATTTCGCAGCTGCGCTGGTAATTAACTAGATATTATTTTCAGTGCTATGTTAATGTGTTCTCTTATTTTTGATCTTCAAATTGTGCTTTTCTTTGTTAACGTGTGAAATACTCTGACAATAATGGCGTGTGAAAAACGTAATACTAGGCTCCAAAGTAAACTGAGAAATGACAGTGAAGACGAAAGCAGTGTGTTAACGCCACCATGTAATGAATTAACAAATATTCAAAGTAGTAATTTGGTAACTGTGCATAGGGAAATGGAGCGGGCGTCAAATAATGGTGTAGACATTGAAACATGTAGAGAACAGGGAAGCATTATCGATCGATCGGTCGGCAACAGCTCGCCTCAGGAATCCGAAATGACAGGAAACAATCTCGCAAATACTGTAGATTCAGGTTTTGGATCCTCACCGTTTTCTCAAATAAGTCAAGACACATTTTCTGCTTGTCAAAATGTGAATGTTGCCGGTGCAAATGCACTGCCGAACAGCGTAGAGAAACAGATTCCAGACACTAATACATTATTATTGCAATTAATGCAACAAATGGAACAAAATCAGAGACAAACACAGCAACAGTTAGACACAGTGGAACAAAATCTCAAAAAGTTAGACACACTGGAACAAAATCAGAGACAAACACAGCAAAAGCTTCAAAAGTTAGACACAGTGGAACAAAATCTTAAAAAGTTAGACTCATTGGAACAAACACTTGAACAAACACGTGAAGATTTAACTACTGAGTTACATAACATTGAATCGAAATGTCAAAAAGTCTGTAATGACGTAAAAACACAAATTTGTGAGCATTTTCAACCTATTTTTTCGCGGCATGAAAATGCATTACAGAATCACGAAGCAGCCATAAAAGAACTGCAAATTATTGTTCATGAAAATCATGAGACCTTGCAAGCTAAATTTGACTCAGTTGCATCTACCGATTCGGTTACGCAACTCGCAAAAACTCAGGAAAACTTTAAGGACACAGTAGATACTCTGAAACTTGGTTCAGAAAAACACACTGAAGAAATAAGTACACTATCGGAGAAAGTAGCCGAACTTTCGGATCAGGTCACTAACTTATCTACAAATAAGAAAATTCAAACAAAATCAGAATCAAATTAATACACAACACCAAAGAGAAATCCGGGAAGTACAAGATCAGCTGACACAGGTAATACAAGAATTACGTATTTCAGAGGACACTGGCGCTCCAACACGGGAAGAGGGACTTAGAAACACGGAAAAGCCGCAAAATAATAACACAGGGCATTTCGGAAGTTATGAAAGAAATTGGCAATGTGCACCGAATTTTGAGATGGAACGGCCGACACGACCTAACAATGACCGATATGCGACTCGCCGACATGACGATTTTGACTATAAGCTGTTCATTACTACACGTAAATTCAAAACATTTAAGAATTCTGGCAACGACATTCATCCACAAGCATGGCTCCATCAATTTTCTCATTGTTTTCCTCCCAACTGGTCATTGGAGCACAGATTAGAATTTATGTGTGGCTACTTAGAGAATGAACCAGCTGTAAGAATGCGATCGGTCATTCACGATTGCCACAGTGAAGGAGAATTTTACCATGCCTTCCTCTCAGCATATTGGTCGCAAGCTACACAAGACCGTGTAAAACATGGCATCATAATGATGAAACATTTCGAACAATCTGAATTCTCCAGTCTTGTGAAATATTTTGAAGACATGTTGCACAAGAATCAGTACCTGTCAAATCCATACAGCCCCTCAGAACTCATCCGCATTTGCTTAATCAAATTACCTGAACATTTACGACACATTATTTTGGCAGGACGTTGCAAAGACGACATTGAAGCTTTTCAGGGACTGTTACAAGAACTGGAAAGTGACACTGACAATCGCGGAACGCAGGAGCACAACAATTACAGATCACATCAGTCGCAATTCCGCGATGAAAGAAATAATAACTGGACGCGACAAGGCTATTCTCACAACACAAATCGTGACCAAAATAGACACCACCCGTATGACAACCGTTGGCAGAGTAGTAATAACTACAGGGAAAGATCACCTCTCCGTGGTAATGACTATCACAGAGACAATAAGAGAAACAGACAATATGGGAACCAAAATAAATACTATCAAGGGAGACAGAATAACTTTAGACGCAACGGACCAGCGCGCAGTTACGATTCAGGGAGAAATTCTCCACCATGTGACCGACAAGAAAGAAACTATGGAATCTACCGACATGACGACAGACGATATGATCGTAACGACAGACCTGAATTGCATCAGAACTGGCGGGATTCAAACAGAGCAGGGCCCTCTCGTCACGGTGAATTTGTAGAAGTTAGGTCTCCAAATCCCAATAACGACGCGCGCCAACAAAGAGACAATAGGCAATGACTCACACCGCTGGCAGCAACAAAACGTACTTATGAAATTGATGACGGAGCTGCCGTAGCTAGTAATTACGTAAAAATGGAAGACATTAGGGACATCTTACTCCAGGAACACGACGTAAAACTTAACAACATTGCATATCCTGTGATTCACATTACTGTAAATGACGTAAAATTTACGGCAGTACTTGACTCTGGCAGTCCCATCTCAGTAATTAGTGAAACAGCCTTTAGCAAATGCAACAAATCGAACGATTGCCCCACACTTCCGTTACGTAAGATTAAATTACAAGGTGCAATCTTTGGAAAAAGTGTAGATGTACGCCAACAAACCAATTTAGAATTCTTTTGTCAAAGCCACAGCTTCTCTATGAACTTTCTCATTGTTCCACTATTGTCGACGGAAATTATATTGGGAGTAGACTTTTTGAATGAATGCAAAGCAATCTTAAACTTTCACGATGCTGAAATAAGTTTAGAGAAAGAAGGTAAGTCAATAGCTTTGAAATTTGAAGATTGGCTCTCAAACCATGACGAGGAAATTAATCGGCTTTACCTTCTGTTAGACAACAGTTCGGACTTTTCTACGGAACTAGACACTAACAATCACTCTGCAAGTACTGACAGGGATGATATCGACGGCGCATTTGACACTAATAAGTTAATTCAGAATAAAATTCAAACAATTGAGAATTGTAATGACAATGATAGGCAAGACCTTTTTGAGATTTTACAAGCACATTCCACAGTTTTTACTCACAAAACAGGAACAATCAAGGGATTTCAATACCAATTTTGTGTTCGTGAGCATACTAAATTTTGTGTTAGACCATACGTAATTCCGGCGCATTATAGGGACCGTGTTAGAACAGAAATACAATCTATGCTTAATGAGGGCATTATTGAGCCTGCAGTAAGCTCATACAACAATCCATTACATGTTGTTGAGAAGAAAAATGGATCGATCAGGCTTGTCTTAGATTCGAGACAAATCAATACGATCATTATTCCTGAAACAGACAGGCCGCAAACGTTAGAAGAACTTCTTCAAAATTTTAATGGTGTAAAAGTGTTGTCTTCCATTGATCTCAGATCCAGCTTTTATCAGATCGAACTTCATCCAGATTGTAGAAAATACACAGCTTTCCTTTGTTTCGGCGTTTGTTATCAGTTTCGGAAACTTCCCTTTGGTTTGAACATTTCTTCGGCAGCATTCATTCGTGGGCTAAATTCCATATTACCTGAATTCTTAAAACGTCACATCACCTTATATGTAGACGATATTCTGATAGCAGAAGCCTCATGGGAACAACACAATCGCATCCTCAACAGCGTGTTACATATTTTTGCAGAATCTGGAATTACAGTTAACTTGGAAAAGTCTGAATTCGGTAGGTCAAAGGTGAGGTTTTTGGGACATATTATTTCTTCAGAAGGCATTCAGCCGGCTCCTGAAAAGTTAGAAGCAATCAGAGCCATTCCAGTTCCATCCACAAAAAGACAAATTCGCAGTTTTCTAGGTCTCGTAAATTTTTACCGTCGTTTTCTGAATATGCAAATTCTTGTTACACCAAAACTTTGTTCTCTCACTGGAAAAAATACTATTTGGAACTGGGACGAACAAGCACAGTTGGAATTCAATTCTTTGAAAGAAGCGTTACTTCACGCGCCAATCTTAGCTCATCCAGATCTGTCACAAGATTTCTGCCTTAGCACGGATTCTTCTAAAGTCGGTCTTGGTGCCCATTTATTTCAAGAAGCCATAGAAAATGACACTACCGTTCAGAAAACCATTGCTTTTGCTAGCCGAGTGCTAACAAAATCTGAAAAAAATTATTCCGTTACTGAATTAGAAGCTTTAGCTATCGTTTGGGCATTTAACAAATTCCGTTTCTTTCTTTCTGGTAAGCACGTAAAAGTGTACAGTGATCATCGTGCATTACAATTTCTTATGTCTTCAAAATTAAATCATGACAGGTTAAAACGTTGGGCATTGTTTCTACAAGAATTCCGCTTCACAATAGTCTACATTCCCGGCAAGGAGAACATTGTTGCGGATGCACTGTCACGCGCACCGGCTGGGCTTGAGAAAAGTAACACAGAAGGCAACCTCGAGAAAAATTTCAGTATTCTTTACATTCAGAAAGTCGCCTTTGAAAACTTCATCACCACATCATTAAAGGACATTGCTCATGAACAAGATAAAGATCCGATTTGGAAGGACATCAAGAGCAAATGGCATGAAAAGACACACACACAGATTCGGCATTATTACCTGGTTAGAAACAACATACTCTTCAAACGCTGCACTGTTGATGACAAGCTATGGGTACTTTGCATTCCAGACGATTTTGTTAATAAGCTCATTTGGTACATTCATTTCAGCTACGCACATTTTGGTCCACGAAAATGTTATCATATTCTTCGAACGACTTGTTATTTTAACAATATGGAAAAAAGAATTCGAAGAGTCTTGTCTATTTGTAAACTTTGTCAAAAGGCGAAACCATCTACTGTCTCACATCGTGCTCCGTTGTTTCCTATTATTCCTTCTAAATTAAAAGAATTTGCGGCTGTTGATCTTTTGGGACCGCTTGTCAGAACATCCAATGGATTTTCGTACGTTCTAGTCGCTGTTGAACTTACTTCAAAATTTGTTTCTTTCACACCGTTACGTAAAGCCACTGGACGGTCTGTATCCAACGCCTTTGTTAAAAATTTCTTACGTGAAGTTGGACACGTTAGTAAAGTCATTTCAGATAACGGACCGCAATTCAGATCTGCTGTTTGGTCACGCATGCTTCGCAACCATAAAATCAAACCTGTTTTTATTTCATTGTACTCACCACATTGTAACCCCTCCGAACGGATTATGAAAGAAATCAATAAGCTTTGTAGACTTTATTGTCACAGAAAGCATCAGCATTGGGACAGATATTTACACTTATTTCAAAACGTGCTGAATGAAATGCCTCACGACTCCACTGCTTTACCACCTATTCTTGTACTGAAGAATGAAGAACCACCGAACAGAATCAGAGAGCTTGTATCTTTCCCGAATACACGTAAACTTCGACACAAAGACATAATTGATTTGGCTCTTAAAAATATAAAATCTGCAGCAGACAAAAGGAGAAAACTACACGGTAAAGCAAATGCAAAGAAATTGTATATTGGTCAGAAAGTTCTCATTAAAGCTCATTCATTGTCACATAAGAAGAAACACTTGAGTCACAAATTCTTTCTAGTTTACAATGGACCTTACAGAATCCGACGTATACCACATGATAATTGCGTTGAAGTTGAAACTCTGCGTACTAGGAAGAGTAAAGGTTTACACCACATTTCACATGTAAAACCGTTTATTGAAAGATAATCTGCTTTTTAACTTAGTCTTTGTCATAAAATTTTTCGCTTCACATTACTAATATGCTTTGTCAGACTTAGAATCTGTTAACATACAACAATGATTGAAGTTAAATATCCAATAAAGAACCAAGAGAACTTATTTAAACAGAAATGACGAATGCATTGTTATAGTGAACAGACGTCACAGTGTTATTGTGTGTGTACATTCTTGCTTGTTAGTTGTACGATTACGTAACGACTATAAGGCTCACATACTTAGAACATTTACCAGTACTGCTAATGAGATTTTAATGCAACATTTTGGTTACCTGAAAATACATTCTGTATTTAAAGTGCTTTCTGAGAGATACCAGATGACACAGAGGTTAGTTTATGTGACAGCTACACGATTTTTATCACGACGCTACTAATGGGTGACAATTTACAATGTTGCTTTTGCAGTGTATCTGTTTTATATCTGCACAGTTTTCTGAATTCTTCTAGGAAGAAAAACATGTTTTAGTAGTAACTTTTGTGGTATAGCAACAATGAGACAGCCTTTTTTCGTGGCACAACAATACGTTACTGTACAGTACTTTCTTCATCACGCCAATAAGCATAATTACTACGATATCTATACGCAAAGCATTTCACTTTTGTGTATTATGAGGTAAGTACATTGACTTCTGCAGCACTTAGCTTTCGGAGGACGATAACTACGACACTTCCACAGAGATTATGTTGCAACAAGACGCACATTTAGCGCTACAGGACACGCATTTGAGAGATTTTGTACTTAAGCCATTTATTTTTCAAGATTTTTGAATTACAAAGAAAGTTTTCCGTGATATATTTCATTCTATTCCTGTAATCTGTAACACCTGAGGGTATAATTACATTAATCCTCAGGGGGGTACACGCTTACTTTGTGTACCATGTGTGTGGCAACCACAAGGAACCCTAGCTAATATGGTATTTGCTTATACAACTTTACACATCGGTACCATATTTCTCTAACACACAAATTACACAGCTATCTGATTATTTAACTGAGAGAGACAAACATTTATTTTACTACATCAGTGACACATGTTTACGCAATTATACAGTTGGATAACTTCACACTTATGAAACTGTATTTTGTCTGTACTTTGTAAACTGTTCATATTTTTTCGGAATCATTGTGATACTATGAGAGCTTTGAATGATGTATTTGGTATGAGATCATGATTTTTAAAGTACGTTTGAGGCAGCTGACACTTTTGACATGAGCAGAGAATTTTTTTAGGCTTGGAAATTATTGGAGGAAGTTACGACGATTTTGAGATTTGACTGAGGTGTTATGATGTTATTATTACGACGACGATGTGTATTATGTTGTTGAGGAATGTTTATTATGCTACGTATTTCTCATGATGAAATATTGAAGAAGTGTCGACGAATATGTATATGTATAATGAGGTAAGGAATAATGAGTAGTGTTTAGGGACTCTGATTTATGAAAAGCATGTTGGAAACCAAGAAACGTACTTTAAGAGTTATGAAATGTGTGTGTATACTCGTGAATGTATTACAATGCAGACGAAAATTTTTTTTGGACACTGTTATATCAATAGCATTTTGTTTCTACAGATTTGTAACGCAAATTCTTGACCTGTGAAATATCTTTATATGCGACTGTCTCTGTAGCGGAAACTGCTGTCGTAAATATTTCCGTAAGAAAGTTAACGGACCACCTACACATAATGCGTCGTGGGCACCCAGCTGTGTCAGACGCCTGGAGAAAAAGCCATTAGCGCGTGCCTTTCAGAGCACAGGAAAACACCTGGAGAACAAGCCATTAGGGTGTGCCTTTCATCGCTAATGCGACACCCTCGTTACTTGAAAACATATGATTACTCGCACTTTGTGCTAATTGCTGAAATGCTTATGAATTGATGGGAAATATTCGTACATCTGCAAACCTGATAATGACAAGTGTCTTTCTACGAGAGTTGAGAGCTACTGACTTACGAAATGCCACATGACTATTGAATGATGTTTTTATGCTTTGGTTTGCGTAATTGCTTATTTCACTTGATATCTGGTTTCCAGCTGTGTTGCAGCATTGCTTTTATAAAATGAAATGCATTTGCTAATGTGAACACTTTCTGTCAACAGATCTATTAAATAATTATTTTATGATCCACATTCTTTAAAAAAGGAGCACTTGGAAAGGAAAGAACAATAAGAAGGAACTAGTAACTGCATTCATAATTTTCTTTTCAAGTAATTGGTAACTTTTTGGTAGAATAACTTCTTGTGGTGCACCACTTTAATTACATAGACATTAAGATGTGAATATACATTTCCCTTATCTGCATTGTTGTTTTTACTGTAATATTTTTTCTTCTTGAGCTATGTCATGTTTAGATATAAGCTGCTGTTTGCCAGGCATAGTGCTACGGAACTTTAATTTGTGTTACTCTGCTAAGCCAATTTTACTACTCATTGATTTTTCATGTTGCTGCACATTGGCTCATATTAGTTGTAATTTTGCATTTTATCTGTTAATTTAGATTTACGGTAGCTTGCTTTGCAATTTTCCAATTTTTTGGTAATTGCTGTTTATATTAATTGTTATGTGATGCTGCATTGCCTCGTCCCTTAGTTTAGCATCTGAGCTCAGTAGATTTAAGTTAGCTTAAGAGGGGGTAGCCTCTAAGAGAATGAGTTGCGATGAATTGGAAGAAATGCATTGAGAAAACAGGTTTAGGTAGGATTTTCTTGGAAATAAATGTTGAGGTAAGAAATGTGTGAACATATAAATACAGAAAGCATGCTTAGATAGAATTTTTTTTGGTGGAAACAAAGGATGAAATAAGAGGAAAGATATATGAAGTTTTGGGTTGGACTGCAGTACCAAATGTTACACTGAAAATGAACCCTGTCCTTTCCTATTGGTGTTATCCCACTATGTGTTTGTGTACCCTTGAGTATTTGTTTTCTTCCTGTCTCTGTGTACTGTTTCATAGAATTTTTTTCTCTTCCAATACTAAGCTATATTCACTATGAGGAGGAATACTGTTATCCTCAAATATAAGTTGCATTAATAATATGTTATTTTCTTTGTAAAGTTGTTTACAATTCTGTTCTGTTTCAATGTTCATGTGTGAAATTAATGTTTCGAAAACTATTCTCATTATTTTATGTATGTACTTATGTCACTATTTTTGTAACACTGATGTATATGTTTATTTCTATTCTTTTGTAAAGCCTATACTACAAATGTTATCTGTATTATTATGTTTTTAATGATGTATTTTGTACCTTTGTAATTGTATTCTTATGTTATAAAATTGTAATTGTCACCAGTTCATGATATTATTAACTTGTTAGTTACATTTCACTGCACACATTTCTGTTGGTCATAGTATGTGGACAATATGTGAGAAGTAGGGACTGTTAGTGTTTGCACGTGTGTTAATAACTCAGCAAGGGACTGGATAACAGCATTGCTGGTTCTAAGGACAATTTCAAAAACTTTGTGAGTGCACAAGTGGTGGTTTATGGACTTGCTATATTATCCGCAAGACTCTTCAATGGTGATTGTGCACCTGCACAGTCACAACAGATGGCTGCTGGCCATCTCTTCAAGGACTACAGTGGGTCTACATCTTTGATGATCCGTCAATACCATTACTTCTACAAGGACTGCAGTGGGTCTGCACCTCTGATGGCCCACCAATACCGTAATCTCTACCAGGACTACAGTGGGTCTGCTCTGTGATGACTTACCTACCAATACTCTTCAAAACTTCGAATGACTCTGCTGTGGGTTTGCTCCATTGCGGCCCATTACCTGTCAGCATGTCAAGAGCCAGCACTGTCTTTCCGTTGGAAGGACAACACTACTTCTTCAAGACTGCATGGAAATCCACTACTTCTGTGTGCATTTTCTTTTACTGCTCAGACTTTGAGAAAAACACTGCAATTTTACTGTGATGAATCAGGACTGTCTTTATAGACTGTGAGAAAATTTTAGCTTTTGACCAACATTGTATCAATAAGTGTGTGCATTTTATATCTTTGTTACTGTAATTGTGAAAAATTTTTGTCAAATCTGTATTGGCCAGTGCCCAACACCATTTGTAAAAATTTTTTGTGGGGAGCATGGGGGCTATGTAAGTAGGCTGTTTATGTTTTCTGTATGTAAGTAGGCTGTTTATGTTTTCTCTATGTAAGTAGGCTGTTTATGTTTTCTCTATGTAAGTAGGCTGTTTATGTTTTCTCTATGTAAGTAGGCTGTTTATGTTTTCTTATTGGCAACGTTACGTAGCGCTCAATATGAAAATCACTGGCTGTGCTGTGTGCAGTCTGTGGCTAGTTTGCATTGTTGTCTGCCATTGTAGTGTTGGGCAGCGGCAGCTGGCTGTGAACAGCGCGTAACGTTGCGCAGTTGGAGGTGAGCCGCCAGCAGTGGTGGATGTGGGGAGAGAGATGGCGGAGGTTTGCAATTTGTCATGAACTGATATATATATTATGACTTGTGATGATATTAAGGTAAATACATTGTTTGTTCTCTATTAATATCTTTCATTTGCTAACTATCCCTATCAGTAGTTAGTGCCTTTAGTAGTTTGAATCTTTTATTTAGCTGGCAGTAGTGACGCTTGCTGTATTGCAGTAGCTTGAGCAGCGAAGATTTTTGTGAGGTGAGTGATTTATGAAAGGTATAGTTTAATGTTAGTCAGGGCCATTCTTTTGTAGGGAATTTTGAAAGTCAGATTGCGTTGCGCTAACAAAGTATTGTGTGTCAGGTTAAGGACAGTCTTGTATAATTGTTCAAAGGGGACGTTTCAAAATGTGTAAATTCATCTAGAAAAATATGCACGGTGCGATGTGTAACGTCAAGAAAAGCGACCTGCTAACCTTACCTTGCCGGGCACTTGCCAAGAAAAAATACGATAATCATCAGTAAGTAGTTACATAAATATAATTGCATAAGTGATCATAAAATTAGTAAAATGGCATTATAGCATGTTAAATCATAAAGTGTCTTCATTCAATAAAAGGTTTGATGTTTGACCAATGGTGGTTGCCTTTGGATTTACTGGTTCTCAAAGTTTCGACGTGTACAACATTGGGGTGAGGAATGCTGCGAATCGTATATGGACCTGCGTATAGAAGTTCAAATTTACAGCACCTATCTTTTCCTTTGTTGGATAAATAGTGTGTACGTACTAATATTTTCTGTCCAATGTGAAAGTCACGGCATGTACAAACCTGTTTCTGCTGTCTTCTCCGGCGCTCTGCGGCACGTTTGATGTTGTTCAGCGCAATGTCGATTATTTCGTGGTGTCGTAATCGACGAGACGTAGGAAAGTTTACTAATTCTGTAATTTTGTTAGGTGGTTTAACATTTTTCAGTATAACAGACGGAGATAGCATAGTGGATTCATTTGGAATGGAATTAATTACATCTTGGAATGAGAATATGTGTGTGTCCCAATCAATATGTCTTTTGTGGCAGTATATTCTACACAGTTTACCAATTTCTTTCATTAATCGTTCACAAGGGTTCGAATAATCGTGGTACCTGGATATATAGATCGGAGTAATGTTTGTAGCTCGTAGCATTCGTGTCCATATAGCAGATCGAAACTGTGGTCCATTGTCGGAAATTACTTTCAACACATGCCCTACATGAAATAAAAAATGTTTTGCAAATGCTTTCAAAACAGTTTTAGCAGTAGCTTTGCGTAACGGAGTGAAGGTAACAAATTTTGAAGTGAGTTCAACAGCGACAAAGATGTAGCAAAAACTTCTATTAGTTCTCGGAATTGGACCAAAAATGTCTACAGCGGCCATATGTCTCAGTTTAACAGGTACAATTGGATATAATGGAGGAATATGTGAAGTTGTGTCTGACTTAGCTTTCTGGCAGATTTTACATGACGCTAAAACTCGTCGTATACGTTTTTCCACGTTGGTAAAATAACAGTTCTGTCTCAGTATAAGAAAACATTTTCTGGCTCCGTAATGTGCGTAACTTAAATGAGTATACCAAATTAATTTGTTAACCAGTTCGTCGGGAATGCATAATAACCAATTGCTGCTGTCAGGATGAGAGCGGCGAAACAGAATGTCATTGCGTACAGTGTAATGGTTTCTAATCGTAACATTATTCCTATCTTGCCAGAGGTGTTTAATTTCTTTCCACACGTTGTCTTTATTCTGTTCTTGTGCTATGTCCTGTAATGACGACGAAATGAAATTTTCAAATGCAACTTGTTGAATGTACATGACGCTGAAATTTGCTTTGCAGAAGTTGGTTGCGATGTCCTGCTGATTGTTGCTGAGAGAACGCGATAGTGCGTCTGCTACAACATTTTGTGTGCCGGGAATGTGAACTATTGTAAAATTAAATTCCTGCAAGTAAAGTTTCCATCTGCTTAATCTGTCGTGAGTGAATTTAGCCGAAAGTAAGAACTGTATCGCTCTGTGGTCTGTGTAGACGGTGGTATGTCTTCCATAAAGAGAGTGCCTAAATCTCGTAAAAGCCCAAACAACACATAACGTTTCCAGTTCTGTAACAGAATAATTTCGTTCAGCAGGTGACAGAACGCGACTTGCAAATGCCATGTTTTTGATTGCTGTTGAGCCATGTTCTTCAATTTCCTGAAAAATATGTACGCCTAAAGCGGTGTTGGAACTGTCGGTGGCAATGGAAAAATGTCTCGGAAGATCTGGGTGCGATAAAAGTGGTGCATTCAACAAAGTATGTTTCAGGTTCATAAACTCAGAATGTGCTTGCTTATCCCAGGACCAGATAGTGTTTTTACCTGTTAATTGACATAATCTAGGTGTGTCTAAAGCAGAGTGATGAATAAATTTACGAAAAAAGTTAATTAAGCCCAAAAAACTGCGTAGTTGCTTCTTCGTTGTAGGAACAGTAATGTCACGTAAAGCTTGAAGTTTTTCCGGATCAGGCGCAATGCCTTCTGCAGAAATTACATGTCCAAGAAATTTTATAGAAGTTTTGCCAAAGTGCGATTTACTGAGATTAACTATGAGTCCTTGTGCATGAAAAGTTTGCAACAGTCGTTCAAGAATCATATTGTGTTCAGACCAGTTAGCTTCTGCAGTAAGAATGTCGTCCTTGTACGTCGTGATTCTATCTTTAAGTTCTGTCAGAAGTATTGTGTTCAAACCGCGAATAAAAGCTGCTGAAGAAATAGTTAAACCGAATGGTAATTTGCAAAATTGATAACAGTCGCCAAAACAGAGAAATGCTGTGTACTTTCTGCAGTTCGGATGGAGCTGAATTTGCCAAAATCCCGATTTTAGATCTAATGTAGAATAAATAGCAGTACCGTGAAATTTCTGTAGAAGTTCCTCTAATGTCTGTGGTCGATCTGTTTCATTAATAATTATGTCATTGATGTGACGCGAATCAAGTACGAGGCGAAGTGAGCCATCTTTTTTCTTAACAATATGTAGCGGGTTTATGTACGGACTAACTGCCGGTTCTATAATTCCTTGGTCGAGCATATCTTGCAACTCTTTTTTTAACTTGTTCTCTGTGGATATGTGGAATGGGATAATGCTTTGCTTTAAATGTGTCGTGCTGTTTGACTTGAAATTCATACATAAAACCGGACATAGTACCAGGAATGTTGTCGAAAACTGGAGCTTGCTGTAAAAGAATTTTGTGTAGTTGCGTACGTTCGTCGTCTGTAATTGCACTGCTTTGTTCAACTTTATCAGAAATCATCTGCATTACGTCGTAGTCAGCTTCGTCTGGAGTGGTATAGTTATGTACGTATGTATCTGTGAACAATGTGGGATTACAGTCTACGCTACGTAATACGGAAATGACCTCTGTGCGATTAATTGTTTGTTCTTCCGCAGATAAAGAGTGCTGAAATTCTAAAGCCAATTGTACTTTTTCATCCTTTAGCATTAAATAGGAATTTTGAAAATTAATAACTGCGTCGTGTTGTACCAGAAAATTAGTACCTAAAATAACGTCTGTTGTCAATAAAGGAACAATCCAAAAATTTGAGTGAAATGTGTGACCTGCAATACAAAATGATAAATGTGTTTGTAATTTAACGTCTACTCCTTTACTCGATACTGCTCCTTTCACTTTCGTTTTGCCTAATGGTAATGTAGGATACGTATTCTTTTTGTTACACTCGTTAAAAGTTTCTTCATTTATTACTGACATAGGTGATCCGGAATCGATTACTGCTGAAAATTTCGATGAACCAATTTTAATTTCGATGACAGGATGTGAAATGGTTTTTTGAACAACTGGTCTTTCCTGCAAAAGAGTGTCTCTGATATCGTCAAAAGTAATTACATTTTCGTGAACAACATTCTGTCTGTCAAAGGTAGTGCTTGTGTTACTGGAAGGTGCGACCTGTACAGTATCTAGTCAGATTCTATCTGACGTGTTATTATTTTCTGGAGGATGTTGTGGCATTTCGACTATTTGAACTGTTCTGTTATTTCTTCCAGACGTATTACGCTCTGGATGATACCTTCTGTCTGGTTCATTCATCAGAATATGCTGTTGCTGATCATTTTGCTGTTGGTAAGACCGACTGTTATTATATGTACGCTGAAAATTTTGCTCATTATTTTTACGTCTGTCGTGATAGTCATTCCTATACGGTGCATTGCGATAGGAATTGAAATACTGTTTTCTGCACGTAGTTATTTCCTTGCTGGCGTGCGTTACTATTTGTTGGAGCTGGGACTATACGTGCACGCGGCGAAACATTAAAGTTTGGTTGACCTTGCACACTATTGTTGGTTAGGTATGCTAACCGGCTGGCTTTGATGCTGTTGCGGAGAAAAAGTCTGTTGTTATTAAAATGTGGTTCTTCCTGCTGATAATTTTGTCGATACTGATAATCAAAATTTTGTCCGGTATTAAAGTTCTGGTGGTTGTCGTTCCTAAAGCGTCTATTAGCTTTGCTATTAAAATTGCGTGGTTGATCGTAATTACTGTAAGTTTGTTGGCCTTGGTTGTTATATGAAAAATTTTTGTTTACGAAGGAATAATCTGATTGCTGTACTTCCAAAAGCTGTAACAGATCTCTGAATGCCGAAATGTTTTCTTTTTGCTGACCCGTCAGAAGTGACACTCTTAATGACCGTGGTAATTTAGAAATGCATAATTGTATGAGTGCAGATTCACTATATGGTTCACTTAAGTACTGGTTTTGTTGGACCATGTGCTCAAAAAATTGCGTCACACTGGGAAAATTTGAGTTCTCATAATTTGGCAAACTAATTAGTTGATCTTTAATTCCGCGCTGTGTCGTCTTCGACCAATACGCTGACAGAAAAGCATTCTGAAACTCTTCTACCGAGTAACATTGTCTCGCGATCGGTCTCATACGAGTTGCCGGTTCGCCTTCCAAAAAACTGCAAATAAATTCAAGTTTGTGTGTTACGGGCCAAGTCGGTGGAAAAGCAAAGCTAAATTGTTGTATCCAATCCAGGGGGTGAATCTGTGTTCTATCGTTTTTAAATACTTTAAATTTTCTCACTGACACAAAATGTTTGTAATCAAAATTATCGTCTCTGTATGACGGAACAGGTTCAGGATTGTATGGGAATCTGTTTGACTGTGACTGTTCTGAATCTAACTCACGTACTCTCTGAAGATTACCCAAATTATACGCGCTGCTTGAGTCTGGCAAATGTTCACAAAGTGGCGTCTGCTGTAATGTGTTGAACGCTGAAACATTTTTTATCTCTGTTACCTCTTGCTGTAAACATGACAATTTTCTATGTAGGGTGTTATTAGATGAATCGATCTCATTGATTGTCTGTTGTAGATTTTGAAATTCAGGTGTTTGATTAAATGAAACCGGTGAGGTATCGTCTGATTTGCTGTCATTATTACTTTCAATAACGTCAATACGACTGGCCAGTTCATCATATTTTTCAGTCCGTATTTTTACCTGATCATCGGTTTTAGTGTCAGAGGCATTAATCTGTTTTTGCATTTTACATGTGGTTTCGTTCAGTTTTTTAATGTCAGCTTTGATGTCATCAGAATCCTGTGTTAGTTCTAATTGTTCGAGTCTGTCGGTCACTGTTTGAATATCTACTGTGTGTGTATCTGTTTTTGATTTAAGATCAGAAATTTCATCATGTAATTCTGTGTTCAACTGTTCGATGGTATTAATTTTGTCTGATACTGTAGCAATATTGTTGTCTACGTATGTTTTTGCCTTCGCAAACATTTTACGTTTATCTTCTTGTCTCTGCGCAGTGATTGTTTCCATGACCTGACGTTTTACTTTATTTTGATCCTGTATAAATTTGCGGAAACGCGTATTACTGTTTTGTAGGTGAAGATTAAAACGTTCGTCAATTTGAGTGTTCTGTTGGTCGAATTTCGCGTCAATCTTTGCATCCATTGCGCGCGAAAGCTCTGCTGTAATTACTTTAAACTCGTCGCGTAATTGTGTCGCTTTTTCAGAGCATTGTTTACCGACTGCACTAATTTCCTCTCTAAGTGTTTCTGTTGTAGCTGTTTGCATATCCCTTAATTCTCGAGCAACAGATCTAATTTCTTCGCTACTTTTCCTAGTGCACGTCTCAATTTCTTCACGTAATCGTTCCTTAGTATCATGACACTGCGCGGCAATGGCTGTAATTTGCTCGCTAAGCTGTCTGGAATTGTTGTCTAATTTTTCATTAAGGCTGTCATGTTTTTCATTAAGCTGTTTGATCTGTTCACTAAGCTGTCTGGAATTGTTGTCTAATTTTTCATTAAGTTGTTTGTGATTGTTGTCTTGTCTTTCCTTTTGTTGTTTGGAATTTTCATTAAGTTGTTGTTTGAAATCTTCTTTAAGGTTGTCTTGTTTTTCAAGAACTTGTAGCAATAATGCCATCAATTGATCCGAGGTAACATTACCTACTCTATTCTCTGTATTGTTTGATGGTGTATCTACAATTGTCACGTTTTGTGTGACCATTTGGTCATTCTGTAATTTACAGAAACGTTTGCCAGTCGGATGTACACTGTCAGTCACTACCTCGGAATTAAATAAATCTGACGCATTCTGATTAAACTGTTCGTTTATATTAGACAAATTTGTCTGTTCATTACTTAAATCATGCAAACCCGGTGTGTTAAGCTGGGCAGCGCTCATTACAACAGAACGCCCCGCGTCATCAATTGTCGTCAAATTAACAGAGGACACAATTGAATTCGTCTGTTCATCATTAAGACAAAAATCATCATTAGTGGTCGGAACGCACTGCCTGACAGTAAACGCAGGATTGTCATCATTACACTGCGTGTCACAAGTACCATCGGTGAAGTTATTTAAATCAGTAATTTCATTCATTACGCCTCACAATGTACTATTAATAGTCTTTCGCGGCATTTTTACAATAGTCACAATTATTCACAAATGAAATAAGCACAATGCAAACAGCAACAAACACAAATACAACAGAGAGCAACGAATTGCCGATGATCTGTGGAAGAAAGTCACAAAATTAGTAAAAGCATTGCGCCAAATGCTAATTATATTTTAGTAAATAAGAGCAGATATCTGGCTACTTTTCAGAAAATTCTCAAAGAAATACGATCCTGGACCGGATGTCGCCAAGTGTAACCTCCCCGCAGAAATGTAAGAAAATAATTAATTAAATGATAATGGTCATCGTGCTAAATGTAACCTCCCAGCAGATTTTTACAAGACAATATAAATGTTAATGTGAATAGAGCCAAGTGTAATCTCCCCACAAATAATGTAAATGACAATAATTTCTCCGCAAATAATGTAAATGACTATAATTGAATGTTAATCGGAATAGAGCCAAATTTTGTTGAGCTCCCACAAAACATCGTTAAATTGAAATAAAAGCAACTGTACCTTCACTACAAAAATATTGAAAAACAATGTCCCAATGTAAATTCAACACAAAAATTGAGAAATGAACATTAATCATTAAACCCACAATAATAGGGCAGCAGCGCTGACCTTAGGCCCTGTGCAATAATTAACCTGATAAATTGATTCTGGGAGGAAAAGCATAGGAAATATTGCTTCAATTGGAATGATCCTTTTCTTAAAAACGATTGCTTTAAAAACAAAAATTATTATTGGGGCATTTCTTGAACAAATTAATCACAATTAACATACATTACATTATCAGATGTGCGCAATGCTGCTTCATTACCTTATTTAACAATATACCTCGTCCCGAACCTTGACCAGAGACCCATGTCGACGCCTGCCGACTCCTCACACACAACTCCCGACTGAGTACAACTCGCAACTGAACTCTCGCGCAGTCAAGCGCAGACTAGCCACGATAAACAACTCTCTGGTCAGAGATTCTGTCATGCCTCGCCATCGCTGTTAATACATACGTGTTTCAGTGTTTGCATAACACTGATTTTGAAGTTGAAGTTGAGGCTGAGTGGGGGTTCTTTGCAACATCCCATGATAAGAGCGCATGCGATGGCCTTGGCGGAACTGTTAAGCGGCTAGCTGCTAAAGCCAGCTTACAAAGGCCATATAACCAACAAATCTTAACACCCAAACCACGTTATGTATTTGCCATGGAAAACATAAAAAACATTGACTTTGAATATTGCACAACAGAGAACTATGAACTGTCCAAAGGATACTTACTTCCTCGGTTTAGTGACTCAAAAGCGATTGTGGGAACACAAAAGTTTCACTCATATAAACCCTGCACAGAGAGTCAAATTACTGTCAAGCCTTATCATTTTAATCTGGATGAGTCTCTTGAATATGTGACAACAATGAACCAAATAACGCCGTCACATATGGAAAATATTACTGCTGGTTTTGTGACAGTAGCATATGACGACTCTTGGCGGCTAGGATGCATTGAAGAAAAATACAATGACATGTTCTGAATAAATTTTTTATACCCAAAGGGTCCAGCCCAGTCTTTTATAATCCACAGCCAAGAGATATATTAAATGCAGCAGGAAATACTCTTTTACAAACACCGAATCCAACAACAGCTACGGGAAGAACTTACACTTCAAGTGCTAAAGAAATGAAGTTGTCTTTTTTTGCTTTGAAAAAATATCTTAAAAGATAATAAAAGAAGCACATTTAAATTATTTTACACCTACCCTCACTGAACACTAAGTTGTATAAATACCACGTGTATTAACTTCGTAAATACCAGTTGGTGTTAGAAATACAGTTCTATCCATGCAGATATCAACAAGTTAATGTTTTTCCCAAGTGAAATTACTTATATGCCAATTTCTGATTTAAGGAACTTGTTGTAAATGATTACAAATAAAACTGGAAAACCAAGAAAAAGATAATATCTGCCACAATGGACATGAATGAATGCAGGTGATCAGACACGATACTTATGAACGTGTCACTTCTCAGGGCCGTGTCTAGACGTATCAGAGCTCCCTTATCACTCCAGCTACACACACCGCAGACCATTACAGAACATCCACCAGCTGGAACAGCCCCCTACTCACATGCAGGGTCCATGGATTCATGAGGTTGTCTCCATATCTGTACACGTCCATCCGCTCGATACAATTTGAAACGTGACTTCTCCGACCTGGTAACGTGTTTCAAGTCATCAACAGTTCAGTGTCGGTGTTGACGGACCCAGACAGCCGTAATGCTTTGTATCGTGCAGTTATCAAGGGTAAGCGAGTGGGCCTTCGAAAGCCCTGACACTTGCTGATCGCCAGCATAGAAATTTGCAGCAATTTGAGGAAGGTTTGCACTTCTGTCACTTTGAACGATTCTCTTTAGTCGTCGTTGATCCCGTTCTTGCAGGATATTTTTCCGGCCGTAGCGATGTCGGAGATTTGATGTTTTACCGGATTCCTGATATTCACGGTACACTCGTCAAATGGTCATAAGGGAAAATCCCCACTTCATCGCTACCTCAGGGGTACTGTGTCCCGTCGCTCGGGCGCCAACTGTAACACCTCGTTCAAACTCTGTTAAATCTTGATAACCTGCCATTGCAGCAGCAGTAACCGATCTAACAACTGCGCAGGACACTAATTATCTTACCTAGGCGCTGCCGACCGCAGTGACGTATTCTGCCTGTTTACATATGTCTGTATTTGAATACACACGCCTATACCAGTTTCTTTGGCGCTTCAGTGTAATACACAAAATATGTGTTTGACATTTATCAGTTCAGCCAGAACCATATAACTTCATTACAAAAACCTTGCAGAAAATCTTAACCATAAGCACTATTTTGACAATCAGCGTACTAAGTAATTACAAATATAAAAAGCCACGTTACCTTTAAAAGTTATCTTTTCTCACTCACATAATATTATCATCCTTCTGCTTAATATCCCTCTTCAATCATCATATTGCAAAAATAGCTCCAAAAACTGCTGCCTCCGTATCTAGGGCAGGCCAGTTTCCGTTAATTTCAAACCAAGTACATCACTACACAGTTGCTACTAGCACACTCTGACTTTACTCTGACAAAGAAAAGCTAACCTCTCTGACAAACATCTCTGGTCTCGAACATAGTTCCACAGTGTATAATTGTAGAGGCAGTGTTAAAGCGATATCACGAGGCTTGAAAACGTGTATCGCATTTACAAGTTTACTCATACTTATGGCCCATGACACACTCAGAATTATCATAGCAAGTAGGACAGCCACCTTTCATACTGTATTAGGTTTACGCCTTCAGATGGCAAGACATCATCACTCTGGGCGAAAATCGTATATGTAATACCGTCAGCACCTTGAAAGTATTATCTCAACTGGCTGGCACCAGAGCTGGAACATTTTTTTTCGAAAATGCATTCTTGAGGTGAACACCATTTGGATGCAGTAGCAGGGACATAAGAAACTTTCCCACAGACAGATGGGCCAATGATAATTGACCTGATACTTCCTGCCAGCAATAACCTATTCTTTTTATTCTGTATTCTCAGACCAGTCAGTTACAACGAAGTCGTTGTGAATAGCATGTTTCGTCCATCTACTCATGTTGAATACTATATGACCGCAGTAGTGTAAGGAGTTTTTATTGGGAACAAGAAGAACACGGATGCGATACAAGTGCTTGATTTATTTCTGCAGGTAGTTGGATACAGATACATACTCAAATAAGATATAAATTCTATGCCTAAATCAAGTGTTGTAAACTCACACATAGTTCCGCATATTGATGTGCAACACGCGTCGAAATATAGAGTTACATCTTCTTCCTTGGGATTCGGAGTTTGTCGCAAAAGTTTCTGAAAATTGGTCCACATTGTTTCGTAGAAACTGTAGAAATAAGGCTGCCACTTCAATGTCTGGTCGGGTACACACTCTATGCGAAAACCGCCGTACATTACATTCTTGAAGGTCTGTTCCTGCATGTGAGTCGATTCTGTTTCGTTAAAATTTTTTTGTTGCTCATGGGAAGTCACCAGTACTGATCTTGTGTTCATCTAATATCAATGTAGGTGTTGTGTGAGTATTTCAAGTTAACATGCCTGTAATTAGTCTTTAGCCGTCACACAGGCTACACCACTCAGTAGGTTATAGTATTACATTCGTGCCACAATAACGTGGGTTTTCAATAATGAGAGCTGGGTTGAATTCACGATCAGAGAACATTCCAGTGCTGACACATTTGCTTCCAGTTGAATTTAAGGTGAAGGATGTATTGAAAATCGATCTTTACTCCTGTAAGACATCGTTGTTAGGGCATACTTCCGCAACTTTATCTGGAAATAAAAGCATTAAACGAGTGACCCATAGTGCTCTAATAACACACATATATGCAGGAACATTGATGATGCTTGCATGATGTTGACTACTGAAGAGGAGCCTCACATTTCATGATGGTGATGTTAACTCACCTTGATAACTAAAGTCATTGTTTATCATCGGTATATGTATTGTTTTCGCAGTGCTATAGATGTATTGCAGTTGTATGTGAGGGGGCATATAATTTTAGAATCTTTGCTAGCATAGAAGATTGTGTTGAATCAGTGGAAGGGATCTATTACCACAGATCCATGTGGAATCTATTACAATAACTCTCATTAAATCAACTGTGCTACGCCGACCACACGCCTTTATTCACTTTTTAGGCAGATGATGGTCTAATAAAAAGGCTACTAATGTACTATTATCATCTTCAAACTTCTTTATTCGCTGACTGAGTTCTGCCAGCTTTAAATCGATATATTCTTTGATTACCTAATCTGACTGCTCATTTATTATTATTATTTGACAAACTGTCTTGCTCTGGCGTCGGCAGAATTTGTCCATTTGTGGAGTAACTTGAAGCTGTGAAGCTCAGACAAGTGAAGTTTCGTGGGTCTGCTGCTAAAGCACTCCACATCCCTACAGGACTGAGTGCTTTCCTTTGAGAACCAATAATAGGGAATGGGAAAACACGTTACGTGGTTTTTCATGTTTGCTGAAAGCTGTAATGGCTCTGAGCACTATGGGACTCAACTGCTGAGGTCATCAGTCCCCTAGAACTTAGAACTAGTTAAACCTAACTAACCTAAGGACATCACAAACATCCATGCCCGAGGCAGGATTCGAACCTGCGACCGTAGCGGTCTTGCGGTTCCAGACTGCAGCGCCTTTAACCGCACGGCCACTTCGGCCGGCTGAAAGCTGTACACATAGTGAACTGGTAGCGTGAGAAACACATCGAAATACTCAGTGGGTTTTGGCAGATATCCATTGTGTTAAACGTAAACAGCAATCACACTAAGTACATTTTTGTGTTGAAATGTGGTACTGGTATGGGGAAAACCTTGAACTCAGACTGGCAGGAAAAACACCTTTGTCTAATAAACAGGTTTCGGCTTCTAAGGGAAAAGAAACAGCTTTTGTTATGGTATTGAATAATAAAACCATGCAGCTACGAAGAGAGTCCTGCAGAACTGCTCCTGTTGGTGATCATATCTCACATATGGTTACGCTGAGGCCATGAAGTGTGTGCACCCTGTATTTGACAGAGCAGTGAGCAGGCTGCGGGCAAGGGGGAGCTACTAGCCAGTGGTGGGGTGGGGTGTGGAGGGCCGGCCATTGATGTAATGTCATGTACCATGCCAGGAGTAGGCTTTCAAGTCTGCCCGCAGTTAGAATTGCCAGCCCACTGAATGCAGATTGCAGTGTCAGTATCAGTGGCAGGACAGCATGCACTGCGTACCACACAGTCATGGTTGAGCCAGTGGAGACGTGAAGCGATGGCAGGCACAGTGAGTGGTGCATGACCGAGGGCAGCTGGGGGCTGTGGCAGTGGGTTCCTGGAGTTGTCTCAAATGACGTGGACTAATACCATGAACGCTGGAGGCAATGCAGAGTGGGAGGTGTGCTGCAGGGGCAGTTGCGGGCCCTTCCCCTATCAGTGTGGTGTTAAAGACATAAACATTCATACCATAGTACAAGTGGATAGATCCAAACTTGGAGTGACATCAGAGGGAAATTGTTTAAACTTTGGACAGTTGGGCTAGCAACATTTATTAAACCTAGGGACAGTAAACTACAATTCTGAACTGAACTGAATTGAATTTGAATTGACTGAAACTGAACTGAAGTAGAATTCAATTGAACTGAAAGTAAGTCAGCAGGCAAGTTAAGACTGTTTACTGGCTGTTGGATGAACAACATGTATATCTAACCAACAGGCTCAGACTGGTATCTTTGTATAGCAAATGAGTTTGGACCTGCAGGAGAAACAAATACCTTTCATCCTGGCTGTGAATAGCAGGCAGGCATGGACCTACACAGTAGAAAAAATATCCTTCGTGTCAGGTGAGAAAATGCCCTTTGTTATAGAACTGGTACAGTTGGATAGTTGAAGGAGGCTGACCTAGTGAGATAATGCGCTTCGTATCAGAGGCACAGGCTCAGACTGGCAGGAAAAAGACATCTTTTGTCTAACGGGCAGTCTTGGACCTGCACGAGGAGCAAACATCCTTTGTCTCAGGTGAGTGATATCCAGGGGAACCCAGGTAGTCTGTTAAAAGGCAGCCTGCTCCAGTACTCCAGGTCTACATCTGCATCTACATCTGCATCCATACTCCTCAAGCCACCTGACGGTGTGTGGCGGAGGGTACTTTGAGTATCTCTATCGGTTCTCCCCTCTATTTCAGTCTCGTATTGTTCGTGAAAAGAAAGATTGTCAGTATGCCTCTGATTTTATCCTCCTTTTAAATTCCTGCAGGCCAATTCACCGTCTTGAGGGAAACTGGGCTACATCAGAGGGGCGACCTTGGGCTCTGAGCACTATGGAACTTAACGTCTGAGGTCATTAGTCCCCTAGAACTTAGAACAACTTAAATCTAACTAACCTAAGGACATCACACACACCCATGCCCGAGGCAGGATTCGAACCGGCGACCGTAGCGGTCGCGCGATTTCAGACTGAAGCGCCTAGAACCGCTCGGTCACAACGGCCGGCCGACCTTGGGAGACAATACCTTTTGCTCCAGAACAATAGAGGGTAGGATATGAAAAATCACTTAACAAGACAATAGGGGGCTTGGAGCAAATTAGTCCTTCGTTCCAAAACAATAGAGAGGGTCGCATAAAGAATCACTAAACGGAAGAACTGAGGAGGGAGGAGGTGGGAGCATCCCTTGCTCCAGAACCTGCACAGCATATTTACTGTTCAACATATTCACAGTTCGCGGGCTATTGCACCCATTCAGCATAAAATAAAAAACTCGTTTTACAGCCCTTATTTACAATGATTTTATTGCTCACAGCATTTGTACACATGAAGATTATACTAATAACTTCATTATCTGATATTGTTAGTAAGATACACATATCAGTTGGTTGGAATAAGAAATTCACCAATAGAGTAGAAGGAGTTGATTGCCAATAAATACTTTAGGTATATCTTAAACTAAACTTTATTGGTAGTTAAACATTTTACAGCTGATGGAAAGCTATTGAAAATGTGTTCCTCCATGATGGACATGTTTCAGGGTCGAAGTAAGTGACTTTAAATCTGTATGAAGATTATTTTTGCTGACTGCATTAACTGGCGTATGCAAATGGCTCCGAGCACTATGCGACTTAACTTCTGAGGTCATCAGTCGCCTAGAAGTCAGAACTAATTAAACCTAACTAACCTAAGGACATCACACACATCCATGCCCGAGGCACGGTTCGAACCTGCGATCGTAGCGGTCGCTCGGTTCCAGACTGAAGCGCCTAGAACCGCACGGCCACTCCGGCCGCCTGCATTAACTGAGCTAATGGTTTGGAAAAGAGATATATTTTTCACCACAAATTTCACCAAGGAGCAAGTACTATGAGAAGGATTAGTTAGCATCCCCAGTTCCTTAAACAGCGTCTGAAGGATGTTCTTGAGTTCATACCACAAATAATGTTTATTACACGTTTTTGGACTCAGAAAACTTGGTATGTTACCCAAAAAAATAATCCGTATGACATTATGGAATGAAAGTAAGCATAGTACTTCGCCTTTTTTATTATCATATTACATTGAACAAATTCACAGATGCGCTGCTAGACCCATACACCCATAAAAAAAGTAATGCAAATGCTCGAGGAACTTAAATGGCAATCCTTGAAAGACAGACTGCATCCTGAATGAGATTTTCACTCTACAGCGGAGTGTGCGCTGATATGAAACTTCCTGGCAGATTAAAACTGTGTGCCCGACCGAGTTTTAATCTGCCAGGAAGTTTCAGACGGCATCCTGTTGGATAAATTTAGAAAACCTGTACTATTGGAAGAAGACTATTATGCCGTCACCACAGTGTATCTCGAGTAGGGGTCATAAGAATAAGAAAGCCATTTTGCCCTCGCTCAATACGCGGATGTAATCCATACATACTCGTATTATAACAATATAAACACGTATATATATATATATATATATATATATATATATATATATATGTGTGTGTGTGTGTGTGTGTGTGTGTGTGTGTGTGTGTTCCACATCTCCCCCTAAGCCAATGGACCGATTTCAGCAAACCTAGGTACACATATCCCTTACTGTCAAGCAATAATCGCTGTGGGGATCTGAACCACCTACCTATAATAGTTCAGGAGATATGACGTCTTAAACAATGAGATGCGTGAAAAACTGTAGCATCATGCATGGCGTTAACATTTATTATTTCTTTGCTACCAACCCTACACTATCCGTAAGACATTTTGCAGACAATACCTACACATGCCGCCGAATGTAGCTACAAAAATTATCGCTGTGTGACACATAGATCAGGAGATAAGAAGTCATAATAAGCATTGAGGTAGATGGAAGACAGCCGCATCATGCTCGAAGTTTTAATTCATTAAGTATTTACTACTAAGATACTCCTACAGTCGAGTCAAGAAATACTGCCCCTCGCAGCGCTTGTTACAGCTTTTAGCTGCAGAGCGCAAAAGGCTGTAGGTGAAACCAATAGCCATCTACTGAGCTACGTTACGATAAACATGTTTACAAAATCGTGCTATAGACGCAGGAAGCAGCTGTACCCAGTCTACAAAATCTGTCAGTGATATTTGCACGACTGTTTCATCATTTCAAAGGTGTTTCACGAATACATTGAAACGGAATTTTTTCAATATTTTGGTACATAGTTAATTTTTTGTTTTCGCTTCTAATAGCAACCCGGCAAAGTGAATACCTGGGCACTGTCGGCTTTGTTAGCTAATAATTCATAAAATCAATAAAGCTGGTACAAAAATGTACGCCTCCCCCCCTCCTTCCCAACTGTACTGTCACCTGCAGTAACTACGTAGATGAAACCCGATCTCCACTCTCGCCACATTTGATAACCAGAGGAAATCCGGGAAGTACGAAACATTAATATCATTTAGCCAGCATCTCTAGACATGATTTATTGACTTTAACCTCCGTAACAGGCATTCCCATTGAATCTGCTTCCTTTCCCCATAATAGTAGCTGGCCGTAGAAATGCTGTAGCCTGGCAATGCCTCTCCTATCCCTATTAATTACCCCCGTTGTTCAGAAATGCCTTACTAGCGTCGTGGGAAAAGTGAGCACATCAGGTTATCGCGACAGATCAGAGGTATTCTATAAATCTAACGTTCGACATATTAACGGAAAGTTCCACCTAATGCTGCGGCTTTCCTGTCAACTTAAAATATGTTCGTGCTCGCAACTGTCGTAAACCTGTCAGTCCGTTAGTTGTTTTCGTGTTCCATAGGTCATTTGTATGATTTCTTTATACTGAAATGAAGGGGGGAAAGATTCAGTTTACAGGATATATGTAATACACACAATTAATTTCAGTTGGAAGGCTCGATGCTGGTTATTTACAAGTTCATAAATGGAAAAATCTAAGATTAATGAATATGAGTATCTTGTTTTTCATTCATACAACGGTACTTACAACGAGATTCTTTTTACTGGCCACCACTCCAGAGTTACAGGTCAGATTTAAAACACGCGTTATTACCTGTCAGAATTTTTTGTCATTGGGGAAATGAACATTTTTTTTTTTTTGTATTCTAAACCCCGTTCTAACAACCGACAGCTTGAATAATGAGTAATGAAGATACTTTTTCACTATGTTGAAGGTATAGCAATGAATGCTATTTCTCTGAAATAGTGTGGAATTGTTGATGACGATCTTCATTAGCGCACACACACACACACACACACACATATATATATATAATATATATATATATATAATATATATAATATATATAATATATATATATATATATATATATATATATATATATATATATATATATATATATATATATCATTGTTTGACGGCCTCAGAACATGTTACTTTCAATCAAGTGTTCACCAATGTATAAACTCAAAAATTTTGAAAATGTGATACGTTAGCGCCTTTCGTTCATAGGCTACGTGAATTGTTGGTATGACCCTATTTGTTGTGCAGAACTGAATATCCTGTGTTTTCTCAAAATCGAAGGGTAGTCCAGTTTCAGAGAACCACTTAATAAAAACATCATTCATAATTTCGTGATTACGTAGACTTCACTGGTGTCTTAACTCATGGTATTGTTCTCGCGTCTGCTGCCGGATCATGCAGTCATTTGGACACAGTATTTTCTAGGTCCATCTGGCCGCTATCTTCATGTGAGAAAGCTGTTTGCTAATCTCGTCGGAACTGATTCAAACCGTGAACGGCGTCCATTCTCTACGCCGAAGGAGATTAGCAACGCTTGTGCCATAAATAATTTCTGGCGAGATTCACAAACAGCGTTCTCAGCTGAGAGTGGCGACTGGATAGACTGTGGAAATAGCGTGTCCAGATAGTTGCATGATGTGGCGGCAGACGAGAAGAATATCATCATTGACAACTTATAATGTTCCTTTCTCTCTAACAGAATTTATTATAATACTAGTATTGTCTACAAATACCAGTTCTGTTGTAGAAGGTGTCCCATATATATAAGAAATACGAATGGTTCCAAAATTGAACCCTATGGGACATCACTCGTGATTTCTTACCAGTCACTAAAATTTTCTCTCCCTCTAACACAGCCTGATTTGTTCAACACTACTTTTGCACTCTGTCAGTTTAGTATGAACCAAACCAGGCCGTAAATGACTTAAAGTTAAATTTTTCTGTGAGAGAAACGTATTGTGCAGAATTCAACACCTTAGATAGACCAGAAACATTTCAAATGGCGATATTCTGTTATCTAAGGCTTGTAATGTTTGATGACTGTATGTGTAAATAGCATTCTCAGATGAGCAACGCATCTGGAATCCCACCTGTGAAGAACTGAGTAACTTGTGTCTGTTTAGATTTAAGACTGCTGTTGAAATGTCACTTTCGTGAACATTTTAGAAAAAGACGTCAGTACCTGTAATGGTGAAAGTTATTTATGTCTTTTGTATTACTTTTCTTACACAGAGGTCGCACAGTGGTACGCTATGAGATCAAAAATATCCGGACACCTGGCTGGAAATGACTTACTTCATGACGCCCTCCATCGGTAATGCTGGAATTCAATATGGTGTTGACCCACCCTTTGCCTTCATGACGGCTTCCACCCTCGCAGGCATACGTTCAATCAGGTGCTGGAAGGTTTCTTGGGGAATGGCAAACCATTCTTCACGGAGTGCTGCACTGAGGAGAGGTACAGATGTCGATCGATGAGGCCTGGCACAAAGTCGGCGTTCCAAAACATCCCAAAGGTGTTCTACAGGATTCAGGTCAGGACTCTGTGCAGGTCAGTCCATTACAGAGACGTTATTGTCGTGTAACCACTCCACCACAGGCCGCGCATTATGAACAGGTGCTCGATCGTGTTGAAAGATCCAGTCGCCATCACCGAATTGCTCTTCAACAGTGGGAAACAAGAAGATGCTTAAAACATGAATGTAGCCCTGTGCTGTGATACTGCCACGCAAAACATCAAGGGGTGCAAGCCCCCAATATGAAAAACACGACCAACCATAACAGAACCGCCTCCGAATTTTACTGTTGGCACTACACACGCTGGCAGATGACGTTCACCAGGCATTCGCCATATCCACACCCTGCCATCGGATCATCACATTGTATACCGTAATTCGCCACTCCACACAACGTTTTCCCACTGTTCAATCGTCCATTGTTTACGTTCCTTACACCAAGCGAGGCGTTGTTTGGCATTTATCGGCGTGATGTGTGGTTTATGAGCAGCTGCTCGAACATGAATTCCAAGTTTTCTCACCTCCCGCCTAACTGTCATAGTACTTGCAGTGGATCCTGATGCAGTATGGAATTCCTGTGTGACGGTCTGGATAGATGTCTGCCTATTACACATTACGACCCTCTTCAACTGTCGGCGATCTCTGTTAGACAACAGAGGATGTCGCCATGTATGCTTTTGCGTTGTACGTGTCCCTTCACGTTTTCGCTTCACTATCACATTGGAAACAGTGAGGCTAGGGATGTTTAGGATTGTGGAAATCGCGCGTACAGACGTATGATACAATTGACATCCAATCACCTGAGCATGTTAGAACTCCGTGAGTTTCGCGGAGCGCCCCATTCTGCTCTCTCACGATGTCTAATGACAACTGAGGTCGCTGATATGTAGTACGTGGCAGCAGGTGACAGCACAATGTACCTAATATTAAAAACTATGTTTTTGAGGGTGTCTGGATACTTTTGATCACATAGTGTATATTTAAATGCTATCTTTAAACATCCCTTGCGAGTGAGGCATTACGTATGCCACTATGGATATTACTTATTAATTTGAAATACCTCATTAGAATTCTGTCTGAAATTCCATTAACAACATGCGGGCTTTTGTTTTTGAGAAATTTTATAATTCCATTAGGAGCAATGAAAAATGTTGGTGCTCCTTGTAGTTGCTTAAAGGTTTTTTGAATGACATTGTTACTATGTTTTCTTGCTTCTTCAACTGAACCATTTAACGCTATTTTCACAGCTTTCATTTAGAAAGCGATTATTAAAAATACTCGCAACATTTAAGTTATGAGTCACAGCATTGTCATCAATAATAAAAGATTTGCTTCGTAATATAAAAGGCGATCTAAAATTTCAAAGAGAGAATGTAGTCGTACACTGCATTCCGTGTCAAAGAGGCAGTTTTTACTGTAATGATGTATGCGCTATTAGTGTGCATGGATTACATCGCTGATTTCATAAATTGCGGCTTTGTCGATTTTTAATCGAAGTGTGGGGTACAGTCGCTGAATAGAGCAGTCCCGTGTCCTTACTTACTTACTGTGGATCGCTAATAATCAATTATCATTTTAATTACAGTCTTGACGAAATGATCCATTTCTATTGCTACTGGGTTGACTTGTTGGTATTGGGGAGTTTTTAACCAAAGTCTCATCGTGGTACAGCTCTGTATATGGTGCGCCAATCCTCTACATGCAATCGTCTGTTCGTAACTTCAAGATCGAAGAAAACAATGTTCGCGTAGTAGAATGGAGTTAACTAAATTCACTGGCGTATAGTCGTAGGAGTAGTGCTGCTTTTTTTAAGAGTAAAGGTTTTTTTTAGTGATTAATCGTGCCTACAGAAAAAATGATAAAGCAGAAAATATGATGAAGCCATTACAAATTATTGTTAACAATATTGTCAGTATTAAAGAACAGAATATTAATGACAAACACCTTATTGAATATATACAAGGCGTTTACATTCACATGCTTTCTTATTGCTAATATTTTTAAAACATGTTTTTTAATGGTTAGTTTTTTGTGTCATTGTAAGATAGTTTCTCGTAGTTGGTGCAAATAAAGTCATGAGTTGTGTTCTGGTATGTTTGTATGGTTCTTATTATTGATTTTGTTTCGATAGCTTCTGAAATCCATAATAGTTGCATAAAATTCGAATGTGTCGCCCACATTGAGACTTATGGGTTTATCTCCACATTTAACAGCGCATTATCTTTCGCTAGGATAAAAGTCGTCAATGAATGTTCAGTTACCTGCTAGTGACGCCACTCATAATATTTATCGCAATCTAATAATGACAACTTCCGTATCACGCTGATATAGCAGTACGCTCGATGTAACTTTGAACTATGTACTCGTACACTGAAATTGATGGATACTTGCATCTGTAGTGGTAGTTAGACATCCCTATCTTGTTTGACTGACGTGATACCAAAAAATCCGAGTAAATTTTCGGTCTTCTTCTAATAGTGTTAATTGCAAGAGATGTGCAGTTGAGACGCACACTATTAGCCTTAAAATTTTTCCTACTATCATAAAGGTTGAAAGTTTCCTGGGCAATATTTAAACGATAAGAGTATGGTTCGTGAGATGCACCGTCGAAAACGATTTTATGTTATATACTCACATTGTTGTATCTATACATATTGTAAATTGAAGTCCGCCACCACGTTTTCCTGTGTGTATTTGAAAGGTAATCTCTGGGACTAGTTTAAGGATTTTCATACGGTTTCCACTAATTGAGAGACTGATTCAAGAGGAAGGTTTGTGTACACTATCTAATAAAAAGTATCCGGAACCCATTATCGGACATTTAAATAGGGCATATCCAGCCTTAGGCTTTGTGATGGCTTGAACGCTCCTGGGGACACTTTTAACGACGTGTCTGAATGTCTGTAGAATAAGAGCAGTCCATTCTTTTTTCAAAAGCTGATATCAGAGAAGGTGGACGATGGGATCTCGGGCGCAGTCGGCATTGTGACTTAACCTGAAGGTGTTCCATTGGGTTTACGTCGGGTGTCTGGGCAGGGCATTTCATTCTGGGAATATTACTGTCTACAAACCATTGCCTCAAAGATGCTTCTTTACTTCAGGATGCATTGTCGTGCTAATACAGTCATCGTCTCTAAACTGCTCCTCTACTGCATGCAGTACACAGTACTGTAAAACGTATTCATATCCTTCCACAATTAGGTTTCGTTGAGCGCAATAAGGGGACCATGTAATATTTCCCGCTTTACAGCCATCACATTCTCTTTTTACAGCAGTTCAGAAGGCAGCAGTGGCAGGATGACGTAATGTGGTGCGAGGTACAAGAAAGAGATGGTTTGTTCGGTACGGGTAACGTGAGAAAGACCGCCTAAATTGCCGTCCTTCTCCGCGATTTGCTGCTGCGTCGGAAGTTGCGAATCAAAATGAAAATTTTCTGTTATTAATAAGTATTAGAAAAACTAAACAACGTATTTACTTGCATTTCAGTCCGCCCCCGTTAGCTAAGTGGTCAACGCGGTGGAATGCCACGCCAAGGGGTCCGAGTTCGATTCCTGGCTGGGGCAGGAGATTTTCTCCGCTCAGGGACTGGGTGTTGTGTTGTCCTCATTATCACTCATCACTATCCTCGACGCGCAAGTCGCCCAATGTGACGTCGAATGCAATAAGTACTGGCCCTCGGCGGCCGAACTTCCCCGACTGGGGGACTCCCGGCCCACAATGCCGTTCACTCACTTCCATTTTTACTTGCATTTCAAATTAAAGCACATCTCAATAGCTAGCTATCATTCTGCTTTTTAACAAGTGTTAATAACCAACAGAATAACAAACAACTGCTAAACGGAAAGGCAAACAAAGCACTTCGGAGATCTTCGGATCGCATCTAACCTAGATGACGTGCGAAGTGGTTCGGCTGCAAGATCAGAGCTGGTTGGGTAGCCTCGGAGGACAGACATGTTGTCTACTTCAGTCGGTCTCAAGACTGTATTAGCAGTGTATGGTTATTTAGACATGTAGTTGAGACCAGTGTAATAGTAATTACGGAAATATGCAGTTCAATACTTTTGTTGAAGAATGGAAATTATTTGTGACTCTAAAGTGGATGTAATTCTGCAGTTTCTCGTGTTCTGCTAATGGAAATGAAATAAGCGTCTGGCATCATTGGCCGGGAGGCCTCTTACGGGTCAGGTCCGGCCGCCTTGATGCACGTCTTCTTACATTCGACGCCACATTGGGGGACCTGCGAGCCGGATGCGGATGAAATGATGATGGAGACAACAGTACACCCAGTCCCTGAGAGGAGAAAATCCCCAACCCAGCCGGGAATCGAACCCGGACCCCTTAGGATGGCAGTCCATCACCTTGACCATTCAGCTATCGGGGTGGACGTTCTGCTAATGAAAAGCGAGTGCCATTCCGTATAAGCAAAATAAATGAGAATTTAATTATTCACAAAATATCAGTTCCTCGCTAAAGTTTCTTGCAGCCTCAAGATAACGGATTCACGACCTACGTGCTGTTTCCTGCTCGGGGGGCAACAGCTATAGAAGACTGCAGATTGGAGAGAATTTGTTAGAACTTGTGCACTCCCCCCCCACTCAGGGCGGTGGAAACAAATAGGCATTCACGTGTACTGCAATCTTAGTATAAATGGGACCAGTGACACGTTATCTGTGGTAGCACAGAGAAGGTATGAAGGAGAGAAATTCCCGAGGGAAGAGGTTTATCATGCGCACGTAAATGTATCACCCTCTCCCTCCATCTCTCTTTTTTTCAACTTGCCGGAACCACACCCTGACTACGAAAAACAACCCTGTACCGCAACATCATCTCACTGTACCTCACTGTCGGATCTCCACACGAGCCAGCTCCGGTGGCCGAGCGGTTCTAGGCGCTTCAGTCCGGAACCGCGCGACTGCTACGGTCGCAGGTTCGAATCCTGCCTCGGGCATGGATGTGTGTGATGTCTTTAGGTTAGTTAGGTTTAAGTACTTCTAAGTTCTAGGGGACTGATGACCTCCGCTGTTAAGCCCCATAGTGCTCAGAGCCATTTAAACCTCTACACACGATGGCAGGTAGCGTTCTTCAGGGGCATCCGTCAAACTCAAACATTTTCATCGAATTGCCACAGGATACAGCGTGAGTCATCACTCCGGAGCACTCGTTTCCAGTCATTCGCTGTCCCGTGGCATCGCTCTTTATAGCGTCTAAAGCGTCACTTAGCACTGACAAACAAAAATACGTGGCATCTGAGGAGTGCTCGACTATTATATCCCATTGTTTTTCACTCCCTACGCACATTGTGCTAGCTGGATTGCTGATAGTACTTCGGAATTTTCTTTCAGATAATTTCATGTGGTTTTCTATGACCACCCTCCCAGTGTTGGACAGCTCCTGTCAGTCTGAACGCGCCGCATCGGTTTGCGCGTGGGTTTGTGTACTACGTCAGCGCGTCTTACATCAGCAGCAGCGGCAGCGCGGGTACCAGCTGACACCGCACCGGCCACACGGGCTTCAGAGACGGAGGCGGCGAGTGACGTCGGCGGCTGCAGAAACAACACACGCATCAGCAACAACGGCGTCTGTGCGAACAACAGGGCTGCGAAACCTGTCTGTGACTTTTTTGTACCCTGTGTTTTCTGTTCCTACGCAACAGCCAAATAGACTAGTGAGATCAGAATGTCACTGATCTTACATGACATTCAAATCTGTGTGAAATCTTATGGGACTTAACTGCTAAGGTCATCAGTCCCTAAGAAGGGTCGTCGAGCAGACGCGCAAAATTATAGACCTATATCTCTGACACCGATCTGTTGTAGAATTTTAGAACATGTTTTTTGCTCGAGTATCATGTCATTTCCGGAAACCCGGAATCTACTCTGTAGGAATCAACATGGATTCCGGAAACAGCGATCGTGTGAGACCCAACTCGCTTTATTTGTTCATGAGACCCAGAAAATATTACATACAGGCTCCCAGGTAGATGCTATTTTCCTTGACTTCCGGAAGGCGTTCGATACAGTTCCGCACTGTCACCTGATAAACAAAGTAAGAGACTACGGAATATCAGACCAGCTGTGTGGCTGGATTGAAGAGTCTTTAGCAAACAGAACACAGCATATTGTTCTCAATGCAGAGACGTCTACAGACGTTAAAGTAATCTCTGGCGTGCCACAGGGGAGTGTTATGGGACCATTGCTTTTCACAATATATATAAATGACCTAGTAGATAGTGTCGGAAGTTCCATGCGGCTTTTCGCGGATGATACTGTATTATACAGAGAAGTTGCAGCATTAGAAAATTTCAGCGAAATGCAGGAAGATCTGCAGCTGATAGGCACTTGGTGCAGGGAGTGGCAACTGACCCTTAACATAGACAAATGTAATATATTGCGAATACATAGAAAGAAGGATCCTTTACTGTATGATTATATGATAGTGGAACAAACACTGGTAGCAGTTACTTCTGTAAAATATCTGGGAGTATGCGTGCGGAACGATTTGAAGTGGAATGATCATATAAAATTAGTTGTTGGTAAGGCCGGTGCCAGGTTGAGATTCATTGGGAGAGTCCTTAGAAAATGTAGTCCATCAACAAAGGAGGTGGCTTACAAAACACTCGTTCGACCTATACTTGAGTATTGCTCATCAGTGTGGGATCCGTACCAAGTCGGGTTGACAGAGGAGATAGAGAAGATCTAAAGAAGAGCGGCGCGTTTCGTCACAGGATTATTTGGTAAGCATGATAGCGTTACGGAGATGTTAACAAACTCAAGTGGCAGACTCTGCAAGAGAGGCGCTCTGCATCCTGGTGTAGCATGCTGTCCAAGTTTTCTAGAGGATGCGTTTCTGGATGAGGTATCGAATATATTGATTCCCCCTACTTATACCTCCCGAGGAGATCACGAATGTAAAATTAGAGAGATTCGATCGCGCACGGAAGCTTTCCGGCAGTCGTTCTTCCCGCGAACCATACGCGAGTTGAACAGGAAAGGGAGGCAATGACAGTGGCACGTAAAGTGCCCTCCGCCACACACCGTTGGGTGGCTTGCGGAGCGTAAATGTAGATGTAGATTTAGATCCCCTGTTATACCCGCAGGAGAGGACAAATAGTTTAATTTGTGGAAAGGGGTCAAAATGAGTGGCTGTCAATTGCACTTGAACATACTACTTTATTCATTTGACAGACATTACAGGAATAAAGAAAACATTAAAGACAGAGCAAGCCAAAAATTAATTTTAGAATTTAATTCCTGGCTAAATGCGCCATTCAATCTCACGCCTCAAGGGCAAAACAACTTTAACTTAAAATCGGTTGAAGGCCAGTCACTTAAGACTCAAAACAAGAATTTTAATTTTAAAAGGCAGAAGGCCTCATCTTAAAACATTTCTCTAAATTAGGCTGAAGGCCAAAACAATCTCACGCCCTAGGGGCAAAACAACTTTAACTTAGAATCGGCTGGAAGCCATACATAAACAAACAAGGACAAATAAGAAAAGGCAGCACATCAAACGTGCTCAGAAGTTTCCAAGGGTCGGCCTGGAATCCAAACACTAACGCTCGCTTAGGTGAGACAGGCAGTCGGCCCAACAATTCTCAATCCGATGGCAACCCAACCGACAGACAGTCAACGGACCGAGCGACGTGATAACTTCTGCTCCACCCGACCAGCACACAACAGGGAGTTCAATGGAACAACGCAGAAGTTATCGGCGCCCACAACGAATTACACATCCAGCTGTCAAACTACACGCCATGCTCGACAGCCACAACACGAGGAGGAAAATACACTGCTTGAATTTACGTCAACGGCCAGGGCAGGTAACGGGCACGTTAACGGCCACAAGGCAGAAGACTCCGCTGGTGCTCTTCAATTCAGAATAATCAGGTTAAGTGAAACTTCACAGGAGGGCGGCTAGAATTTCGCCAACTTGAAAACACACGTTGTTGCTCGCGGGAATGTCCCAACAGCAGCCCATAACGAAATTCAAACGACACAATGTGTCTGGCTGGTAGATTAAGTAAAGACTCAAATTTCGTTTCTGGGATCGGTGAGCCACTGACCTCGTAGCAATGGGAACAGCCCTTCACACTCCGACCGCGCGTGGACTCCACCAGCGGCCCCGGCCGGACACGCGCCACGGAGACTTCCTCGCTGCTCCACGCCAACCGACCAACTGCCCGCACACGGCACAGCCGGAAACTATAAGCGCGAAGACAAGGTAAGTACAAGAGTGTGAATATCGATACACGCTGCTGCTGTGACTCACGGAGAGAGAGGAGAACAGCATAATCGCGATAACCGCGGGAGACTAATCACAGAATAGCAGCCAAGGTTTAATGCAAAGCATAACACGTGGCAGTCACGACTCAACTAGGAACTGACTATTAGAAAAATAGAATTAATTTTTGCTGCCAACACTTCATGTAGTGGAGAATTCGAGACGCTAACTGTGCCTCTCTGACTGCACTGTCTCCGTGTCAACAGAAAGCCTGGATACTGGAGAAAACTACTTGGTATGGCGGCAGCGATCACCGAGAATAGTAATCACTGTTCCTTCATAAGGAAAAAAGAATGACAGCATACCAAGGGGCAGAAAAACAGGCAGCAAAACCTCTGCTGAAATAGCATTATCGGCGATACCTTTAGATGCATCGCGGAAAAAATCGCCGTAGTCGACGACATTCTCTCGGAGCTTCAAAGCGAACAGGAGCATAAAAGAACCTTGACAGTTATATCAGCAACACTGAAAAACAAAATCTGTGTGCTCGTCATCGCTCAAGCAAAATTAGAAAAGTAGAATGAAGAGTTAAGTAAAGAAAACGAGCATTTACATAGCGAATTAGTTAACGCCAGTGCACCAGATGCGCTGGAAGTAATTCACCATCTGGAATCAGGAATAACCGATCTCAAATCAGATTAAGAACAGAAAGTAAGTCAACTCCACTGTCCTTTGAGGCAGTTAGTGCCGCTGGCTCGGCCTCAAAACTGAGAGCAAATGTAGAAGAACGTATACAGCAAGCCAAATAAAAACAGCCGAGTGGTCTCATCTTCATATCGGAAAATAATCAAGAAATCGAGGCCATGCTTGGAACAATCACTAAAACAATCAGTCCCAGACAAGACAAAGTAAAAATAAAAGCAGTCAGATCAACAGAAAACACAGTCATCGCAGAAACGGAAACACAAACGCATAAAAGAAAAATCGTAGCAAAGGTAGCCCACCTAAAAGATATTAGATGTGAGGCGCGACCGCTACGGTCGCAGGTTCGCATCCTGCCTCGGGCATGGGTGTGTATCACGTCCGTAGGTTAGTTAGGTTTAAGTAGTTCTAAGTCTAGGGGACTGACGACCTCAGATGTTAAGTCCCATAGTGCTCAGAACCATTTGAACCATTTTTTTAACACGAGTCGCCTGGAGACAACAAGTGGGTGTAGCAAAATTACAGATCTGGAAACAAACAATCTTACATCGCTTGAAACGTGTGACATAATAAAGCAAAGATATTGTAACATCACTGATTATGTAGACGACAAGTCTGTGATGGAAGCCATTAACTATACTATGTAGAAAGGTAGATAAAACATGAAATATGCCAGTGGGTAATCTTCCAGACCGGACTTCTGCTACGGGTGGAAGGGCTGGAAGAGATAGTTTTCTACCAATGTAGAGGGGAATTTAACAGAACAAGGAGAAAACACAAAAGGATGCCCTAGAGCGTCTCATTGATTACAACGCATATTCACCTCATAACACCGAAAAACAAGGAACGGGTAGACATATTGACACACGAATACAAAAAGATACAACACCTGTTAACAGTTCACTTGATCAAAACACATAATTAAAACTGCATTCAGAATATGAAACTAGCAAATGCAGACCGTACGTAAAGCCTGTACGTTTTACGTATGGTGGCAGCACAAACACACGGGGAAAGCCTCACAAAGGAAACATTCAGTTGCCAAATAACCACGAAATAGGCAAACAATATTCCCAAAACAAGCTACCTAATAATACGGTTAAATATAGTTCATTCACACCCAGTTACCGGTGTAGACAAACAACAGAGGTAAACGAATGTCAGGATGTTTCACAGGACACACATAGAAACCTCAGACGACACAATAACAACGTAATTGATCACGATAATCTTGAGAGTAACTTACCCATAAGTAGGTTAGAAAATAGAGGAATTTTCCAGGCTGCTCTACGTCTGGTGACACGCCTCAATCACCGGGAAATGGAAAAAATACGTTTCCCTACAACAGGGTAGACCGACAGAATGATAGGACAGAAAACCTGCCAATCGACCGTCGTCAGTTCTGTAGACTTTTGAGGACAAGTTTGCGCACGAAGAGGTGAAGGTTTAAACATAGACAAAGTTTATAAGCAAATTGTCAGGGCGCATGGGCATGTTTATTACGACCCTAAAGAGACAACACCTAAGTGATGTGCCTTTGTAATAGCAAACATCAACTACACAGTCACAAAAATAACACAGTTTTGTTCTGAACAAGTAGCCAAAGCTGAAATTACATGTGGACGAGAACCTTGGATTATAAAATCCATGTACACTCTTTGACATAAAACTCGACCGGCGGCCGGCCGCTTCAGAGGCTAAGTACGCGCCGATCGCGACATGGGACAAAAAAACTGGCCATCTCGCTAATTCTCTAAGTCCGGTCATCTGCACAATCTGGCAACACTGTAGATGTGTAGATTTTTAATGTCTGTTCATGTGTTGCCAACAATCGCAACAGGTGTCGTTATTTGTGGTCAAACACGCACACATCTTACTGTTCATGAGTAAGCAACTGATACCTAAGCTATATTCGTGGATGCATGGTAGGTGTGCAGTTTGATTGTCGCTTAGGCACAAAAGTTTGTATGCTTATTTTGGATTCAGACACCTAGCAGCTCGTAAGAAAAACCGATACGTAACATTTGATTTTTCTTAGTGAACAATCCGATTACGTGTTGGGTTCGTATCTCCGTCACAGAACTTCACATCATGCACTTCATCTTTAAATGCATGCACACTTTGTTACTTCAGAATGGAGGTATATCAGACATCTTTCGTGGTTAGATAACAGGGACGAAAGGGTCTTCATAGGAGTCACGGTTTATTACAAAAATTGTCGTCTTTTATTTTGAAGTTTAGATTTGGTTACTGGTATTGGCAAAAATTTCGGTAATTCATGACTCTTCATGGCTAGATTACATTAGATTAGATTACATTAGATTAATTCTTGTTCCATAGATCATGAATACGACATTTCGTAATGATGTGGAACGCGTCATTTTAATGAAAGATTTCTTTAAATACCATGATTCAATTTCTTTACAACAATTTTTTACACTCTCTCTCACTGCTTTTTATTTCTCTCTCTCTCTCTCTCTCTCTCTCTCTCTGTCTGTCTCTCTCACACACACTCACACACATTCTTTTTTATTTTTATTTGTTTGTTGTGCTCGACTATCGGCGAGGCACGAAACGCCTGTAAATGAGTTTCTTAGTTTTGAGTACACTTACGAAAGAAATATAAAACAACAATGAGAGTTACTGATTTATGATGCTTAGTTTGCAGTCAGTTCTGAGTATTATTAGTAACTACGCTCCAGTCCCTAAACCTAGTTACAGAAAGCGAATCAGACACTTTACGTATTCCAGGCCGTAGCAGCCGCGACTTGGAAACACCAGCTATAGTCACTTCCCAGCCAGCTGTAGGATCACATCGGTTCGTCTTCTTCCTGCTGGTACTATAACTAAGATTTGGCAACAAGGCAACGTATGTTTGGCAACTCTGTGATCGACGAGTTACTTCCTGGTGTGCACAGAATTAAGCCTCAAAGTTCACTTAATTTTACCTGTCATTTCCATTGAATAATCTGAGTTATTATCGCTTGAACAAAAGATTGTAAATTTACGATTTTCAGCCCAGGAAAATCGTTGCAGGTGGAAATCGCAACTAATCTCGACCTTTAAATAGCGGCTTACGAGTTCTAGTCACTATTGCTGTCGTAAGAGGAAACTCAGACCCATACCTGTTCACCAGCTCTGTGGTAACGTGCTGACCTGTGAAAAAGCGTCTGTTATGGTTCGCAGTTCCAGTCTCACTGACTGTAATGTTTTTATCCCTTCTGTGAAAGAGTTACAAGAAGTCGGATCAAACATCAATAAGGAAATCGCAAGAAAAAGCTTTCGGCTCATAGTGCACTGTTGAAAAACTTAACAATGCTGCACAACAGGTAACGCCTCTTTCCGCTGCTGACAAGCGAATTTTGGGTTTCTAAGAATATGTAACTATATTTATTAAATGCCACATTTGCATACCTCTTGAGTATGACACAGCATACCAATTAAACACAGACCCAATCAAAATCTAAGTGAGTAGTATTTTACTAAGTCGTGTCGATAGAGGCACGCTTGTGTACAGATACTCGGTTTTATTAAAACAGCCTTTCGTCGTAAGGTTATCGTGGTTAGTTTTATTTCATTTCTGATAATACAGTGCACAATTTTCGTAAGGTTTCGTGTTGTTAAATAATAGTAAACATGAGAGAGAAATTAATCATCAACGATATATGCGAATTCTCTGATGTTACCTATGACAGTCTGACAATGCACATGCAGTTTATTGATTACATGCATGTAGAAAACTTGTTCTGAGTTAAAGCTGTCAAACAAAGTTTGAAGAAGAATAAAATCTCACTACCACACGACACCTAATGTAGAAAATACTTTTCTGACATATTATGGCACGATGCGCTCTCCCTACACATCTTCGAGATGCATCTGCTGCCTGCTGTCTATTAAACCTGAATAGAACAAAATGTCACAGTAGTTAGTCCTTTTTCCACATGCGATTACTTTGGGTTGAGAAGTGAAGGGAATTATTTTCAAAGTTCCATTAGATTGATAACTTCAGCAGACAGCAGAATTGCGTTTTAAAAAATGTAGCACTGAATGTATTCGAACTCGCGACATCTTATCTATGCTACTAGCTGACACGTAGCTGCGACAGCTCCAGAGCTCGATAACTATTCCTCCAGAATTTTTGGATTCCACAGCACTGTGAGATTACGCATATTGCCAGGTCTTGACTTCTGAGAGACAAACAGTTACAGCTTTTCTTTTGGACTGAACGACGTTTTCTACAAACAGATAGTGCAATAGAATAGCTCACGTGGAAAGGAACACTTCCTATTTAAACTTCTGCATCCTACACTGTTGGCAGTACTGTGTAGGTCGCAGTTACATGATTTTATTTCGGTGATTACAAAATAGAGTCGAATGTATGCACTGGGTAGCCGAGGCAGCTAGTTCATGGTGATTCGGTCAACCAAGTAAATGAATTTACTGAACATGCTGCAAATTACTACAGGGAGCCTGTGTGTCAGAATTCTCATCCAGTGTGGCGCAACGGCGTTACGATAGAAAAATGAGTCGCAGAGAAGAGGATTTCGTGGTCTGTTGGACGGGTGGTAGGTTGTTATACCTATGGTCTGGGTTCGATTCCCGCTTCTGTCAATGGTTTTAGATAGGGAGAGACAGATTCCATTCTCTCCTGGCTACACCAAGTGAAGAAGATATAATGGCAATGTGGTCTGAAAATTCACATTAAAGATGATATACCTTCTCTACCAAGTAGACGGTAGGTTGAACCACAATAAAGTCTGGAGTGGCGACATGTAGAAACTCTATCACCAGTAACCTTTCTTATACTAGTTATTTATTTCAAGTGACGAAACAAACGCTATGTATGGTCACAGGACACTTATTGCATCTTTTATCCGAGCTTCTGTATGTCGATAAAATTGGTTCTGAACTGGGAATGCAACTCAGACCGCTCTTAACGCGGAATTTGATCCCTTCGTGGCAATACAGCTCGGCTACAATTTGTTGTTTGTTCAAAACTGCAGATTCCTCAACATCTCCACATATTACGCGTGAATGGGATCGAATCCTGGCCCGGCACTAAAGATTTAATTATGTATTATCAAGCTCTAGCATGAGAACGCCTATCTGCTGGTGGATAATAATTTTGATTTTTAATCTATTTTAATTAGTTGTCAACACTAACGATATCTGACGTTTTTAACTCCCAGTGAGACACAGAACTATTGCGAGATGACTGGAAGTTCAAGATGTTATTCTGAGCAGCTGGTGGAGAAAAATTCGGTAGCTGACGTCTCTTTGTGTCTAGTCAACAACGATATGTGTGGGGCTCTATTCCCAGTGAGCGCTGAACTCTTCGTCATATTATTTCTAGTTCAAACATGCTCACATGTCACTGCTGGTGCAACAAACCCATATTTAACGTTCGTTTTCTCTAGAATATAACAGCGATAGGTGCCGGGTTGGAGTCCTGGGAAGGAAAAATTAATGTTTCGTCTCGTCATTCCGGTTAAAACATCTAGCTACTGCTGCGAAAATCCGATATGTCACATTTGACTGTGCTTCGATAGCAATCCGATTAGGTTCTGGGTTCGAATCCGTGTCCAACACAAAGCTTTACCTCACGGCATTTCAAGTAAGTTACTTGTGAAGAAGCAATATTTAACATCTCTCGTAGTTCGTTAACAGGGACAATAGCTGCTGGCTAGGAATTCGAGTCTGTTAAAAATGTTTGCGTTATGCAATTTAAAGTTGATATTTGCTAACTGATACTGTCTAAAATCGAGGTATATCACTCTCTGTATGCCTAAACAGGAATGACTGTTAGTTTCCGTCAGTCACGAATTCTTTGCTTACACTGCATGAGCTGGGTCTGAATCCATATGCGGAACAAGACGGTTCGTCGTGTCACTTGAAGTTCATACATATTCTCACCCCCCATGAACCATGGACCTTGCCGTTGGTGGGGAGGCTTGCGTGCCTCAGCGATACAGATGGCCGTACCGTAGGTGCAACCACAACGGAGGGGTATCTGTTGAGAGGCCAGACAAACATGTGGTTCCTGAAGAGGGGCAGCAGCCTTTTCAGTAGTTGCAGGGGCAACAGTCTGGATGATTGACTGATCTGGCCTTGTAACATTAACCAAAACGGCCTTGCTGTGCTGGTACTGCGAACGGCTGAAAGCAAGGGGAAACTACAGCCGTAATTTTTCCCGAGGACATGCAGCTTTACTGTATGATTAAATGATGATGGCGTCCTCTTGGGTAAAATATTCCGGAGGTAAAATAGTCCCCCATTCGGATCTCCGGGCGGGGACTACTCAAGAGGACGTCGTTATCAGGAGAAAGAAAGCTGGCATTCTACGGATCGGAGCGTGGAATGTCAGATCCCTTAATCGGGCAGGTCGGTTAGAAAATTTAAGAAGGGAAATGGATAGGTTAAAGTTAGATATAGTGGGAATTAGTGAAGTTCGGTGGCAGGAGGAACAAGACTTTTGGTCAGGTGATTACAGGGTTATAAATACAAAATCAAATAGGGGTAATGCAGGAGTAGGTTTAATAATGAATAAAAAAATAGGAGTGCGGGTTAGCTACTACAAACAGCATAGTGAACGCATTATTGTGGCCAAGATAGACACAAAGCCCATGCGTACTACAGTAGTACAAGTTTATATGCCAACTAGCTCTGCAGATGATGAAGAAATTGTTGAAATATATGACGAGATAAAAGAAATTATTCAGGTAGTGAAGGGAGACGAAAATTTAATAGTCATGGGTGACTGGAATTCGTCAGTAGGAAAAGGGAGAGAAGGAAACATAGTAGGTGAATATGGATTGGGGGGAAGAAATGAAAGAGGAAGCCGCCTTGTAGAATTTTGCACAGAGCATAACTTAATCATAGCTAACACTTGGTTCAAGAATCATAAAAGAAGGTTGTATACCTGGAAGAATCCTGGCGATACTAATAGGTATCAGATAGATTATATAATGGTAAGACAGAGATTTAGGAACCAGGTTTTAAATTGTAAGACATTTCCAGGGGCAGATGTGGATTCTGACCACAATCTATTGGTTATGAACTGCAGATTGAAACTGAAGAAACTGCAAAAAGGTGGGAATTTAAGGAGATGGGACCTGGATAAACTGAAAGAACCAGAGGTTGTACAGAGTTTCAGGGAGAGCATAAGGGAACAATTGACAGGAATGGGGGAAAGAAATACAGTAGAAGAAGAATGGGTAGCTCTGAGGGATGAAGTAGTGAAGACAGCAGAGGATCAAGTAGGTAAAAAGACGAGGGCTAATAGAAATCCTTGGGTAACAGAAGAAATATTGAATTTAATTGATGAAAGGAGAAAATATAAAAATGCAGTAAATGAAGCAGGCAAAATGGAATACAAACGTCTCAAAAATGAGATCGACAGAAAGTGCAAAATGGCTAAGCAGGGATGGCTAGAGGACAAATGTAAGGATGTAGAGGCTTGTCTCACTAGGGGTAAGATAGATACTGCCTACAGGAAAATTAAAGAGACCTTTGGAGAGAAGAGAACCACTTGTATGAATATCAAGAGCTCAGATGGCAACCCAGTTCTAAGCAAAGAAGGGAAGGCAGAAAGGTGGAAGGAGTATATAGAGGGTTTATACAAGGGCGATGTACTTGAGGACAATATTATGGAAACGGAAGAGCATGTAGATGAAGATGAAATGGGAGATAAGATACTGCGTGAAGAGTTTGACAGAACACTGAAAGACCTCAGTCAAAACAAGGCCCCGGGAGTAGACAACATTCCATTAGAACTACTGACGGCCTTAGGAGAGCCAGTCCTGACAAAACTCTACCATCTGGTGAGCAAGATGTATGAGACAGGCGAAATACCCACAGACTTCAAGAAGAATATAATAATTCCAATACCAAAGAAAGCAGGTGTTGACAGATGTGAAAATTACCGAACTATCAGTTTAATAAGTCACAGCTGCAAAATACTAACGCGAATTCTTTATAGACGAATGGAAAAACTGGTAGAAGCGGACCTTGGGGAAGATCAGTATGGATTCCGTAGAAATGTTGGAACACGTGAGGCAATACTAACCTTACGACTTATCTTAGAAGAAAGATTAAGAAAAGGCAAACCTACGTTTCTAGCATTTGTAGACTTAGAGAAAGCTTTTGACAACGTTAACTGGAATACTCTCTTTCAAATTCTGAATGTGGCAGGGGTAAAATACAGGGAGCGAAAGGCTATTTACAATTTGTACAGAAACCAGATGGCAGTTATAAGAGTCGAGGGGCATGAAAGGGAAGCAGTGGTTGGGAAAGGAGTGAGACAGGGTTGTAGCCTCTCCCCGATGTTATTCAATCTGTATATTGAGCAAGCAGTAAAGGAAACAAAAGAAAAATTCGGAGTAGGTATTAAAATTCATGGAGAAGAAGTAAAAACTTTGAGGTTCGCCGATGACATTGTAATTCTGTCAGAGACAGCAAAGGACTAGGAAGAGCAGTTGAACGGAATGGACAGTGTCTTGAAAGGAGGATATAAGATGAACATCAACAAAAGCAAAACGAGGATAATGGAATGTAGTCAAATTAAATCGGGTGATGCTGAGGGGATTAGATTAGGAAATGAGACACTTAAAGTAGTAAAGGAGTTTTGCTATTTAGGGAGTAAAATAACTGATGATGGTCGAAGCAGAGAGGATATAAAATGTAGACTGGCAATGGCAAGGAAATCGTTTCTGAAGAAGAGAAATTTGTTAACATCGAGTATAGTTTTAAGTGTCAGGAAGTCGTTTCTGAAAGTATTTGTATGGAGTGTAGCCATGTATGGAAGTGAAACATGGACGATAAGCAGTTTGGACAAGAAGAGAATAGAAGCTTTCGAAATGTGGTGCTACAGAAGAATGCTGAAGATAAGGTGGGTAGATCACGTAACTAATGAGGAGGTATTGAATAGGATTGGGGAGAAGAGAAGTTTGTGGCACAACTTGACTAGAAGAAGGGATCGGTTGGTAGGACATGTTTTGAGGCATCAAGGGATCACAAATTTAGCATTGGAGGGCAGCGTGGAGGGTAAAAATCGTAGAGGGAGACCAAGAGATGAATACACTAAGCAGATTCAGAAGGATGTAGGTTGCAGTAGGTACTGGGAGATGAAGAAGCTTGCACAGGATAGAGTAGCATGGAGAGCTGCATCAAACCAGTCTCAGGACTGAAGACCACAACAACAACAACATATTCTCAACTATCTGCTCGTGAATAGCTTAAATTTTTAATATCATTTTGTGTTAAATAATAAGTACGATATTTTACTTTGAAGAGGAAATCATGAATACGACGAACTTACTACGTGCATTACCAATCTGACTTAACAATGAGAGTGGTAACATTTCAGATATGTCATTTATTGTAATAAATGTGAGCTTACAAGCCTTAAGGACAGTCTTATCTGTGATAAGGTGTTCCCTGATATTTGTAGTATCGTGGTATTACTTTACATCTTGAGTTATTGCGATACAGAGCAGTGTTTTCTAGTGGTGACTTATTGGAACCATTTTCAATAGTCAAACGACTGTACCAAGGAGCGATTAGAGGACCTGCTAGACAGCTGCGTTATGCCGGTTGCATGCGAATCAGGCGAAATGCAATTCAGGTCGTTCGGATACTTTTGAGCACGACTGTACATCTCGAGGTGAAAACGTACGAAAATGCACAACTGCACTTTTGCGAACTTCTGTTTTATTTTCGCATCAATACTGTTGTGAACCCACCATCTGGTATCAATGCATTACATTACCATCCATTATATATAATCATTTTGATAGTACACTTGATATTATAGATGAGTAGGACACAAGACAGGACATAGATAATGTCCGTTTGACGTCAACAGTGAGTAACATTTTACTTTTTTTGAATAGCACAACGTTCCTCTCCAATAATTTTTAGATTAGTTACAATAAGCTTACACTGCAAGAGAATTCGCTTGTATTTTTCAATATGTGGTCTGTTGTCGGTTTGAAGGCCTTCCATTACGTCGGCAACGTAGTGCAACGCCACCGAGGGCTGTCTGGAGTAGAGTGGAGATAGCAATGTGAAAGTTGCAAGCTGTCGAAGACGATCTTCATATTCCTAATGCGATTAGGACATCGTATACTCTTGACGACGTTTAGCACCTGTGCGGTCAGTCACCCAATTTCAGAATTCATGTTGAGTAATCCTGCTAAATTCCCATAATATTGTCTTTTTATATTGATGAGTAATATGGATAGTCGTCACGTTAATGTGCCGTCTACTACGCAAATTTAATGTTACTATCCTAGGAACTAACCTGCGATACATGCTGGCACAACTCTGCAACTACACAGTGTTACCAGACAAAATGGTGCTGCGGAATCGAAAGTGTAGTACGGACTTTGCCACAGTAGCAGACAGCTGCTAATTTCGGACCATGGCCGTGGATTACACTTCGGTCAGTGCTGGTTAGAGTGTTTGCAACTGTAAATGGAAGGCTTTGTTTGATAGTCTTGTGCTGATGCTGTCTGAATAAATTATGCCATTGGATAAAAAGCGGTTTAGTTTTGAGACCTAACCCACGAGGGGGGAAGGCACAGTAGTCTGCTTCAGGAATTCCAAGCAATAAAACACAAAAAACAACCCAGGAAGGGTTCGAACAGCTACTTTCATGCAGAGACATGCATTTGGAATCTGTTCATCGTTACGGGGTCAAACAAGAGGGTAACATTACTGAAACAATGATCGGGCTACTTGGTATATAATAGAGCATACAGATTTCAAGGAGGAAACGTATGAAGACGCAGACTTCCTCGTTATCAATACGTGCGGCTTATCTTTCGTGTTAACGAAAGTAATATCCCGCTTTACCTCTTCTTACGTCTCAAATGAAATGAATGCCATTAGGAATCGAATATTTGTTGACTGCGTCTCTTCTGGCTTCCATCCTTACCAACATATTTCTTCATTCTCGTGGTAATCATGACATTCAATGTGTATGCTGCAAAAGATTGCACGTGGACAAATTCGACATCGAGGTGCAAAGCGTTTGGTATCTTACATTATATTCAATTCGGATAAGCTTCCAATGTATTTTTACTTCGTTTGTATTTTTAGATGATTATGAACGTTACGGAAATTTATCTCACATGCTTTATGTTGAATGAGAAACATTGAATGACCCGTTTTGCTTTCCCTACGTTGAAATGATATAATGTCGGCGTCAACAGCCTTCTTCCACGCCGGAAGCTGAAACTTGTATCATTCTGGATTAATGATAATTGAATGTCTCAAATGTATACATAGCCCACAAGGCGACGTCAGAAACCATCAGCGGAGAACGCCGCATAAAAACCAAACGTGCGCGCGCGTCTCCACTCTGAAGAACCGTATCGGAGAATCACGGCAAGCATTTCGCTGAACAGCTGCCTCGTAAGAGAGCCGAGAAATGGCAGCGTCGTAGCAAGTATTTGTCAACACTCTGATAGTGCATTTACTTCCGGGTGTAGGCCGGCATTACCTCTCTAAATTCACTTGACATTCGTTTTCCACTGTAAGATGAGACACTTAGAAAGTATATTTAATTTCTGGACTCCAAGAACGGCGTTCTTCACATAAGTAACACCTGTTTGTGTGTTTTAAGGTTGCGTTTTGAGGCTCAGGGAACATCACAGTGACTATAGTCCGTCTGTTGTCGCCAGTGTGTCGTTAGCTCAGAGGTTATTCGTCGTATTGTGGCTTTTCTAACGCGGGACATTCTGAATCGGAATACTCCCCTTTCATTATTAGTTCCGGGACGTGACTATTTTCCTCGGACAAAGACTAATGCTGTGAATTGGATTCGCGGACATGCCATTCACTACCTATTTGGACAAACTGTAGACTCTTTTCTCGATTTTTGGACATACCTCAACGACCGTCATTATGTCGTTGTCCGTCACCCAAAATACAGACAATTTTTCTCGAACTTCCTTGGGAGTGCTTTCCACGACCCGCCTCGCAGCTGGAATGTGTTAAGCCAAGAGTGAAGAAGGTTTCCTGTTTGAACCAATGAACATTTCTGAACTATTGAACGGAACACATCAATTTCGAGAAGACGTGACTCAACATATTACCAGTGGGGCGCAGAAGGCGTCTGATCAATTACGCAACAAAAATAAACAAAAAAATTAAAATAAAAATAAAATACAGAAAAAGGAAGATTTTGTTTTGTTTGTAAGGATAGCCCTAACCTTGAATTCCCATATTTCTCTTGGTATATAGGCAGCTCTCTGGGGAAGGTTTAGTCAGGAGCCAATGCCTAAAGTGGACCAGATTTTTTTTTGTTATAGGATGAAAAGTAGCGGTGGCACTTAGTTTCTTTTTTTAGTGCCATTTTCCTAAGGGGCTTTAAAATAAGAGAGAAAAAAGGGGTAATCGCCAAAAAAAGTAAAGGAAAAAAAGCAAAACTGAAAAAAAGATTCCCTTGTGCGTTGCGGTGCTGTATGACATAGCAGTTCCAATCTCGGTGGAAGCCGTTGACTACAACCTTTTATTTTCCGCTTTAATTAATGGAGTTGCAAACTGCTAGTAAAAATTCCTTATACGAAGTCTGAAGAATGCCTTTAAACATCAATCATCGTCCGATTTCGACTTAGTAAATTAAGTTAATATCATGGATGACTGCTTTGCAAATGCCAAGGTGCTTCAGTGTAAAATAGATCCTGAAAAGATTCAAACCGACTGTCAACGATATAAATTTGAGCTTTGTTCGTCATATAGGTCTAACATGTCAGGAGGTTGTTTATGAAGTGCACATGTTGATTAATACAGTTCCCTTCTTCTAAATTTTTGCAATAGCATTTAACTGTAGACGTTTTCTAACATCGGCGTTAGCAATTCCTTTCCGTTCTCTGAAACCTCCAAAACGACAAATTTTTCTGGTTTAAATCTGATGACCTTAACTATCACTTCCGATCAACAATAAATACCTCATGAACCCATGCATGGAACTCCAAATGTACAGTGTTCCTGCACTACTACATAGCATGCATTACAAGGTATTCACACAGTTTATCTGATAGACTTACCATAAGGAATGAAACAAGAACTGTAATACACTTTACACCACAGACGCTCACTCTGGCTTGACGAAAACATCCAAACACTGACCTAAAGTTGCACAAATAATTGAGTTTGAAAGGAAAAGAAACGAAGTATGCAGCATTTATAAATTCATCGAATGTAGTGAGGTGGTTTAATTTCGTCCCAGTCTATAAAATTAATTTCGGGCCATACTCAGCTCTTCCCGATTAATGTAATATAATAACCGCCTACTAATCAGAGCGTCTGTCTCCGTTGCTTCTGAGCGTGAATGGAAATTGTAGAAATTTTCTGTGCAGCAACATTTAATAATAAAGTGTTTTAAATCATCAAAAGCAATGAGCGGTAGCAGGCGCTTTCGATAAAGAACGGGGGAGTGCAGCGCCGCTGCTGTCGCCACGGCCGCTGCCAGTAGCCAGCAAATGGATCCCGGAGCTTTGCCGCATACGGCGTCCAGAGGAGGACAGTCTGCAGGAAATCTGCCGCAAAATCGTTACTGGATAAAATTTTGATATCGGTGTGTCAGAAAGCGAAATAGATTGAATCTGCACTACCATTACATTCACGTCTTCAGCATTCAGACAGAAGAGGCTATAAAAATATTTTATTCCAGCTGCTCTCGATCCACATCTACAGTGTTGCCAGATTTTGCAGATAACCGGACTTAGAGAATTAGCGAGTTGGCCAGTTTTTTTGTCCTATGTCGCGATCGGCGAGGACTTAGCCTCTGAAGCGGCCGGCCGCCGGTCGCGTTTTATGTCAAAGAGTGTACATACAACGTACATATGACATAGAGCCTTTTGCTGACCAAATAAGATATCTAGCACAATTTTCTAGGCACAAAATATTACTCATGTTTAATGACGTCAACGCACGGTCGACTCTATGGTATGCAGACAGAACAGAGAACAGGCGATAAATCATAGTTGGTTGGTTGGTTTGGGGAAGAAGACCAGACAGCGAGGTCATCGATCTCATCGGATTAGGGAAGGACGGGGAAGGAAGTCGGCCGTGCCCTTTGAAAGGAACCATCCCGGCATTTGCCTGGAGTGATTTACGGAAATCACGGAAAACCTAAATCAGGATGGCCGGACGCGGGATTGAACCGTCGTCCTCCCGGATGCGAGTCCAGTGTCTAACCACTGCGCCACCTCGCTCGGTGATAAATCATAGTTGACGCAATAAATGAATGCAACCTCTTTGTTCTAAACAAAGCACGACAAACACCTACAGGAGGAACCAGCAATACTGACATCTCACTAACAAATGTGAAGTCCGTAGTACATGTCAACAAACGGAAAGTACCAGAAAATGCAACACTCAGTGACAACAATGGCATACTCATCCACACAAACACACACACTAACACGAGCACACAAACTTCAGATCAACAAAAACAACGACTTCTTCTAAACAAGGCTGACTGGCAAAAATTAAAGGACGTGGTTAATGAATTTTCCCTTCATACAGTCAATGGCAGCGTGAACTATAAAGCTCACATTCTGACTGACCTGGTTCAAAAAGCACAACAATTACAGTTAGCTGTCCCAAACACCGACCGTGCACCGAAACAGAAACTTCCATGGTCCACTGAGTTAAAAAAACTAGAGACAAAAGGAAACATTACCAAAATGCAACAACAGCACAAGAGAGGGAGGTGAGATTGTAACTATACGATGACGCAAAGCAAAAATATAAAAACAAATTATACAAAACTAGAGAGGATCACTGAAGCAATTTTGTCGAAATTTAGCTACAAAACAGTACATGAGGGGAACCATTTAATTTTCTAACAAATAAGATAAAGACGCCGCCAGTACTGTTATCTCTTAGGTGCACAGACGGCGCTACTACATGGGGCTGAAGATGTTCAGCAGAGTACCTGTTGAACAAGCCTCTCCCTTATGACGAAAAGGTGAATGACCAGCAGCATAACACAGACTTACGAAGACATGGATTTCAATGTGGACTCCGAGGAAATATCAGTAAATTACACTTGCTTTTCAGTGGTAAATTTTGATGGAAGTTCTGTACTGATCAACCTGTTCTGGAATGTACGTGAGAAAATAATCACTGACTTCATTCAAATGATCCACAAACACATACTTCAATTTGTAAGTAGACTGTTTAGGTTTTTATATTGGTAACGCCACATAGTGCTCTGTATGGAAATCACTGGCTGTGCTGTGTGCAGTCTGTGGCTAGTTTGCATTGTTGTCTGCCACTGTAGCTTTGGGCAGTTGGCTGTTAACAGCTCGTAGCATTGCGCAGTTGGAGGTGAGCCGCCAGCAGTGGTGGATGTGGGGAGAGAAATGGCGGAGTTTTGAAATTTGTAAGACTGGATGTCATGAACTGCTATATATATTATGACTTTTGAACACTATTAAGGTAAATACATTGTTTGTTCTCTATCAAAATCTTTCATTTGCTAACTATGCCTATCAGTAGTTAGTGCCTTCAGTAGTTTGAATCTTTTATTTAGCTGGCAGTAGTGGCGCTCGCTGTATTGCAGTAGTTGGAGTAACGAAGATTTTTGGTGAGGTACGTGATTTGTGAAAGGTTTTTGAAGGGATTTTTGAAAGTCAGATTGCGTTGCGCTAAAAATACTGTGTGCCAGTTTAAGCACAGTCACGTATAATTTTTCTAAGGGGACGTTGCAAATTCTTCACTCAACTGAAAGTCACTGTTCTCTAAAACAATGTGACGGGAAACGTGATGTATATCGTTATAACGTTGCGGGCATGTAGGTGAGTTATTCGCCAACCTAGGGCTGGTACTGAGGATTCGTCCACATAGGGCTGGTACTGAGGACAGCAGAATTTGCTTCCTTGGCAGGGTACGAGGAAGTTGCGCGACCTTACTAGGCGAGTGCAGATGCAGAGACAGGGAACACGTGGCTGTAAATGGGGAAAATCCCAAAGCTGGGAATTTAGACATTCGTCACTCGCATAACCTATGGCACAGGTAATGCTCCAAAAATTGGTGGTGTGATAAACAGTCTTAAAGATGGCTAAGTTATAGCTCTTTGAGATTCGACGATAACTCAAGTCAAATATTTATCAAAATCTGAACACATCTGAGATCTCAGAGTAATGAGGCACATCTAATGGCACAACAACATTTCAAAATCTTTAAAACTACAGAAGTTAATATTTCACAGTGAATAAACATTTCCACAATGAATCTCTGAATTAAAACATTTATCACTTCATGCGAGTTCAACAAACGATATATCAGATGATAGCATCGCACTATAAGCATCTACTCTCAAGACTATGTATCTGTATTTATTGTATTTCTTGATTTCTTACGTCTTTTATATCTTTTTTATCACGGAAATGTTTCTCAGAACATCGTAATCTCCAGATTTACACAGGGTATGAACACAGCATCACTACCTCATATTCTGTCGCACATGTGTATTTGTTTAATGAACAGTTTACCATTTTGCCGGAAACTTTATTCAAATGTTGACTGCAATTGCTAGTAAAAAACAGTGCTAATTTAAAAGTGTTCAGTTGCATGTTCAGTGGACACCACAACTGAAAAGAGAACCAAAAGAACCTCTTGGAGAAAACCATACATACTGTAACGGTGGCTGCGTGGTACAGCATGCATTAGACCGTAGTCTCTGTAACAAAGTATGATTGAATAAATGGCCTCTAGTATGCAATCCATGCATTTTCGGACATAAGTTCATTAGACCTTTTTTGTTCCATATCCTCTCATCGATCAATCCCTAGAGTCTGTGCACGGTTGAAAAAAAAAACCACCCTGTATTTTAACTTTTCAATAATCATTTGAGAAATGCTAGAAAGCGGAAATCATAATTGTGTAAAATAAATGGACAATTAACAGTCAAATGGCGGAAATTTCTTTCAAAAAATTCTATATGTCTGTGGTCCCCCACGAAGGAAATATCAGTAACCAGACATATAGAGTATTCGACGACTAATCTTGTCTAACAAAGTCATACTTGCCAGTCACCTATCATAGCTGATACAATGCCCAGAGAAGCCAGTAAAATAACGTCTTACACTTGGCTACCCGGAACACAACTTTCCAAGATGAAAGAAGAGCCTTTCTAAGAATCGTGACTTGTCTATAGGGAAAGTTATGTTTTTCTGTTATTTTTTTGAATTCGTGGGGAAATTATTCTCATGGTTTGTTTACGAATCCAAATGTCGTTTAATTTTACTAGGAAACTTGCGTTCAGTAGCTAGGAATTTGAGACAAATGACACTCTGGAGTTCTTCTTCATTCCCAACACCACTACATGTAAAATATAAATTCAAGTAACTGTTGTCAAACTTCCTACATTTTCGCCTATTCATCTCCTTCGAACTGCATGAACATTAGAAATATCAAGTTTACGTTCAAAAACTTGTCCATGCTGACAGAGAAACACAAATCTCAGAAGACAAACAACTGAAAACTATCTACATTAGAAAAAACTAACCTTCAAACTGGCTGTTACTAAATAAAAGCAAATGAGTCACATAGTACGATTCGACTGCCATCTACCACACTGTCACTGTAATAACATTTCTTGCCACACCGCTGGATATCACAGCTAGTGCACACGGTTTTCCTTTGCTCAGAAAACAAACTATGAGGCGCATCCAGAAAGTAACTTTCCGGATGTTTTTTCCTTTAAAGTAGACTTATTTAGCCAGGAAAATTGCGCATGCGCCGCAGATCTATGACGTGGCGATCAAGTGCCGGTCGGACAGGTCCCGCCTCGTGCCACTACCGCGGCAGCAGTGCCCCGAAATGGCTTGTTATTCGCTCCCCCTCCGTCTGTGAGGTTTGGTCAGTGATAAGGTTCTTTAACGCACAAAACAAAGCGCCCATCGAAATTCAACTCTGTCAGGTGTACGAGAAGAAAATCATGACCAAACAGATGATGAATCGCTGGTCTTGTCTTTTTCCCGAAGGTCGTCAAAGTGTCCACGATGAAGAGCGCAGTGGGTGACCGTCCGTCATCAATAACTACCTGGTTGAGCTGGTGGGGTAGCGCATCCTGGAGAACCGCCGCTTCACGATTACGAAGCTCAGCAGCCTTTTTCCGCAGATATCGCGATCTTGTTGCATGCAATTGTCACTAAGCATCTGCTGTTCAAGAAATTGTGTACCAGGTGGGAGGCGGAAAATCTGACATCCTAGCACAAAACGAATCGCTTTGGAGGAGCACTGATGATTCTGCAGCGTCATCATCGTCACGGCGGCAGCCCAAGAAATTCCTGGCCTCCGGCCAGCATTTTGACAACGACGAAGAGCTGAAGACGACTGCCACATGCTGGTTCTATTCACAGGCGGCAGACTTCTACGATACAGGGATACAAAAGGTGCCCCCAAAAAGTGACAGGTCTCTCATTTCTTTCGGTGACTATGTCGAAAATACACTATGTGATACAAGTACCCGGAGACTTGGCTGAAAATGACTTACAACTTCATGCCAACCTCCATCGGTAATGCTGGAATTCAATGTGGTGTTGACCCACACTTAGCCTTGATGACAGCCACCACTCTCGCAGGCCTACGTTCAGGCAGGTGCTGGAAGGTTTCTTGGGGAATGGCAAACCATTCTTCACGGAGTGCTGCACTGAGGAGAGATATCGATATTTGCCGGTGAGGCCTGGCGCGACGTCGGCGTTCCAAAACATCACAAAGGTGTTCTATAGGATTCAGGTTAGGACTTTGTGCAGGCCAGTCCATTACAGGGACGTTATTGTCGTGTAACCACTCCGCCACAGGCAGTGCATTATGAAAAGGTGCTCGATCGTGTTGAAAGATCCAACTGACATCCCCAAATTGCTCTTCCACAGTGGGAAGCAAGAAGATGCTTAAAACATCAATGTAGCCCTGTGCTGTGATAATGCCACACACAACAACAAGGGGTGCAAGGCCCCTCCATGAAAATCACGACCACACCATAACACCACTGCCTCCGAATTTTACTGTTGGCACTACACACGCTGGCAAATGTTCACTGGGCATTCACCATATCCACACCCAGCCATCGGATCGTCACATTGTGTACCGTGATTCGTCATTCCACACAACGTTTTTCCTCTGTTCAATCATCCAATGTTCACGCTCCTTACACCCAGCGATTCGTCGTTTGGCCTTTACCAGCGTGATGTGTGGCTTATAAGCAGCCGCTCGACCGTGAAATCCAAGTTTTCTCACCTCCCGCCTAACTGTCATAGTACTTGCAGTGGAGCCTGATGCAATATGGAATTCCTGTGCGGCAGTTTGGATAGATGTCTGCCTCAGTCGACAGACGATGTCGCCCTGTACGCTTTTGTGCTGTACGTGTCCATTCACGTTTCCACTTCACTATCACATTGGAAACAGCGGACCTAGGGATGTTTAGGACGTATGAAATAAGTGACACCCAATCACTTGACCACGTTCGACGTCCGTGAGTTCCGCGGAGTGCCCCATTCTGCTCTCTCATGATGTCTAATGACTACTGAGGTCGCTGATATGGAGTACCTGGCAGTAGGTGTCAGCACAATGTATTTAATATGAAAAACGTTTGTTTTTGGGGGTGTCCGGGTACTTTTGATCACATAGAGTGGCTCAAACATTGTTGCACCTGTTGTCAATAACGCTTTTCGTGGAATATGTTGTCTTTGTTTTTAAAAAATAGTAAGACTTAATTTCTGGATGTGCCTCGTAGATTACCAGATTATTATTTTTATGAAACGACCGTGAAGCTCCTACTGTAACGCTGTGATTCCCCTGGAACCTGCGACGCAGAATCTGAAAATGCCTGATCCAGTGTTTAATTCAGCATTACATAGTGGTGTCCGTATACTTCTGATGATATAGTGTGTACAATTCATTACTGCTACGCCAGACAAGTCGTCCAGACTTAGATATTTAATGCTAAACAATTGATTATAAAACAATTGTTCAACTTACATTGAAATGCTGTTTAAATATTTACGACCTATTTGATGTCTTATTGATTTGGGTCACTGAGAGAATCGGCATTTGAAGCTGACTGCAAAACGATTCTACTGCCGCCAACAAACATTGCACTTAAGTACTACGAAGATAAGAAATTAGGCCTCATACGGAAGCATACAGATAGTCGTTTTTCTCTCACTCTAATTGTGAATGGAACAGGAAAGCAAATGACTAGTAGTGGTACAGGGTACTTCCACGACGCACCGTACGGTGGTTTGCGGAGTATCTATGTAGATGCAGACGTAGATTGAGCAAATGCAAAGAAGAATAGCTCAGTAGGTTGCGAGGGTATTTCTCTTCTTCTTGGTAAAACATAAAAGCCAGTTTCCAGAGCAAAATTTTAATGTCGTCGAAAAGATGAGACATTGAACATCCACTGAAGGAGGAAGGTCTCCTCTAGACTTTTTGGACACTGCTGTCTTCAACTCTATGTGTCCACGTTGTCCTACATGTTTTCTACCAATCTTTCATTGGTTTTTTTCCTAACTCTTCGAAACCATACACTCCTCTGAGCTTAGCCACAAGTCCTGTTTGACTCCATTTCGTTTAAATTATGGTGATAACTACTTACTTCAGCTCCGTCTGTAATCTGATCCATTATTTCGTTTTCTGTCTCTCACAGCAATTCCTTACATACATCTCACCATTGCTGGCTGAGTAACCCTCAGCTCCTCCCGATTGTCACGTTAAATGCCCATATTTCGCTGCTGCAATAGAAACCTCATTATATCCATTGGAAACTATTCATTTCAGAATCATTAATGCAATTTAGAACGCCCTCTAATATGGGCACGAAGATGACGTGCTACAGAAGCGAAATTTCACTGACAGGAAGAAGATGCTGTGATGTGCAAATGATTAGCTTTTCAGAGCATTCACTCAAGGTTGGCGCCGGCGGCGACACCTACAACGTGCTGACATGAGGGAAGTTTCCAACAGATTTCTCATACACAAACAGCAATTGACCGGCGTTGCCTGGTGAAACGTTGTTGTGATGCCTCGTGTAAGGAGGAGAAATGCGTTCCATCACGTTTCGGACTTTGACAAAGGTCGGATTGTGGCCTATCGCGATTGCGGTTTATTATATCGCGACATTGCTGCTCGCGTTGATCGAGATCCAATGACTGTTAGCAGAATATGGAATCGGTGGGTTCAGGAGGGTAATACGGAACTCCGTGCTGGATCCCAAGGGCCTCGTATCACTAGCAGGCGAGATGACAGGCATCTTATCCACATGGCTGTAACGGATCGTGCAGCCACGTCTCGATCCCTGAGTCAACAGATGGGGACGTTTGCAAGACAACAGCCATCCGCACGAACAGTTCGACGACGTTTGCAGCAGCATGGACCGTCAGCTCGGAGACCATGGATGCGGTTACCATTGACGCTGCATCACATACAGAAGAGCCTGCGATGGTGTACTCAACGACGAACCTGGGTGCATGAATGGCAAAAACGTCATTTTTTCGGTTGAATCCAGGTTCTGTTTACAGCATCATGATGGTCGTATCCGTGTTTGGCGACATCGCGGTGAACGCAAATTGGAAGCGTGTATTCGTCATCGCCATACTGGCGTATCACCCGGCGTGATTGTATGGGGTGCCATTGGTTACACGTCTCGGTCACCTCTTGTTCACATTGACGGCACTTTGAACAGTGGACCTTTTATTTCAGATGTGTTACGACCCGTGGCTCTACCCTTCATTCGATCCCTGCGAAACCCTACATTTCAGCAGGATAATGCACGACCGCATGTTGCAGGTCCTGTACGGGCCTTTCTGGATGTTCGACTGCTGCCCTGGCCAGCACATTCTCCAGATCTCTCACAAATTGAAAACGCCTGGTCAATGGTGATCGAGCAACTCGCTCGTCACAATACGCCAGTCACTACTCTTGATAAACTGTGGTATCATGTCGAAGCTGCATGGGCAGCTGTACCTGTACACGCCATCCAAGCTCTGTTTGACTCAACGGCCAGGCTTATCAAGGCCGTTATTACGGCCAGAGGTGGTTGTTCTGGGTACTGATTTCTCAGGATCTATGGACCCAAATTGCGTGAAAATGTAATCACATGTCAGTTCTAGTATAATATATTTGTCCCACGAATACCCGTTTATCATCTGCATTTCTTCTTGGTGTAGCAATTTTAATGGCCAGTAGTGTATTAGAGATGTGACGATCTGTAGCCTCCTCATAGTGTTTGCTGTGCCAAACGTGGACTTTGATTCACAATATGTAAGAAAGGAAATCCTGAGTTTCGCACCAGAACTCCTGTGGGTCCCCTACGTATTAATTACCAAGCAAGATTCGTTCTTAACGATAGCTACCTCTTATCCATATTCCTACTGTGCACAACGACAGCTTCTTTGTCGGTGCTATCAGATTCTACAGCGCTGCTCTCTATCTCTGCAACGTTCACCCCTGAGATTGGTTTGCAGCTGTACGCCGTCCCTCTCTTCTGCCTGCTTTTTTTCTTCTTTTCCAAGTATATAGTGGGGAACAAAAATTTAATCATGATAGGGAACTGGAAGTCGATAGCAGGAAGAGGAAGAGAAGAAAAAATTGTCGGTGAATATGTACTGGAGGAAAGGAATAAAAAAGAAGCCTCCTCCCATAATTTTTGCACGGAGCATAATTTAATCATCGCCAAAACTTGGTTGAAAAATCATAAATAAGGCTATATACGTGGAAGAGATACGGAGACACCGAAGATTTCAGGTTGACTATATATAATGGCAAGACAGCAATTTTTGAACCATATTTTAAATTGTAAGACATTTCCAGGGGCAGATGTGGATTCTGACCACAATTTATTGATTATGAACTAGATAGAAACTACGGAAGTTACATAAGGTAGGAAATTAAGGAGACGGGACCTGCTTAAGCTGAAAAAACCAGAGGTTAGTGATAGTTTCAGAGAGAGCATTAGGCAATGGTGACTAGAATAGCGGAAACGAATGCAGTAGAATAGGAATAGGAGCTTTAAGAGATGAATTAGTGAAGACCTAATAGACGCTCATGGTGTAACGCAAGAGATATTGAATTTAATCGATGATAAGAGAAAACATAAAAATGCATCAGATGAAGCAGGCGAAACGGAAATCAAACGTTTAAAAATGAGATTGACAGTTAACGCAAATTGGCTAAGATGGAATCGTTAGAGACAAATATAAGGACTCAGAAGCACATCTTACAAGGGGAAAGATAGAGGCCGCCTACAGGAAACTTGCAGAGGCCTTTGAGGAAAAGAAAAGCTGCTGTACGAATATCAAGAGCTCAGAAGGAAAGCCAGTCCTAAGCGAAGAGGGAAAGCTGAAAGATGGAAGAAGTAATGTATATAAGATCTGTACAAGGAAGATAAACTTAAACGCAATATTACAGAAAGGGAAGTGGCTCTGAATGGAGATGGGAGATATGATACTGCGCGAAGAATTTGACAGCGTTCCGAAACACCTAAGCCGAACAAGGCCCCAGGAGTAGACGACTTTCTGTCGGAACTACTGTTACTGTCAGGAGAGCCAGCCATGACAGAATTGTGTGCAAGATGTACGGAGACATGTGTAATAAATACCCTCAGCCTTCAAGAAGACTGTAGTAATTCCAATCCCCAGCAGGTGCGAATATTAGCGAACTATCGGCTTAAGTCACAGTTGCAAAATGCGAACACCAATCCCGTATAGAAGAACGAAACAACTGGTAGAAAACGACCTCGGGGAAGGTCAATTTGGATTCCGGAGAACTGTAGTAACACGCAAGTCAATACCTACCCTAAGACTTATTTTAGAAAATAGGTTAATGAAAGGCAAACCTACGTTTGTAGCATTTGTAGACTTAGAGAAAGCTGTTGATAATGTTGACTGGAAGACTCTCTTTGTAATTATAACAGTAGCAAGGGTAAAATACAGGGAGTGAAAGGCAATTTACAACTTGTACAGAAACAAGACGGCGGTTGTAAGAGTGGAGGGGCATGAAATGAAGGCAGTGGTTGAAAAAAGTATGAGACAGGGTTGTAGCATATTGCTGGTGTTATTCAGTATGTTGGACAAGCAGTAAAGGAAAGCATATAAACGTTTGGAGTAGGAATTGAAGATCAAGGGGAAAACATAAAAACTTTGAAGTTTGGCGATGACGTAATTCTGCCTGAGATAGCAGAGTACTTGTAAGAACTGTTGAACGAAGTGGACAGTGTCTTGAAATGAAGATATAACATGGACATCAACAATAGTAAAACATGAATAATGGAATGCAGTCGAATTAACTCAGGCGAAGCTAAGGCAACCAAATTAAGATCGAGACACTTAAAAAAGTGGATGAGTTTTCCTATTTGCGCAGAAAAATAACTGATGATGTCCAAAGCCGAGAAAATATAAAATGTAGGCTGGCAACGGCAAGAAAAGCTTTTCTGAAGAAGAGAAATTTGTTAACATCAAATATAGTGTCAGGAAGTTTTTTCTGGAAGTATTTGTATTGAGCGAAGCCATGTATGGAAGTGGAACATGGACGATAAAGAATGTAGAACAGGAGGGAATAGAAGCTTTTGAAATGTGGTGCGACATAAGAATTAGATGGGTAGATAACATAACTAATCACGAGGTAATGAATAGGACTGTGGAGAGAAGAAATTTCTGGCACAACCTGACTGAGAAGGGATCGGTTGGTAGGACACATTCTGAGTCATCTAGGGACCACAAATTCAGTATTGGAAGTGTGGGAGAGGGGAGGGGGGTTAAAATTGTAGATAGAGGTCGAGAGATGAATACCGTCAGCAGATTCAGAAGGATGTAAGTTGTGGTAGTTACTCGGAGTTGCTCGCCCAAGATCGAGTAGCATGGAGAACTGCATCTAATCAGTCTTCGGACTGAAGACCACAAAGCAACACAGTGCATCCAAGATCATTCATTAGTGCTACATGTCTGATATTCCTGGTCGTCCCGGCGATTCCTTAATAATTCCTTCTGCTATTGTTCATAGTTCCTTCTGCTATTGTTCCACTGGAGTTATTATGCCTTTAAACGTCTCCAACGAGAATTTCTCTTCTTCTTTGGAGGTGTCTCCACAAAGATCTGGTTTTCTTTACTCTTCTGAGCACCTCTAAAATGGTAATTTTGTCTTTCCAACTGATCATCATCCTTCTGTAGCACCAAATCTGTTGCGTTTCTAGTCGTCTTCTCTCTTAGATTCCCATAGACCAAGTTTCATAACCGTATAGGGCCACACTCTGGACAATTGGTTTCATAATCCGTTTCCTTATTTCGAGACTGATGTTTTCGCTTGTGAGCAAGTTATTTCTTAAACTAAATGCAGTTTTGACCTGTCGCATTTTACTCACAATTTCTTTCTGGCTTCTACCATCCTTGTAATCCTGCTTCCCAAGTAGATAAATTCGTCTGTTACTTCTAGGTACTGTCTTCGAACTCTTCTTCTTAAACGTCATTTGTATGGTAAATCAGGGTGATATGGTGAACAAAAAATTTGGGCCTCGTAGAAGACAAGAAATTGTTTATTTAAACAAAAACACTCTCCCTTCACAAAATACGTAAGTAACACATTAACAGTACCACATCCTCTTTAAGGCACTACAAATGTTAAAAAAAAACAATACTTATTTTTAACAATTTCACCATTTCACCCATGTATATGGGTGAAATGGCGAATGCCCTTTGGGTGAAATGGTGAACTTATTGCCCCTGCTTTTTGCCACATACGTCACACATATATTCATATTTTGAACAGTCTTCATACAGCCAACGTTGGCGGCTAATACATTTGATCCAATCCACATTCTTTTTAGTGCAACTGTACAGTTCACCGCACCCTACACAACAACACTCTTCATCATTCGCGTCGTCATCATCGTCTTGTAATTGGATATCCAGCGACGAGTAGGATTCGGTGTCAGTGGTAGACGCTTTTCGTTTCTTAGGCTGCTTCTTTTTGATAATTCCTTTGGTAGTCTCTTTGATTACGGTTTTTCCTTTGGTTACGGTTTTTCCTTTGGTCGTGGTTTTTCCTTTGGTCAAAGTTTCTCCTTTGGTCCTCTTTTTAGCATTTGCTCTACTCATGACTTGACCGTGCTTGTGAAACTCCTTCCAGTTTGGGAATTGAGAGTTCCGGATTTCTTCTTAAGAATACATGTAGCCAGTCCATTCCAGCAATTTCCTTTTCTCGGTTAAATTTGTGATGTTGGTTGTATTTCTCAGCTAGTTTATATGCCATGGTACGTACTTCTGTCCTTGTCGGTGCAAATCCGAAGTTTTGTAATTTTATGATATGTTTTACCAACTTTTTCTCACATTCTTGTGTTAGTACAGGCGGCCCACCCGAAGGTTTTTTTGTAATGCACCCGTTTGCTAATCGTCTCTTCAGCGTTGACCATGGGACGTGAAACTCCTTTGAGGCTTTATTCAGGCTCGTTTCATTTTGCACCGCTTTTACGGCATCGTTAAGTTGCTCCTCTGTCCAATCAGCACGGCTGGATCCTTTTTGTCTTTTATAAAATGTAGGCATCTTTGCCTGGAACAATGGCGGTAGTTAGAACATTTACTTTTTTAATCACTGATAAACCAAACTGTACTCGCAAAAAATATGTATAAAAACTAATTTTTAAATTAACGATTGTATTGAGACGTCGGATAAAACAGAATACAACTCTCGCATGGGATAGGGAACGCTAACATTTCATGACTTGTCAAAAACCCTGGTTGAGATGTACCTAAATAAAAGCTATACACGTTACACATAAGAAAACTTCTTCACCGTATCACACCTGCGCGAGTTCACCATTTCTCCCATTTGCTATGGGTGAAACGGTGAATAGCACGGCAAGAAATTTAAAACACTACACGCAACGATTTCTAGGTTATTTAGTACATAAGCAGTATAAGAAAGCAGAATATATCAAAAAATACCCCACGGACTACGCTACCTGAAGCAACATCTACAAATGCATGCAGCATATAAAAATTATTTTGCATCGAAAACAGTTTTGTACAAAGTACTTACGGTTTTTAAAACGGAGCTAGTTTTCAACACGTGCACGCTGCACAGATGATCAGAGACTGTTGACAAGCAGACATACAAAGACATCTGTTTAACCAGTAAAGAATTAAAGCAATTCACCATTTCACCCGATTCACCATATCACCCTGACTTACCCTATAAGTTCGTAGGCTTCCACAGCCAGTGTCATTTTCAGTAAAATAATTGTGAGTATTAGGCCACATCATTCAACACATTCTGTTGCTTAGAAAACAAATTTTTTAAACCTCCTTTCGCATCTTCGCAAATTGCTTGTATCATGCCAATAGTATCATTGAAGTAACATTGTGTACCTTCCGGTCACTCTTCGGCACGTTCGTACTATTTGAAAACACGTTCAGGTACATGAAAATTAAATTATTTACTTCTTCTTTTACCGTTTCATTAATTATTTTAATTTTCTTTACTTTGAATCTTATTTCATTGTTTGACACTGTTGTTTCAATAAAGTTCTGATTATTTTTTTCCCATTGTAACGTAATTCCATTTTTACTGGATTCGTATTGAAATTACTCATTTAACATGGTAATGTAGCTTCTTTGGAACGATCATTAATATTTGCAAATTCTATCTTATTTTATGTATCATTTACCTTACGATACCTTCTCAAAACTCACGTCAACCTAGTGTACCAACAGATCCTTTCCTATAATAAAACTGATACATCGATCTGTTAGCGCCATGTCAATAATTCTCACTTTTTTTTTATTCCTCATTTCTACTAATACCTGTTTCTTTATTCCAGTGTCATCAACGACCTGAAATCTCTCCACTGGTAGCACTGGACGCTCTCTTTTCCTATTATTTGTTCACTAGATCCTCCTATTACAATGGCGCATAGTATGCTCCCCTCTTACCAATGTTTACTCTATCACAATCATTACATCGTCTATTATAATGAAAAATGAATTGATCGTATTGCGTTGATGGCCATGAACCTCCCCCGGGGACGTCACATTGGGCGACCTGCGTGTCTGTCATGATGAAATAAAGATGGCGACAGTACATGACCCAGTCCTCGAGCGGAAAGAATATCCGTACCGGCCGGGAGTCGAACCCGTGTCCGTTGCATGGAAGTCACACACCTTGACCACTCAGCTAAGGGGGCGGGCATTGTAATGAAAATTCGAACTGCGCCCACAAGTATCTCCACCAAAATCATTATATTGTCTCCTATCATGGATATGTAAATTCTCATCGGCGTTTTCTTTGTCAAAATCACTATTTCCCACCTATTGCTTTTCTGGGAAACCTATAAAATAAATACAATAAATAAAAAAATATATTGTTATTTAAATATTAATTATTTTATCTGTATGATGGTGATTGTGATTGCAATTGTAATTAATATTTTGCTTATCTGGAACGTGGACGTTTAATTATTCGTTATCAGACGCTTGACAATGGCTTTTTCGTAAAGGCAATGTTACTCGTAGTTGACCATGAAATAAAACTGAATAATCGGACTTCGTAATTAAATCGTTTCCAAAGACTGCTGCGGTAGGTGCGGACTCATAATCTAAATCTCAATATTACAATAATTTGCCAGCCATGCCAATACGTCGTACAGAGGTGATTGTCTACTAAACATAAAGAAGTTACACAGTTAGTTAAATCAGATATATTCAATGAATAAGCCTACAGTTCATAATCCTACTTACTTTTATAAATATAAATTCTTTACAGAATCGAGTGCCTAGTGTGGTTGCAACTCGCAGTATTCTTCTATAACATGAAATATGGCGGTGTGCCAGACAATAAAATAAAATACGTGCTTCTCGCACCACTTCAACCAGAGCTCTCCTTTTTTAATCAAACATAAGAGTAACGTAATTGTGCTTTTGTTTTATCAGCGACACAGCGCTGCAGTTGTGTGCCATAGGCTTTATTTATTTGTCACTGATCATTTATTTAATTAGTATTTCGCGTTTCCGCGGAAACTCACGCTCAGCATGCAAATGTGCCTTTATATTGCCCACTGAATTGCGAGGCGAAAGGACACACCTGCAGGTGAGCAATTCACCTAAAGGCACAAGAAAATCTAAGTTATCTACAACTATTTACATGACTTACATTACACATTATACACATTATATACAAAATTTGAATGATGCGGGTGCACCGTAAAAGTTCTTATGTTGGCAGATAGAGTGCGCGCATGCGCAGAAGCGTCTGTGTAACTGCGGCACTGCCGTTATATCGTACAGTTAGATCATGCGGCACAGTATTGCAGTTCATATTGTTCGTGTGCGCGCGTTTTTCAGTCGTTGCACAAAGAAAATATTCAACCAAGATTACATATGAAGACTACATTCTATGGCAGGTAACTTAGTTTTAAATTTACAATATTTGTTATAACACAATACAACTTAGATTGTTGAATGTTCTTGGTTACATAGTATTGTTTTGAAATACTCCAAAGAAAAATGTCCGTATTTTTCAGGTGCGTTGACCTATACACATCGTGTCGTTATTACAGTTCATATTCATCCGCTGCACAATAATTTTTTACAGGTTAGTATCGTCGTGGTAAAGTTTTTTGATCACAGTAACATCGTTGTATAACAACGTGATTAATACATAAGCGTGTCCATTTCTCATTTCCATTATAGTCGTAGTGATGCAGTTCGTTGTGACTAAAAGCATTGCTTATTACAGATCAGACGTGACCCGTCAAGTAATTGGTCCACGTGCAGTTCGTTTTTTACATTCCGTGGAAGCTTGGTTGCAGAACCTCGGACGGCACATAGCTGGCGTCGATCCTTGGACAGTCCAGGTAAGAGTGTCCGTCACATTTCGAGAACATTTCATTCCCTGAAGTTCCAACCAAAATTCTTCCACCCGTCGTGTTGTTTTCTGGACAGGCACTTTGTGTCCATTTAATTCAGTTAACATCTTGAAGTTGGGTACTGTAGTAATGTCACTAGACGATGCACGAATTATGCACTTCACATTTTCAGTTTTTTGCTGAATATAGCTCACCTAAATGTTCGTAGTTATTAATCAAGGAAATCGTTCATCGCGTTTACATAGATACGCTGCATAATGAATGGCATTAACAGTTTCTTTCACATAGGTTTCCGCGTAGTTGCAGAGTTAGTAATGTTCGTTAATGTCCGTGAACAGTGGTTCACTATGCAATGTCTTTTTGGCACTCGTTTTGTTCAAATTTTTACATAGTAACAGTTACACTATACATCAGTTAAAAAAAATAAGTAATTATACATACACACGTTACATATTTTCTTAGCATAAACATAATATAGTTGCACATAAACATGTTTACATCATCATTACATCGCTATAGGTTATTACATTGTGTCACATTTGATTACATGAATTGCAGATATTTACATCCTCTTTAGCGGTTTTGCTGGGATATTATCGATGTTTTTTGTGATGTCATCTGAAATTAAGATAGGTTAGACACAACATTCATTACATCAGTAGGCAAGCCCAGGCGTTTTCGCTACTCAATAAATATTCAAAATAGTAAGAGAGAGAAAATGTTCGATACCTCGCGTTTTGTGCGTGTGTGTATAGTGTCTATGTGGCCTTGACTACTGGTAGATGCTTTTCGTGTTGAGAGATGTGCGTCTAATCTATTTCTCAAAGTAAAAGATCGCTTCACAGATGACGTCTGTCAGTTCGTCAGGTGTCACACCAAGTCAGTGGTACCTTCAGTAACAAATGTTCCGTGAAAAATTAATATGTCATCCACTGCTACGTAATCATAAATTTTACTTTAATATTCCATCTTTCAGGTGGAGGCGCGCGCTGAAAGAAGAGTTCTTCTGTCTTCAACTGCGTCACTGGAACCGCTGAAATGAAAATTTCTATACTACTTATTATCTGTGTTGTAACAACAGAGTTTTTCGAGTTGCTTAGCAATATTTTGATGGGTATGACTTTGACATTATTCAGCATGAAATGCTCTAAGATCTCGGTGTGCGTATAGCCCAATAATTTTGTTAGTTCTAGGATGTTGTAACAGATACGCACCAGGATGCGGTATGTTAACAATTATATAAGGTCCTTCATATAGCAGACGCCACTTAGCGTTGCGTCGTTTGAGTGCTACAGATTTATGATGAGTACGAAGTAGTACAAGCATTCCTACCTCGAATTTTTGTTTTCTTTTTATTAAGTTTCTGTGATGTTTGTTTCGTATTTGTGCGTGATGTGTCAATGTAGTCAATACTTCTTTTATTTTCTGTTCAGGTGTGATTTCCTTGTCTGACAACTTAGGTAATGGTTCTATCCACTGATCGTTCTGTTTGCAATTGAACATGATCTCGTTAGGTGTGTAATTCGTATCGTAAATATTTAAGTTATTGTGTACGTCTTCGAAAAGACTTAGGTAGGACACCCAATTAGTATGTTTTGATGAAATATAGGTCCTCATGAAACGGTTTAATTCTCGGAAAAGTCTCTCAGTCGCGTTACATTGTGGACTAAACCTCGAAATAAATATACTTTTAATGTTATTGTCCTTCAAGAAATTTCTCCATTTGTACCCAGAGTAGTATGCTGCATTATCTGATAGAATTGCTTTAGGTTTTCCCACGTGCGTCAGGTAATCACTTGAGAATCTTCGTATTATAGCATTTGCAGTGGCGGATTTTAAAGCATAAAGTTTTACATGTTTAGAAAATATATCGTAAAAAGCTAAGATATATTTGACGCCTCCAGAGCTTGCTGGATGCGGTCCACTGATGTCAGTACACAGAATTTCCAGGGGTTTACTGGGTAAAATAGAATGTAAATCTGTTTTTGTGGATAAATTCTGAGGTTTTGATTTTTGACATATGACACATGTTTTCAGTTCCCTGTAAATTTTTCTTCTCATATTGCTAAAATAACAGTATGTACTGAGCTTTGCCAAACACTTTTTCGTCCCATAATGACCCCAAACTAAGTGTGTGTGCCAAATTAGATTACGTTCAGACTCTTTGGGAATGCACACACACCAGTTAGTAGCATTTGGATGTCGGCGATAAAATAGCACATCATTGTGTAACTTGTAATACTTAGTCAAAGGATGATTGTGTTTTTCTACCAGCAATGTTATTATCTTATACCAGTGAGGATCAGATTTTTGTAATTCAGCCATGTTTCTGCACATATCAATATAATATTGGTGATACTGCTTGTCTTGCATTAAGAGAATCCTGTAGTCATTTATATTTTCTAGGTCACTGTTGGTATCATTCATACCTTGTGGAAGTCTAGACAAAGTGTCTGCAATGGTGTTGTCCTTACCTCTTATGTACTTAACTTCAAAAGAGTAGTTCTGAAGTGTAACTGCCCATCGTGATAGTCTAGGATGTACAAGTTTACAAGTTAACAAAAATGTCAGGGCCTGGTGATCGGTGTAAATTACTGTATGTTTTCCAAATAAATAATAATTGAATTTCTTGAATGCCCATACTATGGAAAGTGTTTCTAACTCAGTAGTGGAGTATGTGCGCTCACATTCAGTTAGAGTGCGACTCGCAAACCCAATAATTCTTATCTGTTCCTCCTCTTTATTCTTTACAACTTGAAATAAGCAACAGCCCAAGCCAGTACATGAAGCGTCATAAGTCATACAAAAATCTAAATTGAAATCTGGATGCCTCAATATGTTAGCACCCACTAAAGCATGTTTAATTGTATTAAAGTCATTCTGGCATTGTTCCGACCAGATCCAAACTTGATTCTTTCTGAGTAGATTTAGCAGATGTTTACTGTTCAAAAGTGGTTGTGGCAAAAAACGTCTGAAAAATTAACATAGCCCAAGGAATGATTTTAACTGCTTTTTAGTTCGAGGGCTAGGAAAGTTTCTGATAGCATCTAATTTACTGGGATCCGGACGTATGCCCTGTGAATTAATGATATGTCCTAAATACTTTATCTCACTGCAACCAAACTTTGATTTTCTTAGGTTGGCTGTGACTCCAGCTTGTGCAAATTTTTCTAAAATTCTTTGAAGTGTGTCAACGTGTTCATTCCAAGATTGTGTAGCTATCAGTATATCATCTACATAGTGTGTGACTGTCTCAACTAAATCGTCGCCAAGCAAGGTATCCAGGGCTGTAATGAATACCCCAGAGCTGACATTCAGTCCGAAGGGTAGAACACAAAACTGATAGGTTCGCCCCCCGAACATAAATGCAGTATATTTCCGAGAATCAGGAGTGATACCCACCTGCTAAAACGAATTAGCGAGATCTATTGTGGAAAAATATTTTGCATCTAGAAATTTCTGTAATTGCTCTTCTAAATTTTCAGGTTTTGTGTGAACCGGTAAAATTATTTCATTAATAGCTCGTGCGTCTAACACTAACCTAATGCTTCCATTTGATTTTTTGACAACAAGTAGAGGACTACAATAAGGTGAGGTGGATGGTTCAATGACCTTCCAGTCTAACATTTGTTTTAATTCTTGCCACACAGCAGGTCGTTGAGATAACGGTACGTTATATGTCTTATGGTAGAGGATCTTGTGAGGCTTAACTTCAATCTTGTACACATACGTGTTGATAACACCTAATCGTTTGGTAAAAACTTGTAAATATTTGGATAACACTTCCTGTAGTTTTATACGTTCATGTACACTGAGAGCTGTAGCTTCACTTATCTTATGATCAAGCAATGTTTTCAAGTCCATTAGCTCTGTGTCAGATGAGTGTGTTTGCATGTCTTGAATCTCTTTGTCAAGTACTAACTGAACCTTGTACCCTGTACAGTGTTTGTCATGCTTTAGAGTTCTCCTGTCCAAATCAATAATAATTACCCTGCTTTTATCATTTAAAATACATTTACCTTTGGAGAAGTCTATAATGCAGTCCTTCTCGCTCATAATATCTATTCCTAATATGCAATTTGTCACAAGGTTTTGTACAACCAGGAATGGCCATTGTACGGTTCCATTACCTATTTTAACGTTTACAAAAACTTGCTTCGTAACCCTACATGACTTATTACCTAGTGCAGTAGTTATTTTACAGTTTTGGGCAGGAAACTCAGGCACAGGTTCCAATTCACACATCTTTTTATAGAAATTAAAAGACAAAACGCTCACAGCTGCACCTGTATCTAGGATAATAGTAGTTGGAATCCCACCTACTACACCAGTAGTAGATGCTAAAACAATTTCATTTGTGTTTAAACGACATTGTGTACTGTCTTGTAAAAGTTCATCTGATATATTGTTATTGTGGTTGTATCTTATAAATAAAACAGGTAGTTTTTGTTTAGAATTATTCGGCATATCATTATTCTGTTGTTCAAGTGTGGTGTCAAATAACTGATTAACATTGAAGTCGCCCCCCAAGAATTCTTCAGCCACGACCTGGGGCAAAGTAGTGACTGTTTCTAGTTTGTTGGATTAGCATTTGTACTAGGTACTGACACAGATTGAGGTTGTGCATCAGGTGTCATTTCTATTATATTCACATTCGGATATTGCCTATTATGATCTCCAAACTTTTGCGGTTGTTGTTGCTGTTGCGCATTATAACTTACCTGTCGGTCGTAAGGTATGCTCCAATTTTGACCTGATGGCTGCTGTGGTAAAGCAGAGTTTGAATGAAAGTACTGATCGTTACGAGTCCAACCTTGATGCTGTCTTGGCTCGTAGTTATTATTATTTCTATTTCTGTTTGTGTTCTTGTTATTACCTTTGTATCCGTTGTTACCGTTGTAGTTATTACCGCGGTGCCTTTTGTATGGATTGCCGCATGAAATGTTATTACTGTTGTAACTATTGTTTGTATTGGAATACGCGTGTTGATTTTGATTTCCGTACTGAGACGGCATGTGAGTTTGCTGTTTTTGTTGTACCGCGTATCCAACTGTGGGCGCGCCAGAATTGTGTTGGCAAGCCTGCATGTTTTGCATACCACTAGTGTAAACATGTGGCTGCTGTTTTGCCGCGCGAAGCGCTGATCTTCAAGTAACATGTCAACCGAATCTAAGGCTGTTAAAAAATAATCTGAATCGTCATCCGGGATACGTAGGAGTTTTTCTTTAATGTTTCAACGCACGGAGTATATCACGCGTTGCGACTGGTTCGTCTAAAAAATGTCCCATGTTCAAGTATTTTTCAAAATATCTGCGTAAGTTACCATTTTTACTGTTAAAAGTTTCAGGTTCTAAAATTTGTCTTCTGAGTCGCTCCTGGACGGATTGCGACCAGAATTTGTTCAGAAAAGCACGCTCAAACTCACTGTACGTGGCACATACGTCAGCTTGACTGCATGCCCAGACAGCTGCATCGCCTTGGATGTAACCGACAATATATGAAATCTTTTTCCGGTCACTCCAAGTGCGTGGAAATGCGTTACTAAAAGATTTAAGAAAAATCACCGGATGAATGGTTCGTTTTTCTGGGATAAAAACCTGAAATTGCCTGTGTTTCATTAAGCTTTCATCTTCCTTCGCATTGTGATATGGATTTATTCCACTGTAATTACTGGTATGTTCAGCTGGCGAGTAATTACGATAATGTTGCTGTGGTTTACCATGATAATAGCTTGTGTTTGTGTCTCCACATCGTGGTATGTGTTGTAGTCGTGGTGTATTTTGTTCTTGTGTATTTGTCGTGTGCGGAATGTGTGTATCATACTCGAATGTATATTGGTTTCTGAACTGTACATTTTGACTGATATTTTCGTTACATTCAGACTGTAGTTGATCGGTGAATTGTCTCATGGGTGCAGTGACGGATTGTACTGCGTCACTGATCAGCTGTTTGTTATTAGTAATGTATTGCGCTACGGAGTCGTGCACAATTGTTGGTAAATTTTCACGTAAGCATCTATCAAAATGTTTGTCTTTGTTCTCAACCCAATCATGAAATTCTTTATTAATATTTTGAAAATGAGCTGTGGCATCTGATTGTAAGATGTCAGTCAGGTGTTGTTCAACATTGTCAAATTTATTCTGTACGTCAGTAATTCGTTTTTCAAGATTGTCATGTACTGAAGGATATGTTTGAATTTGTTCAGTAAGAACTTCACACGTGACATGAAGGTTTTTTACTTGTGTCTGTAAAAGTGCTACGTCAGTTGTAGTCTTTTCTTGTCTCGTATTGAGCTGGGAAAATTTAGTACTGAGTTCAGTCATCTGTTTGGTCAGTGTGGCGTCTATAAGTTCCACACGCTTACATAAAGTGTCATTACCTATCTTGATTGCCATGAGATCAGATTTGATTTCGTCATTTTGTGTTTTTAACTGTTCATTTTGTGTCTCTAATTGTGCCTTTAAGGTTGCCATGTTTTCGGCGTTCTGTTTCCTTATGGTTGCCATATTTTCTGCGTTTTCTTTCATTAGCATTTGTAACATGTCGCCAATGTTTACCGTTTGCAAGGTCTCTGCCCCCGCCGCGTCATTAGACGTGACGTCATGCATTAACATGGGCTCTGAGTGAGATTTTGAAATTTTTGTAGTGGACGGCCTATTGTCAAAATTTTCGTCAACACTTGCGTCAATGTTTGATGAATCGTCACTACCGGTTGCTGTCGTAAAGTCATTTTCTAACACTTGTCTCACGTCCGAGTCGGATTGCGTCTGAATAGTACGTCCTTGCTGTTCCATTTTTGCGTATTGTTTTCTAGTTATTACCATGCCACACGTGATATATGTTTCAAGAAAATTTTTGACACTGATTTTAAAATAAAATGTAGTTGAGCATGAATCGCTCGTAGCAACAATGGCTGTCTGTTAATTTAAAAATATAAACTGAATTTGAGATTATTGGTAATGGCTGCTGGCCATGTTACATGATATCGTACAGAAGTCGGCCATATTGTACACTCGTGTATTGGTATTGTTGCATACGTTATTGTTTAGAGAAAAGTACTGAGAATGAAATTTATCACTGAAACTGTTATGCGGAAAAGAAACACAACAGAATTTACTGAAAAGCTAATACACTGAATTATACGTCTGGTCAAGCCTGCTAATGCAAAGATGCTGCGTCTTACCTTATTTTGCTGGAAGTTTCATTGCGTCTTCCCGCAAAATTTCAGAATTGGAAAATATCTTCAGATTTTGTTATCTCTCATACACTGACGTCCAGGTCCAGAAAGTTGATTTTTTACATGAAACAAAGAGAACAATGTAACAAATGACAAAATAACAAGTCCGACACGCAGTCGCCAATATAAAATAAATAAAATAAATAAAAAAATATATTGTTATTTAAATATTAATTATTTTATCTGTATGATGGTGATTGTGATTGCAATTATAATTAATATTTTGCTTATCTGGAACGTGGACGTTTAATTATTCGTTATCAGACGCTTGACAATGGCTTTTTCGTAAAGGCAATGTTACTCGTAGTTGACCGTGAAATAAAACTGAATAATCGGACTTCGTAATTAAATCGTTTCCAAAGACTGCTGCGGTAGGTGCGGACTCATAATCTAAATCTCAATATTACAATAATTTGCCAGCCATGCCAATACGTCGTACAGAGGTGATTGTCTACTAAACATAAAGAAGTTACACAGTTAGTTAAATCAGATATATTCAATGAATAAGCCTACAGTTCATAATCCTACTTACTTTTATAAATATAAATTCTTTACAGAATCGAGTGCCTAGTGTGGTTGCAACTCGCAGTATTCTTCTATAACATGAAATATGGCGGTGTGCCAGACAATAAAATACACTCCTGGAAATGGAAAAAAGAACACATTGACACCGGTGTGTCAGACCCACCATACTTGCTCCGGACACTGCGAGAGGGCTGTACAAGCAATGATCACACGCACGGCACAGCGGACACACCAGGAACCGCGGTTTTGGCCGTCGAATGGCGCTAGCTGCGCAGCATTTGTGCACCGCCGCCGTCAGTGTCAGCCAGTTTGCCGTGGCATACGGAGCTCCATCGCAGTCTTTAACACTGGTAGCATGCCGCGACAGCGTGGACGTGAACCGTATGTGCAGTTGACGGACTTTGAGCGAGGGCGTATAGTGGGCATGCGGGAGGCCGGGTGGACGTACCGCCGAATTGCTCAACACGTGGGGCGTGAGGTCTCCACAGTACATCGATGTTGTCGCCAGTGGTCGGCGGAAGGTGCACGTGCCCGTCGACCTGGGACCGGACCGCAGCGACGCACGGATGCACGCCAAGACCGTAGGATCCTACGCAGTGCCGTAGGGGACCGCACCGCCACTTCCCAGGAAATTAGGGACACTGTTGCTCCTGGGGTATCGGCGAGGACCATTCGCAACCGTCTCCATGAAGCTGGGCTACGGTCCCGCACACCGTTAGGCCGTCTTCCGCTCACGCCCCAACATCGTGCAGCCCGCCTCCAGTGGTGTCGCGACAGGCGTGAATGGAGGGACGAAATGAGATGTGTCGTCTTCAGCGATGAGAGTCGCTTCTGCCTTGGTGCCAATGATGGTCGTATGCGTGTTTGGCGCCGTGCAGGTGAGCGCCACAATCAGGACTGCATACGACCGAGGCACACAGGGCCAACACCCGGCATCATGGTGTGGGGAGCGATCTCCTACACTGGCCGTACACCACTGGTGATCGTCGAGGGGACACTGAATAGTGCACGGTATATCCAAACCGTCATCGAACCCATCGTTCTACCATTCCTAGACCGGCAAGGGAACTTGCTGTTCCAACAGGACAATGCACGTCCGCATGTATCCCGTGCCACCCAACGTGCTCTAGAAGGTGTAAGTCAACTACCCTGGCCAGCAAGATCTCCGGATTTGTCCCCCATTGAGCATGTTTGGGACTGGATGAAGCGTCGTCTCACGCGGTCTGCACGTCCAGCACGAACGCTGGTCCAACTGAGGCGCCAGGTGGAAATGGCATGGCAAGCCGTTCCACAGGACTACATCCAGCATCTCTACGATCGTCTCCATGGGAGAATAGCAGCCTGCATTGCTGCGAAAGGTGGATGTACACTGTACTAGTGCCGACATTGTGCATGCTCTGTTGCCTGTGTCTATGTGCCTGTGGTTCTGTCAGTGTGATCATGTGATGTATCTGACCCCAGGAATGTGTCAATAAAGTTTCCCCTTCCTGGGACAATGAATTTACGGTGTTCTTATTTCAATTTCCAGGAGTGTAAAATACGTGCTTCTCGCACCACTTCAACCAGAGCTCTCCTTTTTTAATCAAACATAAGAGCAACGTAATTGTGCTTTTGTTTTATCAGCGACACAGCGCTGCAGTTGTGTGCCATAGGCTTTATTTATTTGTCACTGATCATTTATTTAATTAGTATTTCGCGTTTCCGCGGAAACTCACGCTCGGCATGCAAATGTGCCTTTATAAACCCGTTGCCATATCATTTCGTTTTCATTTCTGATAACGTTATTTATTTTACTGTGGGTCCCGTTGCCATTTTCCTTTGACTTCCACCTTACGCCATTCCAGTGGTTACCTCGCGTTGTTCTTTCTGACACGATAATCGCTTAAATCAAAGCCTTCAAAACATTTCCAGTTTTCTTTCTTCGGTTCCCGACATGGTGGACACTTCTGTTAGTTACAGATATGAGGATAGTCTGACTTTCAAAGAGTGACATGATCAAAAACGGTACTTGTAGTGTGAACGTTTTTCTTAATAACAAGTTCACGTAAATTACCGACTTTCAAATAGTGACCTTCACTGTCAGGATCTCCATCATTGTCATTTACTTTAGTCCTACCTCTCGATTTTCAGTTTAATTGCCCTTTGTCTTTTCAGCAGAAAGTTCAGTCTCTATGTTAGTACAACTCATTTTACACAGAATACCAGCCATTTTCTTTACCTTACCTAAACAAATTTCCTAATAGAATCTGTTTTTGTAGGTAGTTCGTTTGGATCTGCTCATCTATGATTTTCTTATTTGCATCCAATTTTACATCATAATCTATTTTATCATTTAGTACTGAATGAACATGTGCATTTGGGTCTTTTACGTTACAGACTGTCCTATTATATTCTTCAGTCTCCCCATTGACAGTGACATGCAAAGGACGGCCGTGGTGGCCAAGCGGTTAAAGGCACTACAGTCTGGAACCGCGCGGCCGCTACGGTCGCAGGTTCGAATCCTGCCTCGGGCATGGATGTGTGTGATGTCCTCAGGTTAGTTAGGTTTAAGTAGTTCTAAGTTCTAGGGGACTGATGACCTTAGAAGTTAAGTCCCATAGTGCTCAGAGCCATTTGAACCTTTTTTGACGTGCAAAGTGTCAACAACATTCTAATTTTCATCCACCTTTTTATTAGGTTGCGTCTGAAGATTTTCAGTCGTATTCATTCTACTTATCGACCTACTCCTTAAAACATTATCGTGAATTTTCATAGTATCTTTGTATGGTTTTCGTTAGTTCCTAAAGCTTTACGTCAGTATCTCCAGAAAATTCTTCTGTTTTGTTGTCAGTTGTATCGATTTTGATGTTACTTCTCTGGATTATTTCCGTTGTAGATACCTCCGCTTTGTTATTGGTTGCCTTCATTTTACTGTAAGTTTTATCAGAATCAGTATTAAATATTTGTATAATTTCCCTCAAAGTTACTTTTATACTTTGGTTTTCTCTAGTTCCACCGTCACTGATAATTACCGTATTCGCTTTCTCACTATTATCTGTAGAGCCTATATTTATTTGAACGGCATTTTGCACTTCCTTTTTATCTAAATTATCTTGTTTATCATTATTTTATTTCAGTTGTTCCCAGCCTGAGGATAATTACCCCCTGAGTGGTAAAATGAGATTTTTTATGTGATAAAAAAACATCGTTACTATTATCGCAATTTTTCAAGACTTTCACACAGATTGTACAAATTATCAATAATTACTTAGTCCTCAATTACTAGCATTGACACATGACACCATGCGTTAGAGGTCACGGGCACCTCACATAGACCACCGATTACACACGTACTTTATACTTTGAACTGTACATGTCTGAAAGTAAAAGTAAGACATACACTATGTCCGCAAAAGTTCCGGACGTTTTTCACATTAGGTGCATTGTGCTGCCACCTACTTACTGCCAGGTACTCCACATCAGCGACCGCAGTAGTCATTAGACATTGTGAGAGGGCAGAATGGGGCGCTCCGCGGAACTCGCGGACGTTGACCGTGGTCAGGTGATTGGGGGTAACTTATGTCACTCGTCTGTACGCGAGATTTCACACTCCTAAACATCCCTAGGTCCGCTGTTTCCGATTTGATAGTGATGTGGAAACGTGAAGAGACGCGTACGGCACAAAAGCATACAGGCCGACCTCTTCTGTTGACTGATTGACACCGCCGACAGTTGAAGAGGTCGTAATGTGTAATAGGCAGACATCTATCCAGACCATCACACAGGAATTCCAAACTACATCAGGATCCACTGCAAGTACTACGACAGTTCCACTGTTGAAGAGCAATTCGGGGATGATGATTGCGTCTTTCAACACGATCGAGCACCTGTTCGTAATGCACGGCCTGTCACGGAGTGGCTACACATCCATGATATCCTTGTAATGAACTAGCCTGCACAGAGTCCTGACCTGAATCCTATATTACACCTTTGGGATGTTTTGGAAGGCCGACTTCGTGCCAGGCCTCACCGACCGACATCGATACCTCTCCTCAATGCAGCACTGCGTGAAGAATGGTTTGCCATTCCCCAAGAAACCTCCCAGCACCTTAATGAACGTTTGCCTGCGAGAGTGGAAGCTGTCATCAAGACTAAGGTGGGCCAACACCATACTGAATTCCAGCATTACCGATGGAGGGCGCCACGAACTTGTAACTCATTTTCAGCCAGGTGTCCGGATACTTTTCATCACGTAACGTACGTAATAAACGCTAAATATCTCATGAAAATGTATTCTGCAAATTGTAGATAGTTCTTGCAATAGACCAGAAATTGCTTCGTTATTTACATTGAAACAGGTATATGAAGTATTGGCAGCACAACACTATAGTGCTGTACACAGAATTATTATCATTATTGCTGTTATTAGAGTGGTCAGACACAAAGCGTTAACAGCCTGAGATCTTGCAATGTCTGTATTTCAGAAGTAAGGAGCCAGCAGTCAAGCGGTTTACAAACAGTAACTGTCGTACACGCAGTTTAACTAGGTGGATTTTAAATGGCGATGCATGGTGTGGGTGAAGCAAATACCGCTATGGAGAGGAGCAGAGCAGAGACAGCACATTCTGTAACAAGAGTCTACCATCACTGTGGACAGTTAGCTTACGTGACTGAGTCGTAGGTAGCACTCGCTGCTCACCGGGCAGTGCTTAATAAGTCATTACAGCACACACACACACACACACACACACACACACACACACACACAAATATTATGTATCTTTTATATTTTTAAAAACAAAGGTTATCAAAGAAAATTCTTGCTCACTGGAAAATTTAGTTATACGTTAAAGTTGATGCTGGTGTGGCAAGCAGTTGAGGGTTGAGGTCCGCAGCTCGTGGTCGTGCGGTAGCGTTCTCCCTTCCCACGCCCGGGTTCCCCGGTTCGATTCCCGGCGGGGTCAGGGACTTTCTCTGCCTCGTGATGACTGGGTGTTGTGTGATGTCCTTAGGTTAGTTAGGTTTAAGTAGTTCTAAGTTGTAGGAGACTGATGACCATAGGTGTTAAGTCCCATAGTGCTCAGAGCCATTTGAACCATTTTTTTGAGGGTTGGGAGTGGTGTAGTGCGAGGGGGGATACTAGGTAATATCAGATTGTACTCAGGGGTAGAGGTCTGACATCGCACTACCCCCCCCCCCCCCCCCAGATTTAGTGGTAAGATGGCTCAGTGGATAGCCTGTCACAAAATGAACACTGAACACAGATCAGTCATGCAACCAGGAAGAAGGTCTACTGAACTGTGAAGAAAAAGCAAAATGGAAACAGTGATCGGTCCAAGGACAAGAAGTGCAGTACAGAGCAACCTTTAACAACAGTGGCGTCATCGTTAAGTGCTCACGGTGTGGGACTGCCACGAGGACGAATCGTGTCCAAATACGTCTCGTGCCCTTTATTTTTATTTTTTTTTCCACAACACTGTGAACTGTCCGTCCTGCCATTGAAATGTTTGTTCTCTTTTTGTAGTATTGCCAGTTGTCATTATACACTGGTTATAGAATATAAGTCATGTGGTAAGAATACGTAACCGTCGCAAGTAAACATGATGAATGTTGAGAGCGGGCGAGGTATCACACACACGTCTCACAGAAATGAAAACAACAAATAGAGGGGTGTGAACTATGTTACAACAAAGGAATTTAAGAGTCAAAGCTTCCAAACTGGAAAGAAGCTTCAAAACGTTAAAAACGTTTTGACAGATTGTGAAACTGTGATTGTGAAACTGTTACGTTCATTTGTTGCAGCTTATGAGGCAAACTATTATGTTTTCATCACTTCCTTGAGAGTGATCACATTAATTATTCACAACCGATACAAAAGAGTTACATGTTTGCACCTGTTACTGTCCTTCAAAGTAGTCACCAGCGTTGTGTAGAACCCGTTGCCAGCGATGTAAAGGGCGTAGTATACCCTTAGCAGAGCCTGTTCTGTTGATGGTGCGAATGGAGCGGTCTACTGCCTGTCGAATCTCTGAAACAGTTCTGAAGCGAATACCACGAAGTGGTTCCTTCATCTTCGGAATCAAATCAAAGTCACAAGGACTTAACTCCGGGGAGTATGGTGGGTGTACAGTTCTTCCCAGTCCCATCTACCGAACAGAGCAGCCACAGCTTGCGCTGTATGCACCCGCGCATTGAACAAAATGATGGGTGGGTTGAGCAGAATGTGCTCGCAAAGCTGGTAGCAGGTGACGCTCCAAAAACGAACAGTAATACTGTGCTCTGACGGTCTGCCGTGGAGGAACGTCATGCGTTAGGATACCACCATCACAGTCGATCACGAGAATCACGATAACTTTAGACCGCTCCATTTACACCATCAACAGAACAGGCTCTGCTAATGGTATACTACGCCTTCAACATCGCTGGCAACGGGTTCTACACTACGCTTGTCACTACTTTGAAGAACAGTAACTCTTTTGTATCGCTGACTGATGACCATAGATGTTCAGCCCCATAGTGCTCAGAGCCATTTCACCATTTTTTTTTTTTTTTGTATCGCTTGTGAATAATTAGTTGCGACTATTTAAGATCCAAACCTCGTACGTAGCTACTTGAAGAACATATAACACCACTCTCGCACATTGAAACTCGGACGTCTGCGCGCGAGTCCGCAGCGTTCCCACACTCAACAGCTCCTGTTTCTAGACTCCGTCCGTGAGCTCACTGTGCCCAGCGATTTTCCTTTAGATTCCTTACTGGCTTCGTTACGTCTTCTGCCGCTGTGTTGTTTCTCGCGACGTCTTCTTGATGATCGTTCGTTACGTTTCAGCCACGAAATGTTCGTATTCCTTGGACGTCAATGTACTTCTCCTACAATGCGAACTTACCACATTTCGCGACACACTTCTCTCACTCCCCGATGTGCAAAATTGTAACTCGACGTTGCTGCCTGCAAACTACAGAATTCAGTATCTTTTAACTCACAGTTCACTTCGTGCTTCACTTTCAGACGCACGTGATTCCAAATTGAATCGCCTATCCTCAACACAGATTTTTCAAAAAAATTATTCTTTCCGACACAAGGAATACCATGCACGGGATATGTCACGTGCATCCCGTATCGTCAAAACAGATTTTCAAACATTTCACCCCCAAAAAGTGACGCCATGTGCAAGATCTTCGCCGCGCGGAGTGGCCACTCGGTTCGAGGCGTCATGTAACGAACTGCGCGGCGCCTCCCGCCGGAGGTTCGAGTCCTCCCTCGGGCATTGGTATGTGTGTTGTTCTTAACAAAAGTTACTTTAAGTTGGTTTAAGTGGTGTGTAAGTCTATGGACCAATGACCTAAGCAATTTGGTCCCTTAGGAATTCACACACATTTGAACATTTTTGCAAGATCTTCTCGCGCTGCCAAGACTCCATAAGAGTTTCTGAGTTAAGCCAGGAATCGACAGAAAGTGGTGGTGTGTACAGTATACGTCGTCGTTCCTTCCCATCCGATACTGCGCTAATCAAGCGAACCCTTTCCTTGATTATCTTAATGGTTCTTCGCTTAGGATTTCCTGCTGCCTGACTTCTGTGACTGTCTCGTTCATGCAAGCACGCTGCCTGTGATTGTAAGTGGACGTGCGGATGGCTAATTTATTTGAAATCAGTCCTGGGATGCCATCACGATGCGTTTATTAGCAAACGCTGTAAAACAGTCTACGTTAAGTTGTAATGTGACAGGGAGTTGGTGAAGTCAACGAATGAGAAGACAAAAAACACCGCTATGGTGAAAGACTGATCTGTAGCTTTGAGGTCTGCGTTACGCTAGAATTGACATTTTGGTTGTGAGTTGTTGAAGCCAAAAATTTGAAAGCAAAAATACTGCCTGAACTGTCGACACACTCCATCTCCGTACAAGTGTCGCTCCACACAACTGCTACAAACTCACCAGAGCTTTGGTGTGAAGGAAAAGATAGTGAGTATCCCACAAGGAGCTGGCCGCATACGTTACCCTCTAGTTAGACTGAGAGTGTCACAGAAATGTTAAATAAACATCTCTAGCTGGAGAAGCGACATGACATACGTTCTGCCATTCGGTAGTCATCGTGCCATCAAGGAGTATAGCGCCGCGCGTAGTGACCGCGTGGTTCGAGGCGCCATGTCACGAATTGCGCGGCCCCTTCCACAGGAGGTTCGAGTCCTCCCTCGGGCATGGGTGTGTGTGTTATTTTTAGCGTAAGTTAGTTTAAGTAGTGTGTAAGTCTAGGGATCAATGACCTCAGAAGTTTGGTCCCTTAGGAATTCACACACACAAGGAATGTAGCACCGATTATTCCGTGACTGCACACCACGCAGTCACTCGTTGAGGGTGAAGAGACTTTTCGATCGCGAAATGCGGATTCTCAGTCCCCCAAATGCACCAATTTTGCTTACTGACGAACCCATCCAAATGAAAGTCGCCTTCGTCGCACATACTAATTCCCACCATGCCCCGCGGCCAACCTTGCAGCTTGAACGTCCTAGCTCAAACCGTTCAGAAGTTATGACGATTTTATTTCATTGTTTGTTGTTGTTGTGGTCTTCAGTCCTGAGACTGGTTTGATGCAGCTCTCCATGCTACTCTATCCTGTGCAAGCCTCTTCATCTCCCAGTACCTACTGCAACCTACATCCTTCTGAATCTGCTTAGTGTATTCATCTCTTGGTCTCCCTCTACGATTTTTACCCTCCACGCTGCCCTCCAATACTAAATTGGTGATCCCTTGATGCCTCAGAACATGTCCTACCGACCGATCCCTTCTTCTGGTCAAGTTGTGCCACAAACTTCTCTTCTCCCCAATCCTATTCAATACTTCCTCATTAGTTATGTGGTCTACCCATCTAATCTTCAGCATTCTTCTGTAGCACCAAATTTCGAAAGCTTCTATTCTCTTCTTGTCCAAACTATTTATCGTCCATGTTTCACTTCCATACATGGCTACACTCCAAACAAATACTTTCAGAAATCCTGACACTTAAATCTATACTCGATGTTAACAAATTTCTCTTATTCAGAAACGCTTTTCTTGCCATTGCCAGTCTACATTTTATATCCTCTCCACTTCGACCATCATCAGTTATTTTGCTCCCCAAATAGCAAAACTCCTTTCCTACTTTAAGTGTCTCATTTCCTAATCTAATTCCCTCACCATCACCCGACTTAATTCGACTACATTCCATTATCCTCGTTTTGCTTTTGTTGGTGTTCATCTTATATCCTCCTTTCAAGACACTGTCCATTCCATTCAACTGCTCTTCCAAGTCCTTTGCTGTCTCTGACAGAATTACAATGTCATCGGCCAACCTCAAAGTTTTTATTTCTTCTCCATGGATTTTAATACCTACTCCGAATTTTTCTTTTGTTTCCTTTACTGCTTGCTCAATATACAGATTGAATAACATCGGGGAGAGGCTACAACCCTGTCTCACTCCTTTCCCAACCACTGCTTCCCTTTCATGCCCCTCGACTCTTATAACTGCCATCTGGTTTCTGTACAAATTGTAAATAGCCTACCGCTCCCTGTGTTTTGCCCCTGCCACCTTTAGAATTTGAAAGAGAGTATTCCAGTCAACATTGTCAAAAGCTTTCTCTAAGTCTACAAATGCTAGAAACGTAGGTTTGCCTTTCCTTAATCTTTCTTCTAAGATAAGTCGTAAGGTCAGTATTGCCTCACGTGTTCCAGTATTTCTACGGAATCCAAACTGATCTTCCCCGAGGTCGGCTTCTACTAGTTTTTCTATTCGTCTGTAAAGAATTCGCGTTAGTATTTTGCAGCTGTGGCTTATTAAACTGATTGTTCGGTAATTTTCACATCTGTCAACACCTGCTTTCACTTCCTTATTATATTCTTCCTTATTATTTTCTTCTTGAAGTCTGAGGGTATTTCGCCTGTTTCATACATCTTGCTCACCAAATGGTAGAGTTTTGTCAGGACTGGCTCTCCCAAGGCCGTCAGTAGTTCCAATGGAATGTTGTCTACTCCCGGGGCCTTGTTTCGACTCATGTCTTTCAGAGCTCTGTCAAACTCTTCACGCAGTATCGTATCTCCCATTTCATCTTCCACTATATCCTCTTCCATTTCCATAATATTGGCCTCAAGTACATCGCCCTTGTATAGACCCTCTATATACTCCTTCCACCTTTCTGCTTTCCCTTCTTTGCTTAGAACTGGGTTTCCATCTGAGCTCTTGATATTCATACAAGTCGTTCTCTTATCTCCAAAGGTCTCTTTAATTTTCCTGTAGGCATTATCTATCTTACCCCTAGCGAGGTAAGTCTCTACATCCTTACATATGTCCGCTAGCCATCCCTGCTTAGCCATTTTGCACTTCCTGTCGATCTCATTTTTGAGACGTTTGTATCCTTTTTGCCTGCTTCATTTACTGCATTTTTATATTTTCTCCTTTCATCAATTAAATTCAATATTTCTTCTGTTACCCAAGGATTTCTACTAGTCCTCGTCTTTTTACCTACTTGATCCTCTGCTGCCTTCACTACTTCATCTCTCAAAGCTACCCATTCTTCTTCTACTGTATTTCTTTCCCCCATTCCTGCCAATTGTTCCCTTATGCTCTCCCTGAAACTCTGTACAACCTCTGGTTCTTTCAGTTTATCCAGGTCCCATCTCCTTAAATTCCCACCTTTTTGCAGTTTCTTCAGTTTTAATCTACAGGTCATAACCAATAGATTGTGGTCAGAGTCCACATCTGCCCCTGGAAATATCTTACAATTTAAAACCTGGTTCCTAAATCTCTGTCTTACCATTATATAATCTATCTGATACCTTTTAGTATCTCCAGGGTTCTTCCATGTATACAACCTTCTTTCACGGTTCTTAAATCAAGTGTTAGCTATGATTATGTTGTGCTCTGTGCAAAATTCTACCAGGCGGCTTCCTCTTTCATTTCTTAGCCCCAATCCATATTCACCTACTACATTTCCTTCTCTCCCTTTTCCTACACTCGAATTCCCTTCACTATCTGAATAATTTCTTTTATTTCATCATACATTTCTTCAATTTCTTCGTCATCTGCAGAGCTAGTTGGCATATAAACTTGTACTACTGTAGTAGGTGTGGGCTTCGTATCTATCTTGGCCACAATAATGCGTTCACTATGCTCTTTGTAGTAGCTTACCCGCATTCCTATTTTCCTATTCATTATTAAACCTACTCCTACATTACCCCTATTTGATTTTGTGTTTATAACCCTGTAGTCACCTGACCAGAAGTCTTGTTCCTCCTGCCACCGAACTTCACTGATTCCCACTATATCTAACTTTAACCTATCCATTTCCCTTTTTAAATTTTCTAACCTACCTGCCCGATTAAGGGATCTGACATTCCACGCTCCGATCCGTAGAACGCCAGTTTTCTTTCTCCTGATAACGACATCCTCTTGAGTAGTCCCCGCCCGGAGATCCGAATGGGGTTTGTCACCCTCTATATCACGTAAATGCGTATTGTCAAAATTCCAAAGAAATTCGTTTTAAGACGAGTCGAAAAATACATTATTTCTTGCATTCGCATGACACTTCATAATTATGACGGTAAAACGAAATAAATTTGAGGCATAGCGCCATTGGATTAGGAGTGGGGCAAATTCGTATTCTAGGTGTGCTCCGCTGCTCATCACACCATGGTTTGCTAAACATTAATGCACAACTTATCGGTAGAGATAAACACTGCATTCCACAACTAATCATTATTCCTGTGTACATCACGATATAACACGTTTCTTGTAGAGGCCATTTTCGCAGCAGCTGTATATAAATTGCAGTTGTTTCAAAGGAAATGCCTTTTGCATGCTGCGCATCGAAATTTTTATTTTTATTTGTGCATCCAGACGCGTTTCGCCTTATTTACAAGGCATCTTCAGTAGGTGTCCTGAAATATTACATGACTTGTCCTTTTTACACACAGGTTATGGTTTCACATCTAGGTTATAGATTTAAAAACAGTTCCTTAACGTTTTTTTACTGAATGGAAATGTACTTAGCTGCAGTGAATTAGAAGTTACCTGTAAGTACCTTTCCATTTCGTAAAAAAAAACGTTAAGGAACTGTTTTTAGATCTATAATCTAGATGTGAAACCATAACCTGTGTGTAAAAAGTATAAATCATGTAATATTTCAGGACACCCACTGAAGATGCCTTGTAAATAAGGCGAAAAGTGTCTGGATGCATAAATAAAAATAGAAATTTCGATGTGCAGCATGCAAAAGGCATTTCTTTGAAACAACTACAATTTACATCACGATATTTTGGCGTTTCTTGTTCCATAACGATTCTGTTCTCCAAGTATGAAGTTTTTTCGGGAGGAAAGCTGCCAGTAATATACGTTTTACTAACCAAATGACTAAAAAGCTTTCAAATATCAACAAGCAGATAGTGCTTTCTTAACAATCATGTTAGCTTCAACTGACATGGAACGTACAGATTCATTTTCAACCACTACGCCACCCACTTCACGCAGTCCTGTTCTTGATGATATCCCCTAGCTGTTTCCGTACATGAAGACCATATTTGCCTATCTGATTATTGGTAGCACCTACAGTGTAACTTTCAAGGAAGGAATATTCTTATTTTGCGTCCTCTCGATATTGGGGTAGTTAGAGACAGAACACTTGCTAGATTCGACGACTTATAAGTGCAGGAAATCAGCCTCTTACGCGGTACCACTCAAACATTCGCTTCAGGTGATTTCGAAAAAGAATTAAAAACGTAGGTAACTTTGTCTGGTTGCAGATTTGGAACGCCCTAACCCAGAAAACGAATCCATCGCACCACCTGGCACGTTGCAATTGTCACATGTGTCACAACTGGTCGAGCAGGAAGTGAGATTTAAACCCCGGATCTTGACACTTAATCAGCTGTGACACCACGCTCTACCAATGTTTTTTTTTTATTTTTATTTATTTATTTATTTATTTTTTTTTTTTTTGCAATTAGCTCTATATACTCACAGAAATGCAACAGCATTGTACAGCATATTTGTGGGGGTCCACTTTATTTCGGAACTGTATTTGTGAAGAGCGAAACCGACTTTTTGTGAAGTTTAGGCTCAGAATGCAGTGTTCTCACACACAGAAGTCACTAGCTAATCGCTACTGAAGATAAAGACGCAGAGCTCTGAAACGCTCGTGGAAGTAAGTAACTGTATACTACCAAAACAAAAGTATCTGAACAGCCGAAACCAGAGATGGTAGTGATGTTGGATGTTGAAGTCTGGAGCATTCCTAACGTTTTCCACTGCCTTCAGGTAGGGACTCTGGCCATGCCACTTCAGGAATTTTACTGTCCATAACTCATTGCCTCACAGATACTGCTTTATGATAGGGTGCATTGACATACTACGAGTAAAACAGCCTTCGTTTCCACGCTGTTCCTCTACTGTATACTATAAAATGTATTCATATCCCTCTGCATTTAGTGTTTTCTCAGGTTCACCACGGCAAATAACTCCTTACTGTAAGACCACCTCTATCTTCGCTGTTGGCACTATACATTATGTTATCCAGGCCTACGCCAAACCCACACAGTGACTCAACGCTCCACATCACTTGCTTCCAGTCATTCGCTCTCCAGTGCCGTCGCTCTTTATAGCACCCCAGGAGTCGTGTAGCGTTGACAGCAGAAAATGAGTGGCTTATGAAAACTGCTCGACCATTTTACAGCATTCTTTCTACAGGGTGTTTCAAAAATGACCGGTATATTTGAAACGGCAATAAAAACTAAACGAGCAGCGATAGAAATACACCGTTTGTTGCAGTATGCTTGGGACAACAGTACATTTTCAGGCAGACAAACTTTCGAAATTACAGTAGTTACAATCTTCAACAACAGATGGCGCTGCGGTCTGGGAAACTCTATAGTACGATATTTTCCACATATCCACCATGCGTAGCAATAATATGGCGTAGTCTCTGAATGAAATTACCCGAAACCTTTGACAACGTGTCTGGCGGAATGGCTTCACATGCAGATGAGATGTACTGCTTCAGCTGTTCAATTGTTTCTGGATTTTGGCGGTACATCTGGTCTTTCAAGTGTCCCCACAGAAAGAAGTCACAGGGGTTCATGTCTGGCGAATAGGGAGGCCAATCCACGCCGCCTCCTGTATGTTTCGGATAGCCCAAAGCAATCACACGATCATCGAAATATTCATTCAGGAAATTAAAGACGTCGGCCGTGCGATGTGGCCGGGCACCATCTTGCATAAACCACGAGGTGTTCGCAGTGTCGTCTAAGGCAGTTTGTACCGCCACAAATTCACGAAGAATGTCCAGATAGCGTGATGCAGTAATCGTTTCGGATCTGAAAAATGGGCCAATGATTCCTTTGGAAGAAATGGCGGCCCAGACCAGTACTTTTTGAGGATGCAGGGACGATGGGACTGCAACATGGGGCTTTTCGGTTCCCCATATGCGCCAGTTCTGTTTATTGACGAAGCCGTCCAGGTAAAAATAAGCTTCATCAGTAAACCAAATGCTGCCCACATGCATATCGCCGTCATCAATCCTGTGCACTATATCGTTAGCGAATGTCTCTCGTGCAGCAATGGTAGCGGCGCTGAGGGGTTGCCGCGTTCGAATTTTGTATGGATAAAGGTGTAAACTCTGGCGCATGAGATGATACGTGGACGTTGGCGTCATTTGGACCGCAGCTGCAACACGGCGAACGGAAACCCGAGGCCGCTGTTGGATCACCTGCTGCACTAGCTGCGCGTTGCCCTCTGTGGTTGCCGCACGCGGTCGCCCTACCTTTCCAGCACGTTCATCCGTCACGTTCCCAGTCCGTTGAAATTTTTCAAACAGATCCTTTATTGTATCGCTTTTCGGTCCTTTGGTTACATTAAACCTCCGTTGAAAACTTCGTCTTGTTGCAACAACACTGTGTTCTAGGCGGTGGAATTCCAACACCAGAAAAATCCTCTGTTCTAAGGAATAAACCCTGTTGTCTACAGCACACTTGCACGTTGTGAACAGCACACGCTTACAGCAGAAAGACGACGTACAGAATGGCGCACCCACGGACTGCGTTGTCTTCTATATCTTTCACATCACTTGCAGCGCCATCTGTTGTTGAAAATTGTAACTACTGTAATTTCGAAAGTTTGTCCGCTTGAAAATGTACTGTTGTCCCAAGCATATTGCAACAAACGGTGTATTTCTATCGCTGCTCGTTTAGTTTTTATTGCCGTTTCAAATATACCGGTCATTTTTGAAACACCCTGTAGCTCCCTATGGAAAGTCATTGTGCTAGATAGACTGGCTGTAGAACTCTAGATCTCACAGGTTTTTCTTGCATTTGATTATATGTGAGTTTTTGACAACCACCTTCTGCAGCTCCCGACAGTCCCTGTTTGTCAGTACAGGAGGTCAGTCTGGTATTACTTCAGCTGTGATTGTTCCTTCCCGTTTCTGTTTCACAATTATATCATCAAAAGTCGACTTGGGCAGCTTTAGAAGGGTTGAAATACCCTTGATAAATAAGTTACTCTCGTAACATCCAGTGACTAGTTCACGTTCGAAGACACTGAGCTCTTTTGACCGATTCGTTCTTACTGTTTCTCTATTGACACCCAGGTTCCCGGGTTCGATTCCCGGCGGGGTCAGGGACTTTCTCTGCCTCGTGATGACTGGGTGTTGTGTGGTGTCCTTAGGTTAGTTAGGTTTAAGTAGTTCTAAGTTCTAGGGGACTGATGACCATAGCTGTTAAGTCCCATAGTGCTCAGAGCCATTTGAACCATCTCTATTGACAACACAGTACTCACCGCTGCATTTATCCTGGCGGATCCGCCTCGCCTGACATCTAGTGATCAATTCCGCGTCGCATAAGAATGTCCAGATACTTCTGACCTGACAGTGTACATCCAGTTAAATATTAAGCTGTGGACATACACAGAAGAGCAAAAACATTATGACAACGTGCTTAACAGCACATTGATCTACTGTTGGAATGTAGTATCACAGCGATTCTAAGTAGGATGCCAGAAGTCCTTGCTAAATTTCCAGAACTATGTGGTACCATATGTCTACGACTGTACCACGCAATTTCCGTTAATCATGGGCTGGTGGTTTGTGGCAGAAAATATGCCACTCTATAGTGTCCCAGATGTGTTCCACTTGGTTCACACGAGGCGAATTCTGTGGGCGAGACATCACTGTGAGATCGTTATCATGTTCCGCAAACGACTGTAGCACGAGTATGACCTTGTGACACGGAGAGTTATCCTGCTGGAAGGTGCCATCGTTGCCGTGGAAGACATCGAGCATGAAGGAGATGCAGATAGGACGTGATAATGCCCGTGTAGTCCGCAACTGTCGTCATGCGTTCTCTTATTACTACAGGCCCCATAGATGTCCAGGTGAACGTCTCTTTCAGCATAATACTAATATTTCTCCCAATGACTTGCATCTGTGGAATGGTGGATTTTTTGAACAGCCATTCACCTGGTGACGGTGAATGTGGACACCACCATCGAACTGGTGTAAGAAGCAACTTGATCCTTCGAACCAGGCCACGCGTTTCCATTGATCCTTGGTCCATTGTCCATAATCCCAAGCCCACTGCAATCGTCATTGACAATGTTGTTTGGCCAACATAGTCACACATTGGCGTCGTCTGTTGTGGAGCCCCAAGACCGGGAACATGGGGTGAACGTTGTGCTCCGATATACAGGGTGATCCAGAGATGTTATTACAAACTTAAAGGATGATGGAGAAGCGTAAATATGTTAATTCGAGGTAAAGGACCGTGGTCGAGTCAAAAGCTATAAGCGAAAATCGTTCTGATATCTGCGACAGTGGAGCTGTTCTATTGCCAACCTCTTTGCTTCTCATATTTTGGAAGGAGCTACTAGCCGGCATGGTAGCTCAGCGTGTTCGGTCAGGGGGTTAGCTGCCCTCTGTAATAAAAAAAAACTGAGTCAATCGACCAACCACGAACATAAAAGGATGTCTTACGACGTCCGCCCCGAGCAGATGCAACGAACAGAAGCAAACAAAATGAGATTTTTTTTAAAAAAAAAAAAGGTAGCGTCTTTGATTCATAATCAAAACGTCTTCGGTCCCGGGTTCGATCCCCCCCACTGCCTAAATTTTGATAAATAATCAGCATTGGTGGCCGAAGACATCCGGCATAAGAAGTCAGCCTCAGTCTGCCAACGGTCTTGTCAAAGAGGGCGGAGGAGCGGATAGAGGTTCAGGGCACTGTCTTGTCCTAGGGGTGGAAAATTGCCCCTAAAGGCGGAAGAATCAGCAATGATCAACGACATGAGGATGCAGAAGGCAATGGCAACCACTGCATTAAAGACACGTAACGTGTATCTACAGGACATGTGGCCTGTAATTGAAGAAGTGTCATGATGATCTCTCCATTGGCAAAAGATTCCAGAATAGTCCCCCATTCGGATCTCCGGAAGGGGACTGCCAAGGGGGAGGTTACCATGAGAAGAAGATTGAATAATCTACGAAAGGATAACGTTCTACGATTCTGGGCGTGGAATGTCAGAAGCTTGAACGTGGTAGGGAAACTAGAAAAGCTGAAAAGGGAAATGCAAAGGCTCAATCTAGATATAGTACGGGTCAGTGAAGTGAAGTGGAAGGAAGACAAGGATTTCTGGTCAGATGAGTATCGGGTAATATCAACAGCAGCAGAAAATGGTATATCAGGTGTAGGATTCGTTATGAATAGGAGGGTAGGGCAGAGGGTGTGTTACTGTGAACAGTTCAGTGACTGGGTTGTTCTAATCAGAATCGACAGCAGACCATCACCGACAACGATAGTTCAGGTATACATGCCGACGTCGCAAGCTGAAGATGAACAAATAGAGAAAGTGTATGAGGATATTGAAAGGGTAATGCAGTATTTAAAGGGGGACGAAAATCTAATAGTCATGGGCGACTGGAATGCAGTTGTAGGGGAAGGAGTAGAAGAAAAGGTTACAGGAGAATATGGGCTTGGGACAAGGAATGAAAGAGGAGAAAGACTAATTGAGTTCTGTAACACGTTTCAGCTAGTAATAGCGAATACCTTGTTCAAGACGGGAAGATTTCAATTAGATTACATCATGGTCAGACAGAGATTCCGAAATCAGATACTGGATTGTAAGGCGTACCCAGGAGCAGATATAGACTCAGATCACAATATAGTAGTGATGAAGAGTAGGCTGAAGTTCAAGACGTTAGTCAGGAAGAATCAATACGCAAAGAAGTGGGATATGGAAGTACTAAGGAATGACGAGATACGTTTGAAGTTCTCTAACGCTATAGATACAGGAATAAGGAATAGCGCAGTAGGCAGTACAGTTGAAGAGGAATGGACATCTCTAAAAAGGGCCATCACAGAAGTTGGGAAGGAAAACATAGGTACAAAGAAGGTAGCTGCGAAGAAACCATGGGTAACAGAAGAAATACTTCAGTTGATTGATGAAAGGAGGAAGTACAAACATGTTCCGGGAAAATCAGGAATACAGAAATACAAGTCGCTGAGGAATGAAATAAATAGGAAGTGCAGGGAAGCTAAGACGAAATGGCTACAGGAAAAATGTGAAGACATCGAAAAAGATATGATTGTCGGAAGGACAGACTCAGCATACAGGAAAGTCAAAACAACCTTTGGTGACATTAAAACCAACGGTGGTAACATTAAGAGTGCAACGGGAATTACACTGTTAAATGCAGAGGAGAGAGCAGCTAGGTGGAAAGAATACATTGAAAGCCTCTATGAGGGTGAAGATTTGTCTGATGTGATAGAAGAAGAAACGGGAGTCGATTTAGAAGAGATAGGGGATCCAGTATTAGAATCGGAATTTAAAAGAGCTTTGGAGGACTTACGGTCAAATAAGGCAGAAGGGATATATAACATTCCATCAGAATTTCTAAAATCATTGGGGGAAGTGGCAACAAAACGACTATTCACGTTGGTGTGTAGAATATATGAGTCTGGCGATATACCATCTGACTTTCGGAAAAGCATCATCCACACCATTCCGAAGGCGGCAAGAGCTGACAAGTGCGAGAATTATCGCACAATCAGCTTAACAGCTCATGCATCGAAGCTGCTTACAAGAATAATATACAGAAGAATGGAAAAGAGAATTGAGAATGCGCTAGGTGACGATCAGTTTGGCTTTAGGAAAAGTAAAGGGACGAGAGAGGCAATTCTGACGTTACGGCTAATAATGGAAGCAAGGCTAAAGAAAAATCAAGACACTTTCATAGGATTTGTCGACCTGGAAAAAGCGTTCGACAGTATAAAAAGGTGCAAGCTGTTCGAGATTCTGAAAAAAGTAGGGGTAAGCTATAGGGAGAGACGGGTCATATACAATATGTACAACAACCAAGAGGGAATAATAAGAGTGGACGATCAAGAACGAAGTGCTCGTATTAAGAAGGGTGTAAGACAAGGCTGTAGCCTTTCGCCCCTACTCTTCAATCTGTACATCGAGGAAGCAATGATGGAAATAAAAGAAAGGTTCAGGAGTGGAATTAAAATACAAGGTGAAAGGACATCAATGATACGATTCGCTGATGACATTGCTATCCTGAATGAACAGTCTAATGAGTACACAGTATGGTTTGAGAGTAAATCGGTGTAAGACGAAGGTAATGAGAAGTAGTAGAAATGAGAACAGCGAGAAACTTAACATCAGGATTGATGGTCACGAAGTCAATGAAGTTAAGGAATTCTGCTACCTAGGCAGTAAAATAACCAATGACGGACGGAGCAAGGAGGACATCAAAAGCGACTCGCTATGGCAAAAAAGGCATTTCTGGCCAAGAGAAGTCTACTAATATCAAATACCGGCCTTAATTTGAGGAAGAAATTTCTGAGGATGTACGTCTGGAGTACAGCATTGTATGGTAGTGAAACATGGACTGTGGGAAAACCGGTACAGAAGAGAATCGAAGCATTTGAGATGTGGTGCTATAGACGAATGTTGAAAATTAGGTGGACTGATAAGGTAAGGAATGAGGAGGTTCTACGCAGAATCGGAGAGGAAAGGAATATGTGGAAAACACTGATAAGGAGAAGGGACAGGATGATAGGACATCTGCTAAGACATGAGGGAATGACTTCCATGGTACTAGAGGGAGCTGTAGAGGGCAAAAACTGTAGAGGAAGACAGAGATTGGAATACGTCAAGCAAATAATTGAGGACTTGGGTTGCAAGTGCTGACGGTATGGTCGAGCGGTTATAGGCGCTTCAGTCTGGAACCGCGCGACCGCTACGGTCGCAGGTTTGGATCCTGCCTCGGGCATGGATCTCTGTGACGTTAGTTAGGTTTAAGTAGTTCTAAGCTATAGTGGACTGATGACCTCAGATGTTAAATCCCATAGTGCTCAGAGTCATTTGAACCATTTTAGTGCCCATGTTTGCTAGACAATTTTTTCTTGTTTTGGCACCTATTTTCTTCCAAAATATGGAAAGCTTCCAGTAGACGACTTCCATTGTCACAGATGTCGGAATGATTTTCGCTTATAACTTTCAAATCTATCGTTTCCTGATCAGGGTCCCTTTCCTCAGATTGGTACATTTATCCTTCTCCATCATATCAAGGGAGCACGCAAGTAAACTGCAACCCCTGTAAAATGTTGTATTGTCCTCCTTCGGATAAATGCCATCGCGTCAAGCGAAAACAAATTGCATATAGGTGTGGACACGATCACCAAGGGTGGTTGCATACTTGTATTGATCGATTGTGCGTTCCAGAATTACTAGTGATCCTTTTACCGACCTCGCAATTCAGATGATACAGTTGTCGAAAGGTTCAAAGAAAACTTGAGTTTGATTTCGAACACGTACCCGACTCTTTCGATAATAGTTGATGGTGACTTTAACTTACCCTCGATGTGTTGGCTTAGATACGTGTTTAATTCCGAAGGTACGCATGAAATATCATCCGAAATTGTGCTAAGCGCATTCTTCGAAAATTATTTCGAGCAGTTAGTTCATGAGCCCACGCGAATAGTAAACAGCCGTGAAAACACACTTGACCTCTTAGCAACAAATAATCCTAAGTTGATAACGAGCATAAAAACCGATTCAGGGATTAGAGAACACAGGGTTGTCGTAGCGAGATTGAATATTGTAACCCCCAAATCCTCGAAAAATAAGCGAAAAATATACCTATTTAAAAAAGCAGATAAAAATTAACTTGACGCCTTCCTGAGAGACAAATTCCACTCATTGCAAATTAATAATATAAGTATAGACCAGAACACAACTTAATCATAGCTAACACTTGGTTTAAGAATCATGAAAGAAGGTTGTATACATGGAAGAACCCTGGAGATACTAAAAGGTATCAGATAGATTATATAATGGTAAGACAAAGATTTAGGAACCAGGTTTTAAATTGTAAGATATTTCCAGGGGCAGATGTGGACTCTGACCACAATCTATTGGTTATGACCTGTAGATTAAAACTGAAGAAACTGCAAAAAGGTGGGAATTTAAGGAGATGGGACCTGGATTAACTGAAAGAACCAGAGGTTGTACAGAGTTTCAGGGAGAGCATAAGGGAACAATTGACAGGAATGGGGGAAAGAAATACAGTAGAAGAAGAATGGGTAGCTTTGAGGGACGAAGTAGTGAAGGCAGCAGAGGATCAAGTAGGTAAAAAGACGAGGGCTAGTTGAAATCCTTGGGTAACAGAAGAAATATTGAATTTAATTGATGAAAGGAGAAAATATAAAAATGCAGTAAATGATGCAGGCAAAAAGGAATACAAACGTCTCAAAAATGAGATCGACAGGAAGTGCAAACTGGCTAAGCAGGGATGGCTAGAGGACAAATGTAAGGATGTAGAGGCTTATCTCACTAGGGGTAAGATAGATACTGCCTACAGGAAAATTAAAGAGACCTTTGGAGATAAGTGAACCACTTGTATGAACATCAAGAGCTCAAGTGGAAACCCAGTTCTAAGCAAAGAAGGGAAAGCACAAAGGTGGAAGGAGTATATAGAGGGTCTATACAAGGGCGATGTACTTGAGGACAATATTATGGAAATGGAAGAGGATGTAGATGAAGATGAAATAGGAGATACAATACTGCGTGAAGAGTTTGACAGAGCACTGAAATACCTGAGTCGAAACAAGGCCCCCGGAGTAGACAACATTCCATTGGAACTACTGACGGCCTTAGGAGAGACAGTCCTGACAAAATTCTACCATCTGGTGAGCAAGATGTATGAAACAGGCGAAATACCCTCAGACTTCAAGAAGAATATAATAATTCCAATCAAAAAGAAAGCAGGTGTTGACAGATGTGAAAATTACCGAACAATTAGTTTAATAAGCCACAGCTGCATAATACTAACACAAATTCTTTGCAGACGAAGGGAAAAACTAGTAGAAGCCGACCTCGGGGAAGATCAGTTTGGATTCCATAGAAATACTGGAACACGTGAGGCAATACTGACCTTACGACTTATCTTAGAAGAAAGATTAAGGAAAGGCAAACCTACGTTTCTAGCATTTGTAGGCTTAGAGAAAGCTTTTGACAATGTTGACTGGAATACTCTCTTTCAAATTCTAAAGGTGGCAGGGGTAAAATTCAGGGAGCGAAAGGCTATTTACAATTTGTACAGAAACCAGATGGCAGTTATAAGACTCGAGGGACATGAAAGGGAAGCAGTAGTTTGGAAGGGAGTAAGACAGGGCTGTAGCCTCTCCCCGATATTGAGCAGCAGTAAAGGAAAGAAAAGAAAAATTCGGAGTAGGTATTAAAATCCATGGAGACGAAAGGTTCGCCGATGACATTGTAATTCTGTCAGAGACAGCAAAGGACTTGGAAGAGCAGTTGAATGGAATGGACAGTGGTTCAAATGGCTCTGAGCACTATGCGACTTAACTTCTGAGGTCATCAGTCGCCTAGAACTTACAACTAATTATACCTAACTAACCTAAGGACATCACACACATCCATGCCCGAGGCAGGATTCGAACCTGCGACCTTAGCGGTCGCTCGGTTCCAGACTGTAGCGCCTAGAACCGCACGGCCACTCCGGCCGGCAACGGACAGTGTCTTGAAAGGAGGATATAAGATGAACATCAACAAAAGCAAAACGAGGATAAAGGAATGTAGTAGAATTAAGTCGGGTGATGCTGAGGGAATTAGATCAAGAAATGAGACACTTAAAGTAGGAAAGGTGTTTTGCTATTTGGGGAGCAAAATAACTGATGATGGTCGAAGTAGAGAGGATATAAAATGTAGACTGGCAATGGCCAGGAAAGCGTTTCTGAAGAAGAGAAATTTGTTAACATCGAGTATAGATTTAAGTGTCAGGAAGTCATTTCTGAAAGTATTTGTATGGAGCGTAGCCATCTATGGAAGTGAAACATGGACGATAAATAGTTTGGACAAGAAGAGAATAGAAGCTTTCGAAATGTGGTGCTACAGAAGAATGCTGAAGATCAGATGGGTAGATCACATAGTGTAACCTCCCCACAAAAATAAAAGAAAATATTTAAATATTAATGGACATCGTGCTAAGTGTAACCTCCCAGCAAAAAACAAAATTTAATGACAATGAATGAGAACTAGCAATCTGAGCCATGTGTAAGCTCCCCACAAAAATGAAAGTCAATTCAATAAAAAATGAATCCTCAGTGACAATGAAAACGCAAATAGACCGAAATGCCGATCTTAGGCCCTGTTCTTACCTCAGTAAAATTGCATCTGCTCTTATTTTTCGCCATAGCTTGGAGGAAATGCATCGCAAAAATTCTTTGAACTTAAGTAAATTTTTTCTTTAAGGAAATGCATGGGAAATTTTCTTTCAATAAAATGTTTGTTTTGTTAAAATGCTTGGTTTGAAAACAAAATTATTATTGGGGGGATTCTTGAACAAATTAGTTACACTTAAGATGCATTACATTATCAGGTGAGCGCAATGCTGCTTCATTACCTTATTTAAAAAATATACCTCGTCCTGAATCTTGACCAGAGGCCCATGTCGACGCCCGCCGACTCCTCACACACGACTCCGACTATCTCGCGCGCGCTACTAGCACGAACGAACTACATGCTCTCGCGACTTGCTACGTACAACAACTTTCTCGCAACTGAACTGAACTGCACCTGCCGACTCCCTACATGCAACTGAACTCTCGCGCGGTCAAGCGCAGACTAGCAACGATAAATAACTCTCTGGTCAGAGATTCTGTCATGCCTCGCCATCGCTGTTACTGAATACATACGTGTTTCATAACCCTCCACTGGGGGGGGGGGGGTCAAAAATTTGGCAGCGATGGTGAGTCATTTGGATGTCATGCCTCGCCATCGCTGTTACTGAATACATACGTGTTTCATTACCCTCCACTGGGGGGGGGGGGGGGGGTCAAAAATTTGGCAGCGATGGTGAGTCATTTGGACTTGCCATGAGCAACAAATTTTTTCTCAACTAATTAACTTTACAATTACAGCATATATACAGATATAGTACATGAATTAAATGTGGTGCACATGCACCGAGTACAAAACATTTTAGACAATGACAATGAGTACAGAACATATGACATAAGTGCACGGTTACTGACATTCAGCACAATACATATTAATACATGACATAAGTGTACATGCACTGAAAAACTCTTTAGCATTTTCATAACAAATAAACGCAATGGTGAAAAATCATGTTGACAAGTGACATAAGTGCACATGCACTGCAGTTGAGAATATATCAGCAAATCACAAAATGTATTAATAAATGGCAAAAGTGCACACGCACTGTAGTACAGAACATATCAGAAAACCACAAAATATATACGTAATGAGTACAAATGGCATAAAGTGCACACGCACTGAAAAACTCTCCAATATTTTTACGACAAATAAACCTAATGAGTACAAATCATATTGACAAATGACAAAAATGCACACGCACTGTAGTACTCTCTAGTATTTTTCTACAACAAACAAACAAATCAAGGAGTGTAATAAAGTGCACATGCACTATAGAAGTCTTTAGTAATTTCAGGATAACTGATCTTATTAACAAATGAAAGGAAGTGCACACGCACTGTATATGACTTTCTCATTTTACAAGAATTAGGGAAGGAATAGGAAGGATTGCGTCATGGTTGTAGCACTTAGGTTGCACGCAGCTGCACTGAAAGTCCATATCTTTCCACAGAAATACAACACCAAGTGAGACAATTTGCAGTTCTTTTCCCAGAAGTATTTATCAGCTTATCCAAGACACTGAAATGTCGTAGTAATATTCCCTGTTATCATTTTGGCAGTACATCAGGTACACCAAACAGTGGGACCATAATAACGTCTTCATCGCTCACGGTGGTGGACAGCATGTCGTGGCAACACCACGCTCTTACAAGGCACACCAACGTAGAATTAGTGCAAAAACCAAATATAGTGCTCCATGATCATGAGGATGGACAGGACAAATGGATGTTGCAGTAATTCAGGGTAGTTAGCTCAGAAGGTGAAGGACATTAAGTCACATAGTAGTCTTCATTGAGAATTACAGTAGTAGTTTGCGGCATTCATAGCCCAGTTATTGAACATTTCTGTACCATGTATTTAGTATTACAGAATAATGTTCATAAAATTAACTGATTATAGCAATTATTGGCATCATGGGTAATCGTATTACAATAAACAGTGGCAGTCCATGGCCAGTTACAAAGCATATTTAGTATGACAGAATAATGTTCATAAAATTAACTGATTATAGTGAACATTGGCACTTATTGGCCAATTATAAACCATCAGAAGTCATCATTGAAAAGGAGAGTCAATTATTGGCATAGCATTAACATAATTCATTGAGTTATACTAATTATTGGCACTCATTGGCCAGCAAGTGTTGAATAGTACAACATTTTTAATTATTGGCAGTCATTGGCCTGTTACAAAAGTCATCATTGAAAACAGGAGCTAATGAATGGTATAGTATTAACATAATTCATTTAGTTACACTAATTATTGGCACTCAGTGGCCAGTTACAAAACATCAAAAGTCATCATTGAAAACAGGAGCTAATGAATGGTATAGTATTAACATAATTCATTTAGTTACACTAATTATTGGCACTCAGTGGCCAGTTACAAAACATCAAAAGTCATCATTGAAAACAGAAGCCAATGAATGGCATAGTATTAACATAATTCATTTAGTTACACTAATTATTGGCACTCAGTGGCCAGTTACAAAACATCAAAAGTCATAATTGAAAACAGGAGCTAATGAATGGCATAGTATTAACATAATTCATTTAGTTATACTAATTATTGGCACTCATTGACCAGCAAGTATTGAATAGTACAAAATATTGTTCATCATTCAGTATTATTCAGAACTCTCTTAAATGGGTAGCATTATTTGGAACTGGTGATACATTTCTTTTTGTTAGCAATGCATTGCTTTGGGTAATTATAAGGGAAAGCAAGAAGAGAAAAAGAAAAAAATTTGCTTCTAGGTTGTTCCTGTAAATGAAAAATGTGTAACGTCATTCGTCACAAGTCAGCTGTAGCAAGGTTGTGACACAACTGGGTAAAAAAAGAATGCAAGTACTAGTATAGGTTTAATAAGTAACAAGTTTAGTAAGTATCATGAAAGGCTTCTCCTGGAAAAAATACAAAATGGATTATTGAGCTGAAAGAAGAAATGCATACTATGCTGAAAAGTAGTGAACTTCGAATTAACAGGTAGTGAAATGTGTATAAAAAATGTGTTCCATAGCTGTCCTTTCCAAAACCTTCAGTCATCATACCATACAATATAAAACATACTGTCAAAACAAACTGCAACAAATACTTAAATAACTACATAGCATAAATGCATAAACTTCAACATCATCCTCATCTGTATAGAAAAAACTTCATTATCCATATTATCATAACTTCATTATTATCATCACCTGTAAAGAAAAACTTCATTATTCATAGTAGCATATTCTTCATCATTACTCATCAGCATTCATTATCATCTGCAAAAAATAACTTCATTACTCATTACACAACTATTCCTTATCTCTAGCATATTTCATCACTAAAACTAAGATGTGTAGTTCTGTCTGACAGCCTGCATCAATCGCCTTGTATTCTGAAAGAAAAAATTAGTTAAGACTGCTATTCTACGATGTGTATAGTATATTCTTGTTAATGCTTGGTAATTCTGATCCATTTACTCTTCCTCATAGGGTTTTTGTATCTTCTTTCGTCTATTCCGTAGTTGAAATTCCCATTTCTGTTTAATTTATTTCCTTTACGCATCATTTCTTTCTGAAATTGATGAACAAAGATTAATATCTTGCATTTAAATCATATACCCACTAAATAATGACTGGTTTATGGTGACATAATTACGCATACAGCATAACATGACAGAAAACGTAATATGTCAAAAGCATAGAGAGTGTACAAAGGAAAAATGTACAGAGAATGTCACAATGCAGCAGCAAAAAAAGAAAAATGTAAAACAGTCACGATGTTGAGATATCATAGGGCAAAAAATGTCAAAGTCAACTGCTGTGTGTTATACCTTAACTATTTCACAGTGCATACAAACAAAACATGAAAACAATCGTACATACATAAGAAAGATAAAATGTGACGTTCGTTGTGTTCAGCTTGTATGTATTGTAGTTAATAGAGGCGAGAATTAAAGACTTTAATGGAGAGAGAATTTGATAAAATTAATACGTCACTACATAGAATTGCATAATTATTCATAAAATACGTGTGTCGGGAAAAATATGCACGGTCTGATGTGTAACGACAAGAAGAGCGACCTGCTAACCTTACCTTGCCGGGCACTTGCCAAGAAAAAATACGATAGTCATCAATAATTAATCACGTGAATATAATTGTATAAGTGGTCATAAGTGGCATCATAGCACGTTAAATCATAAAGTGGTTTCATTCAATAAAAGGTTTAATGTTCGACACATGGTGGTTGCCCTTACTTTTCCTGGTTCTCAAAGTTTCGACGTGTACAACATTGGGGTGAGGAATGCTGCGAATCCGATATGGACCTGCGTATAGAAGTTCAAATTTACTGCACTTACCTTTTATTCTGCTGGATAAATAGTGTGTACGTACTAATATCTTCTGTCCAATCTGAAAGTCTCGGCGTATACAAATCTGTTTTTGCTGTCTTCTCCGGCGCTCTGCGGCACGTTTGATGTTGTTCAGTGCAATGTCAATTATTTCGTGGTGTCGTAATCGACGAGATGTAGGAAATGTTACTAATTCTTTAATTTTGCTAGGTGGTTCAACGTTTTTCAGTATAACAGACGGAGATACCATAGTGGATTCATTTGGTATGGAATTAATTACATCTTGGAATAAGAATATGTGTGTGTCCCAATCAATATGTCTTTTGTGGCAGTATATTCTACACAGTTTACCAATTTCTTTCATTAATCGTTCACAAGGGTTCGAAGAAGCATGGTACCTGGATATATAGATCGGCGAAATGTTTCTAGCTCGTAACATGCGTGTCCATATAGCAGAACGAAATTGTGATCCATTATCAGAAATTACTTTCATCACATGCCCTACATGAAATAGAAAATGTTTTACAAATGCTTTCGAAACAGTTTTAGCAGTAGCTTTGCGTAACGGAGTGAAAGTAACAAATTTTGAAGTGACTTCAACAGAGACAAAGATGTAGCAAAAACCTCTGTTAGTTCTCGGAATTGGACCAAAAATGTCTACTGCGGCCATATGTCTTAATTTAACAGGTACAATGGGATATAATGGAGGAATATGTGAAGTGGTGTCTGACTTAGCTTTCTGGCAAATTTTACATGACGCTAAAACTCGTCGTATACGTTTCTCCATGTTGGTAAAATAACAGTTCTGTCTCAGTATAAGAAAACATTTTCTCGCTCCGTAATGTGCGTAACTTAAATGTGTATACCATATTAATTTGTTAACCAGTTCGTCAGGAATGCATAATAACCAATTGTTGCTGTCAGGATGAGAGCGGCGAAATAGAATGTCATTGCGTACAGTGTAGTGGTTTCTAATCGTAACATTATTCTTATTTTGCCAAAGGTGTTTAATTGCTTTCCACACATTGTCTTTACTTTGCTCTTTTGCTGTCCTGTAATGACGACGAAATGAAATTTTCAAATGCAACTTGCTGAATGTACATAACGCTGAAATTTGCTTTGCAGAAGTTGGTTGCGACGTCTTGCTGATTATTGCTGAGAGAACGAGATAGTGCGTCTGCTATAACATTTTGTGTGCCGGGAATGTGAACAATTGTAAAATTAAATTCCTGCAAGTAAAGTTTCCATCTGCTTAATCTGTCGTGAGTGAATTTAGCCGAAAGTAAGAATTGTATCGCTCTGTGGTCTGTGTAAACGGTGGTATGTCTGCCATAAAGAAAATGTCTAAATCTCATGAAAGCCCAAACAACACATAATGTTTCCAATTCTGTAACAGAATAATTTCGTTCAGCAGGTGACAGAATGCGACTTGCAAATGCGATGTTTTTAATTACTGTTGAGCCATCCTCTTCAATTTCCTGAAAAATATGTACGCCTAAAGCTGTGTTGGAACTGTCGGTGGCAATGGAAAAATTTCTGGTAAGATCTGGGTGCGATAAAAGTGGAGCATTCAACAAGGCTTCTTTCAGGTTCACAAATTCAGAGTGTGCTTGCTTATCCCAGGACCAAATAGCATTTTTACCTGTTAATTGGCATAATCTAGGTGTGTCTAAAGCAGAGTGATGAATAAATTTGCGAAAAAAGTTAATTAAGCCCAAAAAACTGCGTAATTGTTTCTTTGTCGTAGGAACAGTAATGTCACGTAGAGCTTGAAGTTTTTCCGGATCAGGCGCAATGCCTTCTGCTGAAATTACGTGTCCAAGAAATTTTATGGAAGTTTTGCCAAAATGCGATTTACTGAGATTAACTGTGAGTCCTTGAGCATGAAAAGTTTGTAACAGTCGTTCTAGAATCAGATTGTGTTCAGTCCAGTTAGCTTCTGCAATAAGAATGTCATCTACGTACGTCGTGATTCTGTCTTTACGTTCTGTCGGAAGTATTGTGTTCAAACCGCGAATAAAAGCTGTAGAGGAAATAGTTAAGCCGAACGGTAATTTACAAAATTGATAACAGTCGCCAAAACAGAGAAATGCTGTGTACTTTCTGCAATTCGGATGAAGTTGAATTTGCCAAAATCCCGATTTCAAATGTAATGTGGAATAAATAGCTGTACCGTGAAATTTCTGTAGTAGTTCTTCTAATGTCTGTGGTCGATCTGTTTCATTAATAATTATGTCACTGATGTGACGCGAATCAAGTACAAGGCGAAGTGAGCCATCTTTTTTCTTAACAATATGTAGCGGGTTTATGTACGGACTAACTGCTGGTTCAATAATTCCTTGGTCAAGCATATCCTGCAATTCTTTCTTAACTTGTTCTCTATGGATATACGGAATGGGATAATGTTTAGCTTTAAATGTATCGTGCTGTTTGACTTGAAATTCATACATAAATCCGGACATAGTACCAGGAATGTTGTCAAAAATTGGAGCTTGCTGTAAAAGAATTTTGCGTAGTTGCGTGCGTTCGTCGTCTGTATTTCCACTTCTTTGTTTAACTTTATCAGAAATCATTTGCATTAGTCGTAGTCAGCTTCGTCTGGAGTGTTATAGTTACGTACATAAGTATCTGTGAACAATGTGGAATTACAGTCTATGTTACGTGTTGCGGAAATGACCTCTGTGCGGTTAATTGTTTGTTCTTCCGCAGATAAAGTGTGCTGAAATTCTAAAGCCAATTGCACATTTTCATCCTTCAACATTAAATAGGAATTCTGAAATTCAACCACTGCATCGTGTTGTACCAGAAAATTCGTACCTAAAATAATGTCTGTTGTCAATAAAGGAACAATCCAAAAATTTGAGTGAAATGTGTGACCAGCAATACAAAATGATAAATGCGTCTGTTATTTAACGTCTACTCCTTTACTCGATACTGCTCCTTTTACTTTCGTTTTGCCTAAAGGTAATGTAGGATAGGTATTCTCTTTGTTGCACTCGTTGAAAGTCTCCTCATTTATAACTGACATAGGTGATCCGGAATCGATTACTGCTGAAAATTTCGATGAACCAATTCTAATTTCGATGACAGGATGTGAAATAGTTTTCTGAACAACTGGTCTTTCCTGTAAAAGAGTGTCTCGTATGTCGTCAAAAGTAATAACATTTTCGTGAATAACATTCTGCGTGTCTAAAGTTGTGCTTGTGTACTGGAAGATGCGACCTGTACTGTATCTAGTCAGATTCTATCTGACGTGTTATTATTATCAGGAGGATGTTGTGGCATTTCTACTATTTGAACTGTTCTATTACTTCTTCCAGACGTATTACGCTCTGGATGATACCTACTGTCGGGTTCATTCATGAGAATATGCTGTTGCTGATCATTTTGCTGCTCGTAAGACCGACTGTTATTATACGTACGCTGATAATTGTGCTCATCGTTTTTACGTCTGTCGTGATAGTCATTCCTATACGGTGCACTGCGATAGGAATTGAAATACTGTGTTTTCTGTACGTAGTTGTTTCTTTGCTGCCGTGCGTTACTATTTGTTGTACCAGGGACTATACGTCCACGCGGCGAAACATTAAAGTTATGTTGACCTTGTGCATTACATTGTTGGTTAGGTATGCTAACCGGCTGGTTTTGTTGCTGTAGTTGTGAAAAACCTCTATTGTTACTAAAATGTGGTTCCTGTTGCTGAAAATTTTGACGATATTGATAATCAAAATTTTGTCTGCTATTAAAGTCCTGATGGTTGTCGTTCCTAAGGCGTCTGTTACCTTTTCTATTGAAATTACGTGTCTGATCATAATTGCTGTATGTTTGTTGACCTTGGTTATTATACGAAAAGTTTTTGTTTACGAAAGAATAATCTGATTGCTGCACTTCTAAAAGCTGCAGCAGATCTCTGAATGCCGAAATGTTTTCTTTTTGCTGACCCATTAGGAGTGACACTCTTAATGATCGTGGTAATTTAGATATACATAATTGTATCAGTGCAGATTCACTATATGGTTCACTTAAGTACTGGTTTTGTTGGACCATATGCTCAAAAAATTGCATCACACTGGGAAAATTGGAGTTCTCATAATTTGGTAAACTAATTAACTGATCTTAAATTCCGCGCTGTGTCGTCTTCGAGCAATACACTGACAGAAAAGCATTCTGAAACTCTTCTACCGAATAACATTGCCTCGCGATCGGTCTCATACGAGTTGCCGGTTCGCCTTCCAAAAAACTGCAAATAAATTCAAGTTTGTGCGTTACAGGCCAAGTCGGTGGAAAACAAAGCTAAATTGTTGTATCCAGTCCAATGGGTGAATCTGTGTTCTGTCATTTTTAAACACTTTAAATTTTCTCACTGACAGAAAATGTTTGTAATCGAAATTATCGTCTCTGTATGACGGAGCAGGTTCAGTATTGTAAGAGAATCTATTTGTCTGTGTCTGTTCGGAATCTAAGTCCTGTACTCTCTGTTGATTACCTAAATTATACGCGCTGCGTGAGTCTGACAAATGTTCGCAAAGCGTCTTCTGCTGTGATGTGTTATTAACTGAAATATTTTTCATCTCTGTTACTTCTTGCTGTAAACATGACAATTTTCTACGCAACGTGTTATTAGACGAATCGATCTCATTAATTGTCTGCTGTAGATTTTGAAATTCAGGTGTTTGATTAAATGAAACTGGTGAGGTATCGTCTGATTCGCTGTCATTATTACTTTCAATAACGTCAATACGACTGGCCAATTCATCACATTTTTCAGTCAGTATTTTTACTTGATCATCAGTTTTAGTGTCTGAGTCATTAATCTGTTTTTGCAATTTACGTGTAGTTTCGTTCAGTTTTTTAACGTCAGCTTTGACGACATCGGAATCCTGTGTTAGTTCTAATTGTTCGAGTCTGTCGGCCACTGTTTGAAAAGCGGATGTGTATGTGTCTGTTTTCGATTTAAGATCGGAAATTTCGTCACGTAATTCTGTGTTCGACTGTTTGATGGTATTAATTTCGTCGGACACTGTGGCAATATTATTGTCTACCTATGTTTTTGCCTTCCCAAACATTTTACGTTTGTCTTCTTGTCTCTGAGCAGTGATTGTTTCCATGACTTGACGTTTTACTTTATTTTGATCCTGAATAAATTTGCGGAAACGTGTATCACTGTTTTGTATGTGCTGATTAAAGCGCTCGTCAATTTGCGTGTTCTGTTGTTCGAATTTCACGTCTATCTTTGCATCCATTGTGCGCGAAAGTTCTGCTGTCATTGCTTTAAACTCGTCGCGTAATTGTGTAGCCTTTTCAGAGCATTGTTTACCGACTGCGCTAATTTCCTCTCTAAGTGTTTCTGTTGTAGCTGTTTGCATATCCCTTAATTCTTGAGCAACAGATTTAATTTCTTCGCTACATTTCTTTGAACAAGCCTCAATTTCCTCGCGTAACTGTACCTTAGTGTCATGACACTGCGCAGCAACGGCTTTAATCTGTTCACTAAGCTGTCTCGAATTGTTGTCTAATTTTTCATTTAGCTGTTGTTTGAGATCTTCTTTAAGTTGTTTGGAATTGTTGTCTAATTTTTCATTAAGCTCTTGTTTGAGATCTTCTTTAAGTTGTTTGGAATTGTTATCTAGTTTTTCATTAAGCTCTTGTTTGAGATCTTCTTTAAGTTGTTTGGAATTGTTATCTAGTTTTTCATTAAATTGTTTAAAAATCCCATAATTTGATCCAACCCAAAATTAGCATTTCTATTCTCTGTGCTGTTTAATGGTGGATCTGAAATTATCTCGCTTTCTGTAACCATTTGGTTATTCTGAGATTTACAAAAAGGTTTGCCAGTCGAATGTACACTGCCGGTCACTATTTCGGAATTAAATAAATCCGTCCTACTTTGTGTATTCTGTTCATTTTCGTTAGACAAATTTGTCTGTTCGTCACGTGAATTTAGTAAACCGGTTGTGTTAAGCTGGGCAGCGCTCATTACAATAGAACGCCCCGCGTCATCAATTGCCGTCATATTAACAGAGGACACAATTGAGTTCGTTTGTTCATCAGTAAGATAAAAATTATCATTAGTGGTTGGAACGCACTGATTGTCAGTGAACGCAGGATTGTCATCATTACACTGCGTGTCACAAGTACTATCAGTAAAGCTGTTTAAGTCGGTAATTTCGTTCATAATACCTCGCGATACACTATTCACAGTCTTTCGTGGCATTTTTACAATAGTCACAATTATTCACAAATGAAATAAGCACAATGCAAAAAGCAACAAACACAAATACAACAGAGCAACGAATTGCCGATGATCTGAGGAAAGAAAGTCACAAAATTAGTAAAAGCGTTGCGCCAAATGCTAATTATATTTTAGTTAATAGGAGCAAGTATCTGACTACTTTTCATAAGATTCTCAAAGAAATACGATCCTGGACCGGATGTCGCCAAGTGTAACCTCCCCACAAAAATAAAAGAAAATATTTAAATGTTAATGGACATCGTGCTAAGTGTAACCTCCCAGCAAAAAACAAAATTTAATGACAATGAATGAGAACTAGCAATCCGAGCCATGTGTAAGCTCCCCACAAAAATAAAAGTCAATTCAATAAAAAATGAATCCTCAGTGACAATGAAAACGCAAATAGACCGAAATGTCGATCTTAGGCCCTGTTCTTACCTCAGTAAAATTGCATCTGCTCTTATTTTTCGCCATAGCTTGGAGGAAATGCATCGCAAAAATTCTTTGAACTTAAGTAAATTTTTTCTTTAAGGAAATGCATGGGAAATTTTCTTTCAATAAAATGTTTGTTTTGTTAAAATGCTTGGTTTGAAAACAAAATTATTATTGGGGGGATTCTTGAACAAATTAGTTACACTTAAGATGCATTACATTATCAGGTGAGCGCAATGCTGCTTCATTACCTTATTTAAAAAATATACCTCGTCCTGAATCTTGACCAGAGGCCCATGTCGACGCCCGCCGACTCCTCACACACGACTCCGACTATCTCGCGCGCGCTACTAGCACGAACGAACTACATGCTCTCGCGACTTGCTACGTACAACAACTTTCTCGCAACTGAACTGAACTGCACCTGCCGACTCCCTACATGCAACTGAACTCTCGCGCGGTCAAGCGCAGACTAGCAACGATAAATAACTCTCTGGTCAGAGATTCTGTCATGCCTCGCCATCGCTGTTACTGAATACATACGTGTTTCAATAACTAATGAGGAAGTATTGAATAGGATTGGGGAGAAGAGAAGTTTGTGGCACAACTTGACCAGAAGAAGGGATCGGTTGGTAGGACATGTTCTGAGGCATCAAGGGATCACCAATTTAGTATTGGAGGGCAGCGTGGAGGGTAAAAATCGTAGAGGGAGACCAAGAGATGAATACACTAAGCAGATTCAGAAGGATGTAGGATGCAGTAGGTACTGGCAGATGAAGAGGCTTGCACAGGATAGAGTAGCATGGAGAGCTGCATCAAACCAGTCTCAGGACTGAAGACCACAACAACAACAGACCAGATGTGGTTTGAATTCAAATAAATAGTATCGGCAGCAATTGAGAGATTTATACCAAATAAATTAACAAACGACGGAGCTGATCCTCCTTGGTTCACAAAATTCATTAGATCACTATTGCAGAAACAACGAAACAAACATGCCAAATTTAAACAGACACAAAATTCCCAAGACTGATGATCTTTTATAGAAGCTGTAAATTTAGCGCGGACTTCGATGAGTGACGCTTGTAACAGTTTCTACAACGAAACTTTGTCTCGAAACCTGGCAGAAAATCCAAAGAGTTTCTGGTTGTATGAGAAATATGTTAGCGGCAAGAAACAATCAATGCCTTCTCTGCGCGATAGCAATGGAGATACTATCGAAGACAGTGCTGCCAAAGCAGAGGTACTAAACACAGCCTTCCGAAATGCCTTCACAAAAGAAGACGAAGTAAATATTCCAGAATTAGAATCGAGAACAGCTGCCAACATGAGTAATGTAGAAGTAAATATCCTCGGAGTAGTGAAGCAATTTAAATCACTTAATGAAAGCAAGTCTTCTGGCCCCGACTGTATACCAATTAGGTACCTTTCGGAGTATGCTGATGCATTAGGTTCATACTTAACAATCATATACAACCGTTCGCTCGACGGAAGATCCGTACCCAAGAACTGGACAGTTGCACAGGTCACGCCAATGTTCAAGAAAGATAGTAGGAATAATCCACTAAATTACAGGCCCATATCGTTAACGTCGATATGCAACAAGAATTTGGAACATATATTGTGTTCAAACGTTATGAATTACCTGGAAGAAAACGGTCTTTTGACAGACAATCAACGTCGGTTTAGAAAACATCATTTCTGTGAAACACAACTAGCTCTTTATTCACCCGAAGTGTTGAGTGCTATTGACAAGGGATTTGAGATCGATTCCATGTTTCTGGATTACCGGAAGTCTTTTGACACTGTGCAGCACAAGAGACTTGTAGTGAAATTGCGTGCTCATGGAATATCATCTCAGTTATGTGACTGGATTTGTGATTTCCTGTCAGAGAGGTCACAGTTCGTAGTAATTGACGGAAAGTCATTTAGTAAAACGGAAGTGATTTCTGGCGTTCCCCAAGGTAATGTTATAGGCCATTTGCTGTTCCTTATCTATATAAACGATTTGGAAGACAATATGAGCAGCCGTCTTAGGTTGTTTGCAGATGACGCTGTCGTTTATCGACTAATAAAGTCATCAGAAGATCAAAACAAATTGCAAAACGATTTAGAAAAGTTGTGTGAATGGTGCGAAAATTGGCAGTTGACCCTAAATAACGAAAACTGTGAGGTCATCCACATGAGTGCTAAAAGGAACTCGTTAAACTTCGGTTACACGATAAATCAGTGTAATCTAAAAGCCGTAAATTCAACTAAATACCTAGGTATTACAATTACGAACAAATTAAATTGGAAGGAACACATAGAAAATGTTGTGGGGAAAGCTAAAAAAAGACTGCGTTTTATTGGCAGGACACTTAGAAAATGAGAACAGGATTTTGTTGAATTACAGCGCCAACTACCAAGAATCAAAACAAATGTTTAAGACAAAATGTACGTAGTTTTTATGTAGAAACTGATTCTGCAATAAAATATGGGGGTTCCCATTTGAAATTTTTAAGTTGCCTCCCGCCCCACCCCCAAGGGGCTGGGGTGGCGGGTTAATTTTAGCACCAGCAGATGTCCGCCTCGAAAATAATCAACTTTTGATTCTAAACATTTTTTCGTATGAAGCTTATTTTTCGAGTTATTCTGGTTTGTCAACTTAAATTTACACCCTGTATAGTGACACGGCAAGCTGCATTAAACAAATCTTCAGACAGAAGACCACAACAACGACTAAATAATGAGATATACTTATTCTAGACAGTTCTAGACAGATATTTCAAAAATGGCTCTGAGCACTATGGCACTTAATTTCTGAGGTCATCAGTCCCCTAGACCTTGGAACTACTTAAACCTAACTAACCTAAGGACATCACACACATCCATGCCTGAGGCAGGATTCGAAACTGCGACCGTAGCGGTCGCGCGGTTCCGGACTGTAGCGCCTAGAACCGCTCGGCCACTCAGGTCGGCGACAGATATTTACTGGATAATTTACGCAGAAAAAGTGTAGAAAGCTACACTACTGGCTATTAAAATTGCTACACCACGAAGATGACGTGCTACAGACGCGAAATTTAACCGACACGAATAAGATGCTGTGATACGCAAATGATTAGCTTTTCAGAGCGTTCACACAAGGGTGGCACCGGTGGCGACACCTACAACGTGATGACGTGAGGAAAGTTTGCAACCGATTTCTCATACACAAATAGCAGTTGACCGGCTTTGCGTAGTGAAACGTTGCTGTGATGCCTCGTGTAGGGAGGAGAAATGTGTACCATCACGTCTACGACTTTGATAAAGGTCGGATTGTAGCCTACTGCGATTGCGGTTTATCGTATCGCGACATTGCTGCTCGCATTGGTCGAGATCCAATGACTGTTAACAGATTATGGAATCGGTGGTTTCAGGAGGGTAATATGGGACGCCGTGCTGGATCACAACGGCCTCGCATCACTAGCAGGCGAGATGACAGGCATCTTATCCGCATGGCTGTAACGGATCGTGCAGCCACGTCTCGATCCCTGAGTCAACAGACGGTGACGTTTGCAAGACAACAACCATATGCACGAACAGTTCGATGACGTTTGCAGCAGCAGGGACTATCAGCTCGGAGACCATGGCTGCGGTTACCCTTGACGCTGCGTCACAGACAGGAGATCCTGCGATGGTGTACTCAACGACGAACCTGGGTGCACGAATGGCAAAAACGTCATTTTTTCGGATGAATCCAGGTTCTGTTTACAGCATCATGATGGTCGTATCCGTGTTTGGCGACATCGCGGTGAACGCACATTGGAAGCGTGTATTCGTCATCGCCATACTGGCTTACACCCGGCGTGATGGTATGGGGTGCCATTGGTTATGCGTCTCGGTCACCTCTTGTTCGCATTGACGGAACTTTGAACAATGGACGTTACATTTCAGATGTGTTACGACCCGTGGCTCTACCCTTCATTCGACCCCTGCGAAACCCTACATTTCAACAGGATAATGCACGACCGCCTGTTGCGGGCCTTTCTGGATACAGAAAAATGTCCGACTGCTGCCCTGGCTAGCACATTCTCCAGATCTCTCACCAACTGAAAACGTCTGATCAATTGTGGCCGAGCAACTGGCTCGTCACAATACGCCAGTCACTACTCTTGATGAACTGTGGTATCGTGTTGAAGCTGCATGGGCAGCTGTTCCTGTACACGCCATCAAGCTCTGTTTGACTCAATGCTCAGGCGTATCAAGGCCGTTATTACGGCCAGAGGTGGTTGTTCTGGGTACTGATTTCTCAGGATCTATGCACCCAAATTGCATGAAAATGTAATCACATGTCAGTGCTAGTATAATGTATTGGTCCAGTGAATACCCGTTTATCATCTGCATTTCTTCTTGGTGTAGCAGTTTTAGTGGCCAGTAGTGTATATACTGGAATTCTGATAAAATAATGTTTTGGAGGGGGAGATTAGTGTTTAACGTCCCTTCGACACTGAGGTCATTAGAGGCGGTGCAAAAGCTCGGATTATGGAAGGACGGAGAAAGAAAGCTGCCGTGGCTTTTAGAATGACCCATCCCGACATTTGCCTTAAGCGATTTTTGAAACTCACGGAAAACGTAACGAGGATGACCGAACGCGGGCTTGAACCGTCGTCCTCCCGAACGCGAGTCCATTGTGCTAACCACTGTGCTACCCTGCTCTATTAGATAATTATTTTGTGAAATACAACTTACATAACCGGCTTAGAGGTTACAAAATCGAATAAAGTAATTGTAAATAAGCAATAATAAATGTGAACAGCAGCATGCTTATCCTGAAATAATAAGCGAATTAAATGTAGCTATTTGTCTTTATAGTTTGTATTACTGTCTGTAGCTTGAAGTTAGAAGACATTACACTGGACCACAGTGGACATTTTACTATAAGCAATGTAGATGGTATTTACTGATTTCGAGTACTGAACACGGGTATCACGATTAAAATCATCTCCTAGCCAAGGGTTACAAGTAAGTTGGGATTTTACGTTTCACCAATAATTGAACCGTAATCAATAGGACATACACATTAATTGAACTTAGCTAGTTTATTCTCACCGTTTCTTTGACTTCCTCTTGTGGAGCAGCTGTCTGTAGCATCCAGCAGAAATCAGCCAACATAGCAGTATGAAACTTTCTGCAGATTAAAAATGTGTGCCGGACCGAGACTCGAAGTCGGGGCCTTTCCCTTACGCGGGCAAGTGCTCTACCATCTGAGCTACCCAAGCACGACTCACGCTCCGTCCTCACAGCTTTACTTCCGCCAGTATCTCGTCTCCTACCTTCCAAACTTTACAGAAGCTGACCTGCGAATCTCCTGGAAGAAAGGATACTGCGGAGACATGGCTTAGCCACAGCCTGGGGGATGTTTCCAGAATGAGATTTTCACTTTGCAGCGGAATGTGCGCTGACATGAAACTTCCTGGCAGATTAAAACTGTGTGGTGGACCGAGACTCGAAATCGGGGCCTTTGCCTTTCGTGAGCAAGTGCTCTACCAACTGAGCTACCCACGCACGACTCACGCCCCGACCTCACAGCTTTACTTCCGCCAATACCTCGTCTCCTACTTTACAAATTTCGCAGAAACTCTCCTGCGAATCTTGCAGAACTAGCACTCCTGGAAGAAAGGATATTGCGGAGACATGGCTTAGCCACAGCCTAGGGGATGTTTCCAGAATGAGCACTTGCCCACGAAAGAGAAAGGCCCCGAATTCGAGTCTCAATCCGGCACACAGTTTTAATCTGCCAGGAAGTTTCATGTCAGCGCACACTCCGCTGCATAGTGAAAATCCAGTTCTGGAAACATAGCAGTAATCCACTGTCCTTTGTACCGCTGTTCCATGAGAGAAATGTTCTGGTGGAACCCTTTGTCGTGCTCATTGCTGTACGCATCCACAGTTCTCTGATAACTTATCGAGGTGGGAGTAAAAGAAGTGCAACTTTTGGGTCACGTTACAGTCAATGACCTTACAAGCTTCAATAAGTTCGTCCACAAGGTCCCTGTGATTTTCAGCTCTCCTGTTTCCCGAAAACACTTCTGTCATGTTACGAATGCTGCTGATTGAGGGTTAGAGTGACTCAGATTGGTACCCCAATAGCTGTTGTATCTGTGGACCTATGAATAACCTCATTTTGTTCTCTTCTGTGTTGAGTCGCGGATTCTTCCTACGCAAATAGTGAAATGCTGCTTCATTCCTGTGCACAGCCTTAACCAGTGCTGTCATGAGTCCGAACTTAATGTGCTACGGAGGGAGAACAATTTTGTTCGGATTCACTAGAGCTTTTTAGGCAATATTGTTTCATGTATGAGCCAAAGCTGATATTCGAGACCATTCCCTCCGTGTGTAGCGTTTTTCTCTGGCGCGACTTCCCCTCTCACACGGACAGCAGCCAAACTGTGTTAAGTCTCCTTGCAAACCCCACAGCATCGCAATGACTTTGATATTTATACATACCAACCATTCATGGTTACATTAATTAACACAGTTTACAACGTATTTCAACAGGTATAACTTTCTTTAGGTAAGGCAGCATATGCACAGGGATGAATGCCTCTCATTACGATTGTATAACAGTACTGCCTTCAGGCTTGTTTTTAGCCATCTGCAAAGAGTCTGCATTTCAGGTCTTCCAACAAACCGTTAACCTTACACCAGCCTGTAATGTCGCCTTCAGTACTGAAATGAAGCTCAATTTTTTATCTGACGCTCCCGAAACAAAGACACACGTACTGCGTCAGCGAGGAGATTCCACTACTGCAATCGTGAAGCCAAGAGTTCGGTACTACGCTCTGGAAGATCTAATCCACAAATCGGATCAGTGGATTCTCACTGTGTGAAATTGTGTGGTTCTCCAAATGACGATGTTCGTGTGAATGTAGAGTCAATGTCACTGGCGGCTGACTGCACTTTTTCGGCTATATCTGCCGGTTCTGCACCATCGCTACCACAGCTTGATGGCGGTACAACATGAATTGTCAGCCATAGGACGAGGGATGGAGGAATGCCAGGGTACTGAATAATCCTCTTCCTCTTGGTGTAGACTCCTTCCCTCAAGGGAGGTACCATACAAAAATGGCAATCCGATACATGATTTGTAGGATCAGGCCAAAGTGCGTACATGCTGCGCGCATTAAAAGACAATTAAAATCGCGTCAGGTTTCTACATTCACTTGACTGGATGATATGCACATGAGTAATGGCGTAAAGCGGTGTTGCCAAGTTGTACTGGAAGTGTCGACCTCTCTCACTTATGGCAGAGGAACCCTTATCACAATGCCTTTGTACGTGGTACTTACAGGGTGTTTCAAAAATGACCGGTATATTTGAAACGGCAATAAAAACTAAACGAGCAGCGATAAAAATACACCGTTTGTTGCAATATGCTTGGAACAACAGTACATTTTCAGGCAGACAAACTTTCGAAATTACAGTAGTTACAACTTTCAACAACAGATGGCGCTGCGGTCTGGGAAACTCTACAGTACGATATTTTCCACATATCCACCATGCGTAGCAATAATATGGCGTAGTCTCTGAATGAAATTACCCGAAACCTTTGACAACGTGTCTGGCGGAATGGCTTCACATGCAGATGAGATGTACTGCTTCAGCTGTTCAATTGTTTCTGGATTCTGGCGGTACACCTGGTCTTTCAAGTGTCCCCACAGAAAGAAGTCACATGGGTTCATGTCTGGCGAATAGGGAGGCCAATCCACGCCGCCTCCTGTATGTTTCGGATAGCCCAAAGCAATCACACGATCATCGAAATATTCATTCAGGAAATTAAAGACGTCGGCCGTGCGATGTGGCCGGGCACCATCTTGCATAAACCACGAGGTGTTCGCAGTGTCGTCTAAGGCAGTTTGTACCGCCACAAATTCACGAAGAATGTCCAGATAGCGTGATCCGAAAAATGGGCCAATGATTCCTCTGGAAGAAATGGCGGCCCAGACCAGTACTTTTTGAGGATGCAGGGACGATGGGACTGCAACATGGGGCTTTTTGGTTCCCCATATGCGCCAGTTCTGTTTATTGACGAAGCCGTCCAGGTAAAAATAAGCTTCGTCAGTAATCCAAATGCTGCCCACATGCATATCGCCGTCATCAATCCTGTGCACTATATCGTTAGCGAATGTCTCTCGTGCAGCAATGGTAGCGGCGCTGAGGGGTTGCCGCGTTTGAATTTTGTATGGATAGAGGTGTAAACTCTGGCCCATGAGACGATACGTGGACGTTGGCGTCATTTGGACCGCAGCTGCAACACGGCGAACGGAAACCCGAGGCCACTGTTGGATCACCTGCTGCACTAGCTGCGCGTTGCCCTCTGTGGTTGCCGTACACGGTCGCCCTACCTTTCCAGCACGTTCATCCGTCACGTTCCCAGTCCGTTGAAATTTTTCAAACAGATCCTTTATTGTATCGCTTTTCGGTCCTTTGGTTACATTAAACCTCCGTTGAAAACTTCGTCTTGTTGCAACAACACTGTGTTCTAGGCGGTGGAATTCCAACACCAGAAAAATCCTCTGTTCTAAGGAATAAACCATGTTGTCTACAGCACACTTGCACGTTGTGAACAGCACACGCTTACAGCAGAAAGACGATGTCCAGAATGGCGCACCCACAGACTGCGTTGTCTTCTATATCTTTCACATCACTTGCAGCGCCATCTGTTGTTGAAAATTGTAACTACTGTAATTTCGAAAGTTTGTCCGCCTGAAAATGTACTGTTGTCCCAAGCATATTGCAACAAACGGTGTATTTCTATCGCTGCTCGTTTAGTTTTTATTGCCGTTTCAAATATTCCGGTCATTTTTGAAACACCCTGTATAATGTCCTTTAAGTGTGACTGTGAAATTAAACACCTTGTTTAATTGTAACCCTGAGATAGGAGACATGCGTTTTAAGCTCATCTAAATCTATAAAGCATGACTACTTTCGTTTCTGTAAAAAATAAAATGTGAAAAGTTGTGACCCGGTGGCATGGCTAGAAAATTTGCGAATAATTCTCTGTCGTATATCGTCAACATTCCCGATATACAGGAAACGGTGGACCAGTTAATACGTAATAGCACACTTCGTATAAGCTACTGCACTCTAAATTTCAGAAAGTTTCTTATTTTATTGTATTAAGTGCTACTATAAATGTATCTACCATTAGTCATCGTTTAACACATTTACATTTGCGGTTTTGCTCTGCAATTCGGCCCTATGCAAAAGAAGAGAGTGGTCTATTTTCACGTTGCTTCTTTATGTGTCCTATTGTGGCAACGTGGACTTTTGTGCAAATTGAAGTATTTTGTCTGGGAATGGTAGTATAGCCAACAACTGTCCTTTGAGCTGACTCTTTAATCAAAGTGTAATTACAATAGAGACAATCGAACGCTAGTGACTCAGCAAACACCTCGTATGGTAAAGTGCACATTTTCCTGCGACTTAGTACTCCTCTGTATCAGTTCTGAGTTACTAATTATACCACTAAATATACAAACTTAGCTGACTGACGCTGGTAACTAAATCAGATGAACGGAATTGACATAAATCACGGGACACCGCAATACACCGCAAAATAGATGACGGGTAACTGTTCTTTGGTGCCCCTGTAGAGCAGTCGCAAGATTCTTCCTAGAAAGGTCGCTTTCCCCACCAAGAGCGCTGTTCGCTCGTGAGTTTATCGACAGACTATATGCCAAGTCACGCTGTCCATCACGCTACGTCACGCCATGGCAGCGTCACGTCAGGACATTTGCCCACTGTGCGTCGCGTCACGTCACGTCATGGCGCCGTCACATAAGGGTGAATTTACAGTGACCGTCACATCACGTCACGTAAATTCGCTAAGACCAGTACCGAACGGTGAAAGTGATTGTATGATTTACCATTCGTTATACACAAAGTCATAGTAAAGTACTGGGATCGAAGAACTCAGAACGAAAATATTTATTAATGACTAATGCACGATCTTGATCAGTTTTGTGGGGTAAAATGCTGAGAAGCGAAAAACAGCATTTCAAAACATCGCCATTTAGCAAACAGTGAATATCAAACAATATTTATGAGAAAATAAATACAACATGTTTACCTTATCCATTACTTTTTTGTTACAGAATTAATGACGTCAAAAAAATGGTTCAAATGGCTCTGAGCACTATGGGACTTATCTTCTGAGGTCATCAATCCCCTAGAACTTAGAACTACGTAAACCTAGCTAACCTAAGGACATCACACACATCCATGCCCGAGACAGGATTCGAACCCGCGACCGTAGCGGTTGCGCGGTGCCAGACTGTAGCGCTTAGGCCGGTATTACACTATCAAATTTCTTTGTCCAAGATCTTTGTCCAATATCTTTGTCAAAGATATTTGATAGTGTAACAGGGATCTTTGACAAATGTCGTCCAATATTTGATCAAATCTAGGCCGAGGCCGTATATTTGATCAAAGAAATCGCTTGTCTTCTGTTCACTGCAATGCGATATGTTACCACGCGGAGCGCCAGCATCGCTGGAGCGTTCTGTCATCTTTTGTATTTGTAAACATGGCTGCTAAATACAATTGGTGTGTGGCGTCTACCACAAAATTAATTGAAACGTACGAAGCGGATGAGGCGCTTTACAATGTGAGGCACCCTGAATATAAAAATAGGTTAAGAAGATTGGAGAGTTATAAAAATATTGCAGAGATAATCAGCCGAGACATACGGCCAGGATGTACGGCCGAGGATATAAAGAGGAAGATAAATGGCCTCCGTACTAGCTACTCGTACGAGAAAGCAAAAGTACGTATTGACATATTCATTTATATTTATTTATGCAAGTAAAGTTTACATGTCATACAAATGATTAGCATTAATTTGTTCACTGCAGCGACTTGAAGCATACAATAATGTTTACGTAACCTACAAGAAGTTAAATTATTTTCATTATTAATATTGCAGATGAATAAAAGCAAAAGTGGAGCCAGTGCGCAGGCGGCGTATACACCACAAGTGTACTGGTTTCAAATGCTGAAATTTCTAGACCAGTCAACGTGCAATTTGGAGAGCACGGAAAGTGAAACTGGAAGTGAACGTGCCACACCGACGTTTGAGGAAATGTTAGCGGTATGTACATTTGTTTACATTTTACGTTACTAAATGTGATTATCTTGCCAGGGCACCTTCCCAGCGCCATTGTAAAATGTCTTAAAGTATTCCCTAATTGCTCTCCCGTGTACTGTACGTCCAGAAGCAGCTTGGCAAGCTATTGGTTCCATTTGCTGTAGGTCCTCAGTGGTTTGTGTCTCAAGATAAGTGCAGTCTCCTACTACGGCAGACACAGTTTCCTGCCGTGTGTACAAGTGTTTTCTTCTCTCAGTTAACAAGTTGTGCAATGTGCAGGCAGCCAGTGTTATTGTGGTAACTTTTTCAGGAGGCAGATTAATGGTAGTAAGAAAAATCCTGAAACGACTTGCAAGAATGCCAAAGCTGCTCTCCACTAATCTTCTCCCTCGTGACAGTCTGTAATTGAAAACCTTTTCTTCTTTTGTGATTCCTTTTAAGGGGTATGGCTTCATAATGTTATAACTCAGAGGAAAAGCGTCATCTGCCAGTACTACCATTGGAGTTGTAATGTTTGTGTTCCCAAGCTTCCTGCCTTCAGGAATGTTGAGCATAGATCGGTCAATGAGACACTCACGTAGTTTGCTTTTTGAAAACACTCCAGCATCACCAACACGCCCATTAGTTCCTACATCTACATACAAAAATTTGTAGGAAGCATCTACCATGGCAAATAAAATGATACTGTTGAAGGATTTATAATTGAAAAAGTGCGATCCACTAGCTTGTGGTCATTTAATACGAATGTGCTTTCCGTCCATTGCTCCTACAGTGTTATAACAGTTCCACTTCTTCTCGAAATCCTCTGCAATTTGCTCCCACTCTCCTCTGCTTGTGGGTACCTGTAAATAAATAAGATTTATGTATGTGCAAGGAAGTACGTAATTAATGGCTTTTATCTTTTATTTTATAGCAAGAGATGCAAGAGCCTGTCGCATGTAGCGAGGCACAGCCACAGCCCCTGCGTCAAGAGCGGCCTCCCACTAAAAGGAGGAAAGTTACGCCAGACGTGGCAACTAACGTCATGGAGGAGGCCAGCAGGACACTTCAGGCTATGGCTGATGCTGCCAGAACCATGCCTGTCCATGATGACCGCTATAGTACCCTTGGCGCCCACATCGCAGCAGAACTGCGTGAAATGGAAAGGGTGGGCGGCAGGGAATACACCACTGCCACTATGCACAGTCTGCAGCGGACATTAATGGACAGGTGGGATTTGCTGCATGCGACAGCCCGTGCACAACCGTCCACCTCTGGATATATCCAGGTTGCCTTGCAGCAGGCTGGAATACAGGATGAAGATTCCATTCCATAAATATATATGTGTCTATAAATTTTGTATCTCTCCAATCTTCTTAATCTATTTTTATAATCAGGGTGCCTCACATTGTAAAGTGTCTCATCCGCTTCATACATCTCAATTAATTTTGTGGTATCACACATCTCATTTGCCATGTAAATAAAATTAAATAAATAAAATAATAACAATTTATCTTCATGAACATAAAGTGTATCGAACAGTTATTTACCTTCAGACAATGGTCCTTTAGTGCTTTATAAATTGCTTCACACAGTTCAGGTATTATTTTACTTAATGTGCATTGTGGAATTCGAGTGCTGTACTGTAAGCTAGAGTAACTTTCTCCTGTAGCAAGGAATCGTAGTGTTACAGTGAGCCTGTCTTCTGCAGATATAGCAGTTCTTAGGTGAGTATTGTATTTTGAGATATGAGGAATCACTTCACTGAGAACATACTGAAAAGTATGCTCATCCATTCGCAAGAAATTGATGTATGACTTGACGTCTTCCACTATTAACTCACGTAACAAGTTTTGCTAAATGCTTTTTTCGTCTCGTCGTGAAACCCACGGCTTCACCCAGGTACGTTTCCTTTTTTTCCCCCGCTTCTGTATCTCATGTGCACACACAGCAATTGTGGCACAAGCAGCAGCTGCTGCGGTTAATAACAATCTGTTTTTGTCAGCCATCTTGAACTTTGACGAAAACTTTGATGACAGTGTAATACCCCTTCTAGCGCTACGTCAAAGATCTTTGTCAAATATATTGGACGGAATATTGGATCACATCTTTGATCAAATCTTTGACAAAGAAATTTGATAGTGTAATACCGGCCTTAGGACCGCTCGACCACCCCGGCCGGCTGGCGTCAAAATCATTTGCATTCTCTTCTTCGTTAGAGCTGACTTTTCCGCTTAAAATGATGGTTAATGAGTATGCTTCAAACTATTCTTATATTGTACAGTGTGGGAGTTAGAACTGTTCTGTTATTGTAAAACATAAATAATTTTTAGCTTTAGGATATCTGCCCTTGCTTGTGGAAGAACACGGAATGGAAAAAATATCCAAGTCGTCATTGAACATTTGCAGTTTGATGGGAAAACAAGGCACACTAATAAAATAAAGATTAATAATTCACTAAAGCACGAAGCACACTATTGTAACACGAGTAACGCTGCGAAATTAGGTTGAATTCCTATACCAGCAGACGAAACCGTCGAAACTCTCTTCCCGGGAAACATTGACGTGACGTGACGTAATGGTCTGCCGACGGCCTATGTGAATGACGCCATTTGAAATCCATTAAGTGATGTTTTGACGTGACATCACGCGACGGCCATTGTGAATTGGCGTTGTGGTTTTCGCAGCTCTCCGAGCTAGTCGATCCTTCGCAAGCTTCTTCACCCGATAATAAAAGCTGGAACAAATGTGATGACGTTGATAATAGCTTTTCTAGCGTGCATTAATTAGATTTTGGAAAATAAGTGCATGTCTACAACGTGGGTTACTACTCTTAGGGAGACGTCATTTGGGGCGGTAGGTGACGTGCAACAATGCTCAGCGATTTAAAACCACCGAGCATCCGTCGTAGGTGTGGAAGAATGGAAGAACCGGTCGGCATTTAACTCTCCAACGTAACGGGCGCGCTTTTGGGCTTTAAGAACGGTCCAACTCGACGAGGCGGAGGTGCCGTTGCCAGCAAATGCGGCTGTTATCTCACCCGGCTGAGACAGCTAATCTCTGCTGTAAACACATTTGTCGCCGCGGGCGGTGTTTGAATAGCCATGGGAAGTCTAGGTTCGCAGTCGGGCTGGCAGGTTCTAATTTGCCCCAGTCGGCGCCTGCCTGGTCGACCACATCCGTTTTTCCTTTGAGCTCGGCCGGCGGCAGGGAAAGCTGCCTCGCGGCTGCGGGTTGGCTGCGGGCCAGCGGTTTCCGTCGCGTGCCAGGATTAGACGTGGCAACGCCGCCGCGGCCTTCGCCTGCAGGAGAGGCATTCGAGGTCAGGCTGTAGTGCTGTGGTGGACACGACAGCCGGGCCAGGAGCTAGGGGGAACAGCCATAGCGCTCGCCGGGTCGAACACGCCGCGTGGGGAAGGCGGGACAGAGAGCGGCCGGTGAAGGATGGGAAAGGGCGGGAAGGCGGAGAGAGGCGAAGTGCGGCGCGGGCCGCGTGGAGCGCAGCCATAATAAACAACTGGTTACTCAGCGCGCTCATTATGCGGGAATTGGTTGTGAATGTTATCGTATCCTGGCGAGGGGAAATGTAATTAGGTTCCACTAATACCTGGCGCGGACTAACTCTCGCTCTCTCTTTTTCTATCTTCCTATCTCGTTTCTCCTTCTTTCCGCCTGTCTGATTATACAGACGGAACCGTTGAAGGTCATTCGCACTGTTACGGCCACAACAGGCAGTAGACGACGAAGCGCACCGTTCCGGGCGACGCTTTTTTACTGCGCAGCTGATGCATCGCAACTGTTCGAAAGCACGTCCAATTGCTTTAGTCAAACCTATCGTGATATTACAACTTTTCTATGTGGTTCTTTTTACTGTTTGGACCTCATGAGTGTTTAATAATTCACTGGAATTTTTGGTATCATCGCCTCTGAAACGTAAGGTTACGAGTCGTAATTACGCTTCGGATGACTGATGATACTTTGGCGTATAAAAAATGAGAAGCCTCTGGCATAAATATACACCGCAATTTTCACCTTCTCAGGTGCAATATCCTTTAGGTACGTTGAAGTTGTACCTCGAGATTAACACAATATTAAAAATTATAAAAATAGCTTAATTTTATTAATCGGAGGTTTATCAAATTTAGTAACTATGTAAATATTGATTCGAAATAACACCGGCACGTTAGGGATAAAACACAATGGTAAAGTGTTTTTGTAATCCTGAGTCGATCACTTTGTTTTGTGTTAATCACAAATGCCTTTTATTATCAGCTGCAGTGTTTACATCGCAGATCTTTATTTTACGATGATGTACACTCGAGAAGAAAAGGTGACTTCACTGCGATTTAATGACACTTAGTGTTCCTTGAAGTCCGCAGGTCGTGGTCGTGCGGTAGCGTTCTCGCTTCCCGCGCACGGGTTCCCGGGTTCGATTCCCGGCGAGGTCAGGGATTTTCTCTGCCTCGTGATGACTGGGTGTTGTGTGCTGTCCTTAGGTTAGTTAGGTTTAAGTAGTTTTAAGTTCTAGGGGACTGATGACCTCCGGAGCTAAGTCCCATAGTGCTCAGAGCCATTTTAAATTCCCAATATGTCACAATGGACGTGTGGAGATATACAACTTAACTTAAAAAGAGACAAACATAAAAGAGTGGTTTCTGCAGTTGTGTCTACTGCAACATTAAAGTCATTCTTCAAATGTGTGAGAAAATCAGTGAGTGAACTGCTGACAATACTTCGATAACTCAGATATGTGTTGAAATTATTTCTCATTTTAACGAGAATCATATGCCACCCACAAATTCACTGACGTTAGTGGAATTTCTCTCCTGCCTTCCTGGCATTAATGCTGCTACTAATAAGATATTTTCCCACAGGAATAATATATGAACTAGCGACCAAAAAAAAAAACCACACAGTTTGCTGTAAAAACATTAAAGTAATGTACAGTGAATTATGATGAAACTTTTTTTTCATGTACCGTTGAATAATGTAGACACGCTGAAGAAAATATGGTCAGTTTACTTACAACCATCTTCAATGTCAACCGCTGACAGACTGTACACCGCATGTCGCAATACTGTGGAGTAAACAGTGTTATCTCTGACGCAGGCTCCATGATACTCTGTCAGGTGGTTTAAATTCTGCCAGCGATTCACTTTGAAGACGGCTGGGAAGTCATCAGTCGAAACATCCGAAGAAGAAATAAAACTATCCCGGTTGCACGCCGGAAATAGGATGGAATATCTTTCATTATTTACCCATACCAATCAGGCCCTCAAACCCTTCGAAATCTAGGACGGATAGGTTCATGCTGTTTCTTTACAGCACTTACGACTGGGATAAACTTTAGATGGAAACAATCGTACGAAGCATTCAGATTCTTAACAGCGCTTATTGGCTAAGGGATCTTATAAAATTTGTTGTTACGCTGAATGGTTGTGAGTCAACAACGAAATTTGCTATTAACACACACGTCATTTTGCATTACGTGCATAATGGGTTATTCATAACTTACAAATCGTATGTAAGTTACTTGTTTCATGTCTCGACCGTCAGATTGCAATCACTTCTCTGCCTCGTAAAGCAAAGGTCGAAGGTTCTATACAATTCAGGCGCGGGTGTGTTGGACTTAATTGTGGAATTACTACCAGTTTTCACTATACCTTCACTATGTGAGAATGTAAGTGCTAATTACAAACGAAACTGTTATGAAAATGAGAGCTAAATAATCAAAAATTAGTGTCTTTCATTTATAGAGTTTAAATATTTCAAAATGAATAAGCTGTCTGCAACGTCTAGTAGCCGGAACAGAATTTAAAATTTAGCTTTAATAAAAAGAATCTAGCCACGGTAGCGTCCAGTGTAATGTAAACTGTCGTCTTACGATAAATAAAAATGTCGTGTGACTAGGGCCTCCCGTCGGGTAGACCGTTCGCCGGCACTGCGGCGACTTGCTCGTCGATGGGGATGAAATGATGATGATTAGGACAGCACAAAACCAGCGGAGCGGAGAAAATATCCGACCCAGCCGGGAATCGATCCCTGGTCCTTAGGATTGACATTCTGTCGCGCTGATCACTTTTTTTTATTTTGTTCGATATTGTTCGTTGCGTTTGATCTGGGCGGACGTCACAGACACCCGTTCAACCCGAGCGTTGATTCCTTTACTCAGTTTTTTTTCATTACATAGGTCCAGCAGCCCTCTGACCGAACACGTTGAGCTACCGTGCCGGCGGCAGACGTCGTCTTACGATAAACCAAGGCAAACGTGATGTACATGACAACAATTTACTGTAGACATCAAACGATTGAGTAGTTCATTTAGAAAGAATTGCCTTAAAATAGAGACGATGCAAAAATGTTAGAAGCCTTAATTTATGAACCAGTGTAATCAGAATTCTGACAAAATTTTCGACTTGCTTGAATATTTTGTGGCATATTAATTCGATTTAAATGCAGCTGGATATCTTTTATTGCTTGTGCAAAAGCATCCAGTGGTTGCATTAAATCCGTGTACCGGACAAAATTTTAATCTGCCTGAAGTTTGGCAGGAGCATACACTTCCCTGCAGAGTGAATGTTCATCCTGTAAACAGCTTATAGTTTTAAAAATCATTTAAAGCATACGAAACTGACGAGACACTTGTGAGAAAGATATAGGGGAAAGTCTTGGTCTGTAGTTCATTTGAGATGTGAAGTCATAGCGTGACTGAAACGTGATGGCGGCAACCCAAGCACGTAGAAACGGTGAAACATTTATTTATTTTTTTGAAAGACATCATGTTTACGCCAGTGACTGTTAAACTTTTTATTCCCGCTGTTGCAATTTCGGCCTTGGGCCGTTATCAAGTGCAGACGTTTTGGCTTTAAGCCATGTCAACTTTATACACGCTGACACATTTATATGTCGTTGTCATTTGCTGTTGTATACATTCGTAGCGCTCCTAATTAGTGCGAGCACACATGTCCATGTATCGTAAAACAGCACAGAGTATGTACAGACTGTGCTGTTTTACGATATATGGACATGAGTGCTCGCACTACTTATTAGCGTTACGAGTGTATATAACAGCAAATGACAACGACATATAAATGTGTCAGCGTGTATAAAGTTGACAGGGCTTAAAGCGAAAACGTCTGCACTTGATAATGGCCTAAGGCCGAAATTGCAATTGTGGAAATAAAAAGTTTAACAGTCACTGGCGAAAACATTATGTCTTTCAAAAAATTTTACATGCCTGTGAATCCCAGTTATGAAAAGTTAATTAATCAATTTATTTATTTACGAATTCCCTTGGAACGAGCCAGTACACAGTTTACTGATTGGTGATTAGAAAATTTTGTAAATAAAAGGATTCAAGAGTTAATGAAACACGAAAGGAATTGCGTAAGAGAATACAAATTAATACATCAAACAGGATAGTTTTCGTTTATGAAAGAAACCTTTTCGCAGTTGCGAATACGGACAACCATCATCTGTATAACGGAATCACGACAACGAAAATTGTGTCGGGCCGGGACTCGAACCCGGATTTCCTGTTTTACTCGAGCGGTCACCTTAATCGTTGTGGCTATCCATGCACGACTGACGGCCAGCAACAAGCTTCCACAACTATGTTGTTCATGCGTCACAACCTGTACTCGAACACATTATGTAACTCCCGTAACAGTCGCTGCTGGTATCGGCAGATAAATACGGCATTGCTGTGCCTGTGTTGTTGGATGGAACATAGCAACGTACTTCGTAACAACACACGCACTGCAACGTCGTATTTAACCGTCGACACCAGGCAGCAACTTTCAGTTAAAATTTCCTCCCCCTGTAGGGCTTTTACATAATGTGTAAGAGTGCAGGTTGTGCCACAAGATCGACGACGACGTACGAGGGGCGTTTGAAAAATCCTTGCAAAGTCCGAGAGATGGCACTACCGACGCGTATCGAGGTCATGTTTAGTTAGTAGCATCTTTGGAAAGAACACACACCAAGTTTCAGCCATATTGGTCTATTTCTTTGTGTTTGGCACTCGTGTGAATCAAGGAAGTCGAGTGATTGTCAAAAAATGGACGAAAAAGAATTTTGTGTGGTGATTAAACATTACTTTATGAAAGACAAAACGCCTCAGGAGACTAAAGAGAAGCTTGATAAACATTACGGTGACTCTGCACCTTCGATTAGAACAGTTTATAAGGGTTTCAAAATTTTCGGAGTGGCCGTATGGTCACAAGTGATGCTGAACGTTCTGGATGCCCTGCGGAGGTTACAACTCCAGAAATCATTAATAAAATCCATGATATGGTGACGGATGACAGAAGAGCTAAGGTGCGTGAGATTGCTAGTGCTGTGGGCATCTCGAATGAACGGGTACATAATATTTTGCATAAACATTTGGACATGAGAAAACTATCTGCAATATGGCTTCCGCGATTGCTCACGCTTGACCAAAAACGGAATCGTGTGAAGTGTTGCAAGGATGGTTTGCATCTGTTCAGGAAGAATCCGCAGAACTTTAAGCGCCTTTTCGTCACTGTGGATGAAACATGGAAACATTACTATATTCCTGAGGCCAAACAACAATCTAAACAATGGGTTACCAGGGGAGAATCTGCAACAAAGAAAGTGAAGACCATCCCTTCGGCCAGAAAGGTTATAGCGACTGTCTTTTGGGATTCCCAAGGGATAATCCTCATCGACTATCTGGAAAAGGGTAAAACTATTACAGGTGAATGTTATTCATCGTTATTGGACCGTCTGAAAACCGAGCTGCAAGAAAAACGCCGGCGATAGGATCGCAAAAAAGTCATTTTCCATCACGACCATGCACCAGCAGACACCTCAGCAGTTGTGGTCGCAAAATTAATGGAAATAGGATTCCAACTCGTTTCACATCCACCCTATTCTCTAGACTTGGCTCCCTCGGACTACTATTTGTTCCCCAATTTGAAGAAATGGCTGGCGGGACATAGATCTTGTTCAAACGAGGATGTGATTGCAGTAACTAATAGCCATTTTGCAGACTTGGACAATTCCTATTATTCGGAGGGGATCAACAAATCAGAACAGCGTTGTACGAAGTGTATAAGTCTAAAAGAAGACTACATCGAAAAATAAAAAAGGTTTACCCCAAAGACGTAAGTAGTGTTTATTTTTGCACGGACTTTTCAGACCCCCCGCGTATGGTGGTTTGGGTCTGGCCGTGACTCGCGCACAGATAGCCAAAGCAGTTTCAGCGACAGCTCGCGTAAGGCAGGAATCCGGGTTGGAGTCCCGTTCTGGTACAAATTTCATTTGTCGTCATTCCGTTACACAGCTTATAGCCGCTGCGAGTACATTCCACAGCGGCTGTAGTCGCCGCAGTGCTTGTTCCTTCGAGCATGCATGCGAGTCCAAAGCAACATCGGATTAAACGTCTTAACAACATAGGCACTGCAATGTCGTAGTTTTGGATTACTCCGGAAATCGACTAATCCGTTACAGAGTATAAGGAGTGTGCCGCAAGGAATCCTTTCAACTTGGATTTGAATACTTAAGGGATGAATACTTGCCCAATTTTTTTCAGTTGTGCTGGTTTCGAAAATGAAACCTGCTGGACATTGCACACCAGCCGGCCTTTCTGACCGAGCGGTTCTAGGCGCTTCAGTCCGGAACCGCGCTGCTACTACGGTCGCAGGTTCGAATTCTGCCTCGGGCATGGATGTGTGTGATGTCCTTAGGTTATTTAGGTTTAAGTAGTTTTAAGTCTAGAGGACTGATGACCTCAGATGTTAAGTCCCATAGTGCTTAGAGCCATTTGAACCATTGCACACCTGTCTGTGTAATGTTAACGTAAACGTTATCCAGGATCATATCGTTTGGCGCCTAGTGTTCACTGAATGAATGTGGTTGTGTCAATACTGTAAATAAAAAATCTTGAGTATGAATATATGTTAAAATACGACAGAAATCTGAGATGTTGTACAATGGCGTGCAAGAAGTTCGTGAACTGATGCCTCTGATCAGTCTGACCGCTATTTTTATGGCTAACAATACTCTTTACGGGAGCACGGAGAGGCCCATAAACAATCTTACATGCGCAAGATAGCCAGCGATTGCGATTCGTTCATGGGGTAATGGGGTGAATCGTTTTGGAAATCAGGCGAACAGTGTAAAACACAAACCAGGAAGATTAATGACGTTAGCAGAGGACGCGCCATAGTTACCTGATATGACACTCAAATGAAATAAAGTTGAAAAAAAAATATAGTCCCGTCAGTGGCCAAGCCATTAAGGATGGAGCACCAGCTCGGGTTGGGTAAGGATGGGAACTCGAAATCGGATATGCCCTTAACATTAAGTGGTTTACAGGAAACAACGGAAAACATAAACGTGGATGACAGGAAGGACATGTCATAGGTGACGTGACTCATGGAACAGCAAGCTTTGGATGTCTTAAACTAAAGTTCGTTCTCTGTGGAGAAAAATGGGAGCATATCTTTCTGCCAGGGCAAAAACAGGAGACGACAATAATAATGATAGTAATGGGCTGATGATAGTTTATTTTTAACTAGCTTAGCGCCCAGTGCTTCCCTCGCGTAGACTTTGTGGCCTGAAGTTTTTTTTGTTCCTATTTAATCGAATTTTCATGTTATACCCAACTGCCACACCTTCTAAGTTTGCAAGCTAATTAAGGCCATATAAGCCTCGCCTTTTCCGAGAGTACTTCTGACTAAAAAGCGATTCTGGTAGTTAGAGTCCAAAGTTATTGTTAATAATGCCTTTTGTGTTCTTGTGGAGATATTTCCATAGCAACTTTCACTCCTCACAAATATTTCTTTATATCTAACCGAAAAGCGAAATACCAGTTTTCATAAATTTACCTTTAAAATTTTTTTAATGTAGCGAAATATTTTCTTAAAAATTTTCATTCCCTATTGTACTCCTTTAGAGGTTGAATTTCCAGAAACAGTAAAACGCATATATATATATATATATTAATTTCTAACCGAGAAGTCAAATACCAGTTGTCATAAGTGTAGCCTTAAAAATCCTTTAGTATATCTTTAGTAATTATTTATTTTCAAAAAAAGCTTTCACCTACTATTTTATCCCTTTAGTGATTTAATTTCCAAAAATGCTGAAACAAGTATTTTTTATTTTCTGACTGAGAAACAAATTACCAGGTTTCGTAGGTCTAGCTTCAAAATTGCCTTAATGGCGACGTACTTTCAAAAAGCCTCTTATTCCCTATTTCACCCCGTTAGTACTGGGATTTTGGGCAACCCCTTCTTAAACGATGCCTACAGTATAAGATCCACACCCTCTCCAAACTTAAAGTTTCTATCCTTAATGGTTTGAGCTGAGCGACGACGAATCAATGAATCAGACTGACCCTATTTCACCCCATTGGGGTTTTGAATTTCCAATTTTTTTTCTAGCTGAGAAGCCAAATTTAAATTTTGATAGATTTAGCTTTAAAAATGCTTTCATAATAAAATAGTATTAGTAAAAAATACCATCTCCTATTTCACCCCCTTAGGCGTTCAATTTTCAAAAGCACTGAGATTCGTATTTTTTTTATTTTCAACTGGAACGTCAAACACGAATGCTTTAAAAATACTTTAGCGGATCTGTTATAATGATATATTTTGAAAAAAAGGTTTCAACCACTATTTCACCACAATAGGGCTAAATTTAGAAAAATGTTGAAACATTAGTTTCTTTATTTCTGACCGAGAAACCGAATACCAATTTTCATAGGTCTAACTACAAAATTGCCTTAATAAGGAAATTAAAAAAAAAACTCTTCAGCCCATGTTTCACACCTTTAGGGTTAGACTTTCGAAAACTCCCTACTCAAACGACACTTACAGTATAAGATCGACACCTTCTCCAAATTTCAAGTTTTTATCCCTAGCGGTTTGGACTGAGCGATGATGAGTAGGTCAGAGCCAGTCAGTCACTCAGGACGTCGCCTTTTACATATAGAGATTGCCTCGAAAGCGGAAGAACTGACGGTGTTGCTTCATCAGTTAGTGTCTCTTGTACGTCCGCTAATTAACTTCTTTTTCAATATATTATAACAGAATCTGGTAATAAGAAAAATGAGTGAGACACTTCAAATGTGTCGGTGAAATCTGAGAGCACAGAAGCAAATAAGGCTACAAAAAGAAGCACACAGAGTTCGAGTACAGGAACTCAAAGAGAGCGAACAGGAGGACGCATGACATGGACGGCACAACGAAAAGTGCCTGTGCACGCATACAAAGGATAGCCTCTACAACACCGTGACAAAACCAGGTTTGCACTCGAGCTAAACTTGGAGAAAAATCTATCTGGAAAACATGCTGAGGGAAGAACATAGCGTTGTGAAGAAAATTCTTGGGTGAGAAAAAACGGAGGGCTTGTGCAGACCGAAATCCCGTAAAGCAGCGGAGAGATTGTCAAACCAGGCAGCAGACATTAGAAAACGACGACTAAAATTCTATGGAACTGTACAAGGACGACACTTAAAAACTCATTAGGGCAAATATAGGATGTCCCAGAAGAAATGATCAGCATTGAGGGATATGACAGCAACAATCATTCGAAGCGAAAAAACATAGGCTCTAAAACGCGTACCTTACGAGGCATGAGCACTTTTTCATCTTCGATGCTTGGAAAGATCTTTTCTACTGCAAGCTCTTTGCTTTCCATATACTTGGAGTTAGTATGGACCGAAACTAGTAAAAATGCATACTTTAAGTCTTAAAGTTTAAGAGCTATGGGCATCTTTTTTTTCAATAAAGGAGAAATACTTCACAACAACGAAGATGAACAAGTGCTCATAGTTCGTAAGGTATGCACTTCACTGAATTCGGAGAGCAAAGAACTTGCAGCAAAAGAGATTTGTTTCACAGTATCAGAGGTGGGAATGAGCTATGCATTTTAGAGCCCATTTTACTATACTTTTTTGCTTCTAATGATCGTTACCGTCGCATACCTGAATGCTGGACAATCCTTCTGGGACACCCTGCATAGGAAAAAAATATCGTATGTACCATGGATCCAAGGAACTTGAAAAAGTCCAGACAGAAGCAGTGGAAGTAGCAGACAGAAATCTCTTCAGTTAAAAGTAAACTGTTCGGTACTACAGCCAAAGCATCATTAAGTTTAAATGCGATTCGTTTTCCGGAAGACGCAAACCGAATTTCGGAAACAATTTTTCCTTGTCATGTTTACATGTTAAGATTTGAAGCGCATTTGCTAGCCCAGTTAAATATTTCTGATTTAGTCAGCACAATGGCTATTTCTTTTCTCTTAGATATTAGAGTTGTAGGCAGCTTCATGCTCAGTCTAATATTCCCTATTCTCGTTCACTGTACAGAAAGTCACTCCGTCCCTATTAGCCGACTTAAAAAAAAAAAAAAACACGGTAGTGCGTTTGCATGGGATCGAAAATCGATTGTAGAAGTAAAAACCCGGCAGCTAGAACCGAATTTTCAGAATCGATTTAGGAGTGTTTAGATGACCAGCCAGAAACGGTGTTGGGAAATCACGAAATTCGATTCTGGGAGCCTCATGCAAACGTAGTGATGAGGTTTCAGAAAAACCAGGAACCATTTGAACGATAGAAAGAAATATAGCCCACGGAGAGAGAATGAGAACCATATGGAAGGTCAGGGAAACGATTCTAAAATCGCTGCATGGTCCAATGGGGCCCATGCCCAAATAATAAAACTTAAACAACTTCCCTAGAAAAGCTGCTTACTTCGGATTGTTGGTACTGCTCTATATACACGGTTCATGCGCGCTAATTCTGTAGAAAATCGTCTGAAATGTAGATGTATCGAAGAAGACGCAGCTTCAATAACGGCCCGCGGCGTTTCAGTATGGCTGCTTGTCTTCTCCTCCTCAGTATAGTATTTAGACATAAGTAGTCATTTTTCAAATGGTTATGAATACAACAAGCGCAAGAGGGAGAGAGACAGGATTCAGATTGATTGTAGTTGTAGAAATGTCAACCAAATATCATTCCACTACCTTCCGGGTGTGTATCCGGGACAACAATATTTTTCATCTTCCGACATTTTGTCTGTTAGCCGTCATGTTCCGACATTTGGCCTTTTAGCCGTACAGCCGTCTTCAAGGCGAGTCGGCGACTGAAATAAAACCACTTGACAGATTGATATACTGTGGAGTAAAAAGGGCATGCGTCAGAGATAAAAGAGTCGGAGCAATAGCGTCAGTCGTAGATAAAACTTTATGTTTCTGAGAAAAAATCCTAGCTGGCGCCGAGTCAGCAAATCCACAGTGCTTATGAATTATGTGGTAAAGAGTCAGAGGGGATGGATGATATGTGTTGCGATGACAGGCAGCAAAGACTCAGAACAGCAATTCCTCTGATTGGGTAGACGCGGCCGGCCGGAGTGACCGAGCGGTTGTAGGCGCTACAGTCTGGAACCGCGCGACCGCTACGGTCGCAGGTTCGAATCCTGCCTCGGGCATGGATGTGTGTGATGTCCTTAGGTTAGTTAGGTTTAAGTAGTTCTAAGTCTAGGGGACTGATGACCTCAGAAGTTACGTCCCATAGTGCTCAGAGCCATTTTTGGCAGACGTGGCTTCCGTGAACTGTCAAGCTGGAAACCCGAGTCTCTCTTTATTCTCTCAGCTTCCTTTACCAATCAGTCCCACTAGGAAGAGATTGTGGCCAGTATCTTGATGTTCCCATAATCCATGGAATGACCGGTGAAAATAAAAGTTTCAGTCCTTGCTAATTTGTTGGGCTGTAGAAAGCGTGTGACGCAGGTTTTCAATGTACAGTTCTTGTACAGTGTGTGTTGTGTTTTACCAATTTGATTAGGTATTTTAGAAATATCAGTCCTTCGTGAAAGCAGATCATGTTTAGTAAATCTTAGAACAACTGCCGTGTAGGCCAATGGACAGAAGACCACAACCACGTTATGCTTCGTTATTCTGGCAATTTTTGAAGAAACAGCCCCCGCTTGCCGAAGGAAAGGCCGTCGACCTTACATCTCTATCATGTTCCTCTCCCTCTGGTTGATCTGATATTTAGAAAAACATGTCAATCACTTGTTTTTAAGATACATATACACTAGTCATTTTACTTATAATTCTGCGTGTCGAAGTACGAGGTAAAACTGCACAAGGGAATATTGATGTTTGAAGCAATAGGATTATGCTTGAACATAATTTCCTGTTACGGGACAAGCATTTGATCATAGCTAGAGATCTGCACATGTGCTGATATTCGCGGCTATATCAGCGGATATCCGCAATAATAATTACAAAGTTCCATGACAGTGTCACTATTATGATTTTCGCCAATTTCCATTATGTACCATCGATAATAATCATAATAATCAGTATTGTTTTAAGCCATTGTTATTATACTTTTGATACGCAGGGCCCTTACATTGGCTTGAATGCGTCGTGTCGTGCAAAAGATAGATGCGTTGTTGACATATTCAACACCCTTCTTCCTGCTGTTTCGTACAGTTAGTTACCTGTGCGTCCTGTTTCTGTTGTAGCAGAAGCCGCCTTATCTCGGGGTACTCCGGTTTCGTTTATGGTAACCGCAGCTCATTATGCAGTTGCCGATAGCTACCACGAAGATAAAGAAGTTTCTTATACGGCAGACCTCCCATTGGAATCTTTGCTTCGCAGTCTGACTCCTGTTTGTCAGTCACATGCGCCACAAATAATGCTGAGTATAGAATCAGTGAATCTATCAGCGTTCCTCTTCAACATATTTACATGCACACAGTGCAGCGCTTATTACAGTGAGAAGTGTAGAACGTTGGCTTGGTTTAACACGATGAAGAATTAAGATACATTTGTTAAACGTACTAATTAAACGTCTTGTTGTATCATACCTACTGTTGAATATGCGGTAACTAGGAAATCTGCTTCCTCGGATCGCAAGACAACAATTCAAGCAAATCGTATTAGTGAATTTTTACTACAGAAAATGTCGTGTGCCGAGGGCCTCCCGACGGGCAGACCGTTCGCTGGGTGCAAGTCTTTCGATCTGACGCGACTTCGGCGACTTGCGCGTCAATGGGGATGAAATGATGATGAGTAGGACAACACAACTCCCAGTCCCTGAGCGGACAAAATCTCCGACATAGCCGGGAATCGAACGCGGGTCCTTAAGATTGACATTCTCTCGTGTTGACCATTTTTTTTTTTTTTCCGTGTGGCTAGGGCCTCCCGTCGGGTAGACCGTTCGCCTAGTGCAGGTCTTTCGATTTGACGCCACTTTTTTTTCCGATGCCTTATCCTTTTTTTTTTTTTTTTTTTGTAATCTTTATTATTCAACAAACGGAGAGTACATATATATACACACAAAGCAAAAGTTCTTCAAGGTACCAGTTAAAACATATACAAATGAGTGTTAGGTAAACAAATTATTAGAATAATATGAAATACAACAAATTAGAACATATCTTGTTTACCTTTTTTTTTGTTTCTATTGTTTTCTTTTTGTTTAAAAATTTGTATTGAACAAACTAAAAGCACATATACACTCCTGGAAATGGAAAAAAGAACACATTGACACCGGTGTGTCAGACCCACCATACTTGCTCCGGACACTGCGAGAGGGCTGTACAAGCAATGATCACAAGCACGGCACAGCGGACACACCAGGGACCGCGGTGTTGGCCGTCGAATGGCGCTAGCTGCGCAGCATTTGTGCACCGCCGCCGTCAGTGTCAGCCAGTTTGCCGTGGCATACGGAGCTCCATCGCAGTCTTTAACACTGGTAGTATGCCGCGACAGCGTGGACGTGAACCGTATGTGCAGTTGACGGACTTTGAGCGAGGGCGTATAGTGGGCATGCGGGAGGCCGGGTGGACGTACCGCCGAATTGCTCAACACGTGGGGCGTGAGGTCTCCACAGTACATCGATGTTGTCGCCAGTGGTCGGCGGAAGGTGCACGTGCCCGTCGACCTGGGACCGGACCGCAGCGACGCACGGATGCACGCCAAGACCGTAGGATCCTACGCAGTGCCGTAGGGGACCGCACCGCCACTTCCCAGCAAATTAGGGACACTGTTGCTCCTGGGGTCTCGGCGAGGACCATTCGCAACCGTCTCCATGAAGCTGGGCTACGGTCCCGCACACCGTTAGGCCGCCTTCCGCTCACGACCCAACATCGTGCAGCCCGCCTCCAGTGGTGTCGCGACAGGCGTGAATGGAGGGACGAATGGAGACGTGTCGTCTTCAGCGATGAGAGTCGCTTCTGCCTTGGTGCCAATGATGGTCGTATGCGTGTTTGGCGCCGTGCAGGTGAGCGCCACAATCAGGACTGCATACGACCGAGGCACACAGGGCCAACACCCGGCATCATGGTGTGGGGAGCGATCTCCTACACTGGCCGTACACCACTGGTGATCGTCGAGGGGACACTGAATAGTGCACGGTACATCCAAACCGTAATCGAACCCATCGTTCTACCATTCCTAGACCGGCAAGGGAACTTGCTGTTCCAACAGGACAATGCACGTCCGCATGTATCCCGTGCCACCCAACGTGCTCTAGAAGGTGTAAGTCAACTACCCTGGCCAGCAAGATCTCCGGATCTGTCCCCCATTGAGCATGTTTGGGACTGGATGAAGCGTCGTCTCACGCGGTCTGTACGTCCAGCACGAACGCTGGTCCAACTGAGGCGCCAGGTGGAAATGGCATGGCAAGCCGTTCCACAGGACTACATCCAGCATCTCTACGATCGTCTTCATGGGAGAATAGCAGCCTGCATTGCTGCGAAAGGTGGATATACACTGTACTAGTGCCGACATTGTGCATGCTCTGTTGCCTGTGTCTATGTGCCTGTGGTTCTGTCAGTGTGATCATGTGATGTATCTGACCCCAGGAATGTGTCAATAAAGTTTCCCCTTCCTGGAACAATGAATTCACGGTGTTCTTATTTCAATTTCCAGGAGTGTATATTCACTATGCAAGAGTTCTTCAAGGTACCATTTAAAAATATACAAATGACTGTTAGTTAAACAAAAAAAAATATTAAAAAAGAAAAACATTAAATACAACAAAATATAACATATTCTGTCTTCTTCCTTTTTTTAAAAAAAAAAATTGTGTTTGTTTTTGGTCGATGCACGAGAACGTGGATAAGGGTGGTGCATCATGTGACAGGTAGGCATGGTACACCCCAACTTTGAGGGGGGTCAAGGAAGACGCTGCGGAGATAACCGGCAAAAGTTTGTCGGTAAGATGGTTTTCGGGTGAGGGTGCTATGCGCGGTCACAACTTTGTACCAGAAGTCAAGGACTGTATACGGACCACTCCGAAAGAGATATTCTAAAGCCTGTCCTCGAAACCAGATTAGGGTATGGTGCTTAGCAAGAGGCTAGTGAAATGTCTGGGGCAACAACAGGAAATCCGGGGTTACCGTCGTTGGCAGGGCACGGAGGTAAAAGTCCACGATTCGTTGGATGAGGAGCCATACGTTTTGTTTCAGGGGGCACGTAAGACGGTGCTCGTCGGTGTCTTCGAGCTCACAGTCAGGGCAGAGAGGGGAGGTGGCCAGTCCTATGCGATGAAGTCGACTATTAGTCGGGAATTTTCCATAGACTAAAACATACCAGAGTGCAGACACAGACGACGGTAAAAAGGATGCATGCACACACCCCCAAACCGTGCGCCAGTTAATGTCAGGATGCTGTAGCACCATGGGGTCGCAAGGGTTGGACAGCATAAACAAACGATAATAATCTTTAGTACGGGGAGGACGGGTGACTGGAAGATCGGCCCGAACGTAGCTGAGTTCTATGAAACAATTGGCGACGTAGTACAATAATGGAGAAATAGGTGCCACATTGATCAGTGGATCGAGAGAAGCTGGTCGGAGGATATCTAAGAGACTGCGTGTGAAAGACGGGACCGGCCCCTACCAGTGCCGCAACAGAGTGTGGACAAAGAGTGCAGAAGAGCGTGCCCGCACGTTGATGAGTCCGAGGCCACCTTTTGCAGGAGGCAGTGTTAGAGTGTTGTAGCGGTCTTTGAAAAGTGCCCCTGCTGACACGAAATATCCAAAGGCTGATTGGATGCGGCGGCCAAGGAGTAACGGCATTGGGAGGATCTGGGCGACGTGTACCAGTTTAGGGGCGACATAGATGTTGACATAGGACACACGTTGGAGTTGGTTTAAGTTACGGTGCACTTGACCGCGGACATGGTGCCGAATCGACTGCAAAAGCTGCCGGTAAGCCAGGGCCACTGTGCGGTGTGTGGAGCTCGTAAATTCGATACCCAAGTAACGAAGGGTGGCACTAACTGGGAGTGGGGTCGGCACCATAGCCGGGAGGCCGCGCCCAATGTGCATCATAGTCGATTTACGGACATTAAGAATGCTACCAGAAAGACGTCCATACTGGTGGATCCATTGGATGGCGTCATTGAGTTCCGTGGAGGAGCAGGTGAGAAAGAGGAGATCGTCCGCATAAGCCCTACAGTGAAAGGTGTGGTCACGCAAAGTGAGGCCCTGCAGTCTAGAGGTAAGTCCAGTGATGAGGGGCTCAAGTGCAATGGCATATAGTAAAGTAGACATAGGGCATCCTTGACGCACAGAGCGGCGTATAGGAATCGGTCCTACAAGCCTCCCATTGACTTGTACCATCGAGACCGCGGAAAGGAGTAACCGGCGAATGGCATCGACAAAAAGCAATGGGAACCCCATACGTGTCGCCACCATGAGGAGGAATGGATGTCGAACGCGATCAAAAGCACTCGTGAAATTGACGGATACCAGTGCTGCACGAAGGCGACAAACCGACGCCAGTGCAATGAGGTCACGGCATTCTCCTAGGGCTGTTTGTAAGGTGGCCCCACAACCACGTGCAGTCTGCTCAGGTGAAAGGACCGTAGGTAAGACGGTGCGTATGCGCGCTGCTAAGAGGCGTGCATAGATTTTATAATCTGCATTCAGTAGTGTAAGGGGGCGATATGCAGAGACATGAGACCCTCCCTTCGGTTTAGGCACAGGTAGAAGAATGCCAGTGACGAATTCAGGTGGAATTGGGAAGGACGGAGTAAAGAGTTCCTGAATCATTTCCGTCCAGCGAGGAAGCATTAACGTGGTGAACGCCCGGTAAAACTCCACTGGGAGACCATCTGGTCCGGGTGATTTGTTCTTGGCCCCTTTGTTGATCGCATTTACCACCTCTTCTGCGGTGATTGCAGACATCATGGACGTTGACTCCGCTACGGTGAGGGTCCGATCAGGGGAAGGACGGAGATCATCAGGAATGGGCGTCGCCATCAGTTCATCATCATAAAATTGGCGATAATGTTCAGCAAAGGCGGACACGACCGCCGCCTGTGTTGTGTAGTGAACACCATCGGAGGTCGTGATGTTGGGGACGAAAAGCCGACGTCGACGACTATGGTCGGATGCGGCATGGATTGTGGATGGGTTTCGTCGTGGAGGAGGTCTTGTCGTCGGGAACGCACCACGACACCATGCAGTCGTGCACGTTGAAGAGAGAGAGGAGACGAGCTTTAGTACGTTGTCGTTCCCTGTGGGTGTCAGGTGATGGAGGGAGCGCATCGAGCTCACGGAGGACGGCGTAGTGAAAATTTGTGGTGTCTCGATGCCATGCTGCTGCTTCCTTGCCACATTATATGAAGGCCTTTCTGATCGCAGGTTTGGCACATTTGAGCCACCAATGGAACGTGGATGTGTATTGCGGAAGGCGTCTTTCGCAAGACGCCCATATAGTGGCAATACATTGTCGGCAGTGTGGATCATAAGGAGGGAGGTATTAAGCTTCCAGTAACCTCTGCTGCGCCACACTGACTGAGGTGGCAGAGCCAGGGAGCAAATGACGGCGCAATGGTCCGAAAATGCAAGGGGCCATCGTTCAGCTTGGGCGACTTCATTGCCGAGGTGAGCAGAGACATAAAACCGGTCCACTCTGCTCGCAGAATGTGCTGTATAATGGGTAAAACCGGGGGTATTGCCATGAATTTTCTCCCAAACGTCCACTAGATGAAAATCTTCGATTAAGGTGAGCAGCGCCGGGCATGGCGAATAACCAGGTACTTGGTCCTGCGGATGGAGGACACAGTTGAAATCGCCTCCCATGATAAGGCGATCATAGCGTCCAGAAAACAGGGGCGCCACGTCATGTCCGAAGAAAGTGGACCGCTGCCGACGGTTCGTGGAGCCAGACGGAGCGTAGATATTGATGACGCGCGTGTCGAAGATGGTAACAGCCATGCCTCTTCCACAGGGAAGGATTGTCGTGTCCGTGAGTGGGATTCCTTCGCGTATGTAGTAAGCCACTCCACGCCCTGATTGATCACATGTGGACGTGTATGAGTCGTAGCCGTGGACTGGTGGTAGTGTGGCAACGCGTACTTCCTGAAGAAGGGCGACGTCGACGTCAGAGGCCCGAAGCATGTCACGTAGGAGTTGCAGCTTGGGTGCAGTGCCGATCATGTTGATGTTCAGTGTGGCAAACCGGTATGTTTGTTTCAGTGGTGGTGGACGCGCATCTACCATCACCAAGGGAAGTAAGAGGAGGGCACCGACAGGAAGTCCCGTCCCATCAGCTGCAATGCCTCGCTTTTGATGTTAACAGGCAGCCTCGTCCGGCGGAGGTAACTCATCCGGAGGAGGGGGCGTACCTTCCTCAACGTCGTCGGCCCATGCTCCTGTGCCGTGGGTCTGTCCAATGTCCATGGGAATTGCGTCGTGGTGAGAGAGATCTGGAGTTGTCGGCGGGGAGACAGGCGTCTCAACCGGCGCACCGATCGTTACATTGTGCGTGGCGACCTCCATAGTGGTCCCGTCCTGCGAAACGTCTTGTTCATCGCGAAAGTTGTCCGCCGACCTCTGCGTGGAAATGTCGGCTGCTTGGGTGTCGTCTTCGTCGTCGCGGGTGGCAACGCTCTGAGAGCCCGTGGGTGAACGGCGACGGCGTTTGCGCCTACGTGGCGAGCGTTGTTTGCGCGCGTGTTCCTCAGTGTCGGACGACGGCAAGGAGGAGCGTCGACCTGGTTCGAAGCCGTCGGTGGGTACAATGAAATTGTCAAACAGGTGTTGTGAAGATGTACTGGTCTCCTCAGCGTCCGGTGCGGGAGCCTGTTCGGCGGCAAGGTTGTCAGGTGGGACGTCTGTACCGTCCGTTGGTGACTGGGACGGTGGGACGTGCCGATCGGAAGGACCGGGCGACGGACTGGACGAAACTGTAGACGTGGCAAGAGCCGCTGCGTAAGTGACCGGTAGGGCGGTCATCGTGGGTGTGGGGGACGCTTCCGACAACGGGAGCTGCGCGACACGTCGTTGAATGCATTCAGACCTTAGGTGACCTTCTTTCCCGCAACCGGAACAGGTCCGAGGTTGGCCGTCGTACATTATAATGGCACGGCAGCCTCCGATACGTAGGTAGGAAGGTACGTGTTTCTGCAACTCGATGCGGACCTGTCTAACACCGTTTAAAACTGGATAGGTCTGAAATTGGACCCATCGTTCGGCAACATGTTCCAGAACGATGCCATAGGGACGGAGCGCCTCGATGACGACGTCTGCAGGTAGTTCGAACGGCAGTTCGAAGATCCTTATCGTCCGTGTGCCGAGACCTGCGTGATCGACGGTAACGGGTCCGACGTTGCCGTCGGAATGACAGAAGCGCAGTCCACGTTTTGCCTCTTGAAGCACCTTTTCGCACGCCGCATCGTTAATCATTTTGACGTAGACGGTACTGCTAACTATGGACAAGTGGATACCAATTAGATCCGTTGGTGGTATTTTAACTTCATCGCGTATAAATCGTTCTACCTCCAGGGCCTTGGGTCGGGCGAAGTCAGAACAAAAGTTGAAACGTAATGTCTTCTTCCGATAGTTGTGCGCCATGGTGGTCTAGAAGGAAAACGGCACTTACAGCGGCCGAAGTAAACACAAACAGAACGTGCGCGCCTCGCCCGCAGCGCTCTGGCGCGTGATCGCCTCGCAGCACTGCCGGCGGCAGACTGACCACTCAGCTACTGGGGACGGACACTACAGAAAAGAATTCTCACAAGGGAACCTCCCCATCGCACCCCCCTCAGATTTAGTTATAAGTTGGCACAGTGGATAGGCCTTGAAAAACTGAACACAGATCAATCGAGAAAACAGGAAGAAATTGTGTGGGACTATGAAAAAAATAAGCAAAATATACAAACTGAGTAGTCCATTTGAAAGATAAGCAACAACAAGGATAAAATGAGCGCACAAGCGCCGTGATCCCGTGGTTAGCGTCAGCAGATGCGGAATGAGAGGACCTCGGTTCAGGTCTTCTCTCAAGTGAAAAATTTTAATTTTTTATTTTCAGATAATTATTATCTGTCCGTCCGATGCGAGGTAACTGCGCCGTAATATGGGGACGCTACACCTAAACAAACATCGAAACACACGACGTCTGTCGATTACAGCGCACGGAAGAGAGAGAGTATTCCTTCTAACGAGGCTCCCTGGCTGGCAGTTGACTGTTCGCTACTTTGGACGAGAGTGCATTAAATACGTGAGATGTATTTCATGGGCAATATGTTTTCGGTTCCCGTTGGAGAGGCACGTCCTTTCGTCTGCTAATCACACGGTTTTGCGGTGCGGACGCAAAACACAGACACTAAACTTATTACAGTGAACAGAGACGTCAATGAACGAACGGACGGATCATAACTTTGCGAAAATAAAGAAATTAAACTTTTCACTCGAGGGAAGACTTGAACCAAGGACCTCCTATTCCGCAGCTGCTCACGCTAACCACGGGACCACAGCGCTCCTGACCTCAGATTATCCTTGATGTTACCTATCTGGCGGATGGACTACTCAGTTTGTATAATTTGCTTATTTTTTCATAGTTCCACACAACTTCTTCCTGTTTTCTCCATTGATCTGTGTTCAGTTTTTCAAGGCCTATCCACTGTGCCAACTTATAACTAAATCTGAGGGGGGATGCGATGGGGAGGTTCCCTTGTCAGTAATTATCTTTGAGAAATACAGATGTATCGCAGGCAAAGGGCGACAGACAAAATAAGAAATCTCTTCAGTATAGACAATGCTACATAGTAGAAGCGAAATGACTAGTCTTGATACTATTCTTGAACTCGCTGGTGTAGAAGTCGCAGAACTGGCTAGTCTTCAACTGGGCCACTGCCAAGGCGCGGCGCCTATATCCTCTTTGTGTAGAGGGCGCTGTCGTTGCGTTGTCGTCCTGGAGAGGGGTCGGTCAGCATGCGATTGGCTGATGTCGCCTCACAGCCCTCTATGCTCTAACGTTTCCGCCTGGAGTTCCGGCGTATGCCTTTACACCGGAGCATGTCTGACTTTAAATACAACACAGTATGTGATGAGTTCATTTTCCTACTCAAGGATGTGGAGATATTTTGCTTAAGTTTGTTTCATTAGTCCTGCCATAAGCTTGTAGAATATATCAAGTATATGACAGCAAGGGTAAATACACATTTTTTTCTGGGGTGGTGGGGTGGCAGAGGGGAGGGGAAACAAGGATCAGATGGGTAAAAATGTCTTTATAGGCTTTGGCTAATTTTAAAATATACACACACACAAATTACAGTTATTATCATGTCTGATACACATATTAGAGATATAGTTTTATTACAGTGATAATTTTATCACAGTCAGTATTACATAGTATCATGCAATAACAGCTTTCTCTTTTTTTCCTACAGAAGATGGCCAACACCTCCCCAGCATTCGTTGTTGATTCAATATCCTGATGGACATGCATCAGTACCGATCCATTTAAACAACCTTCTTGTCATCCTGCTGCGAAGATGTGTCTCCAGACGTTGTGAGGTTGAGGAAGATCTCTCCACAGCGCTGGCTGTTACAGGAAATGTACAGAAACGTTGATACAAGACTCTGATATTTGGCAGAGCCGTTGCTCTTATTTAGCCCTCTACTGGAGACTTTATTTTCGTCCATTTGCTGCCAAATTAGTGCCTATGGCCTATGGCATTATAGCCCCAACACAAATGCACTGATTTGAATACAGTTTATTTATTTATTTATTTGAAGGCTGGTTTAATCAGAATATGTTTGATGAAAGTTTGCTCAGCCGTTTAAATCTGCTATATAAGGACTCAAATCTTAAAACAACTCGTAACCGGACCCTTTGCTTTTGCTGGGAATTCTCTTGCCGACTGGTCTGTTCAGATACAGGTCACAACTGCCCCTCATAGCTTCGTTTCTACCAGTACCTCTCCTACTTTCAAAAATCATTTTAGAAAGGTATTAAACGTTTACAACTAAGTGTTGACTGTGCCCTGAATCGGATTAAGGCAGTCCAAAACAATTGGGAAATATTTGCGGTTTTGAGTAGAGTTCTCTTGGTAAAAATGAATGCGAAAAATTCGTAGCATCATATTTGTTCGCAAACATCACTGAATATGTAAGCGTAGGTTTTCGCGGCCTTTGTCTGTGAGGTTAGCAAAACCACCATGAGGAAGGACATTTGCAACAGGGGGCGAAACGTCGGAAAATTTTACGTTTCCAGTGGGGCACATACCCAGAAGAATTTTTTGGGTTACCACTGAATATCTTCGTCTGTACAGCAACGATCAAATGAAGGGTCGGCGGAAGAAAGTAATAACCCTCAGAATTAGTGTGGTAACGTAATGAGTTGTGTTTTCGAATGCAACACTTATTGGTAACGAGTACTTTTCTCTATCTCCTTCTGACAGTCCAGGAATAGGCCTTATTCCATCGCTTGTCGAAGGATGCTCTGAGGTGACATACACAAAACATGCTCTTTACAATCCTGCTTTCGTTGGTTTACAGTTTTAGTCAGTGGCTGTGTTCCAGTTCTTTTCTTATTTCTTCAGTTGTTACCGTGTGGTTTCAATTAAAGTGCAGCTATTCGCAGTAGTGTGGGCTGTAATTATCGTATGGCAGCGAAGGTTGGTAGATATGCTAATGCGTTAATACGGAACCGATTTATGCTGAAAAAATAGTTCCAGTTTCGGCTACCAGGCGCAAATCTGACGCTGTGTGTGTAAGAAAGTCGCATAGAAATGTATCCATACGTAACAGATTAGGAACAGAACGTGGGCAGAAAAGATCAAACAAGTGAGAAAGGCATAATGTTTATTTTATTATTAACTGCCGCTTACGCAGTTAGTTCAGCATGAGCACTGGAGACGTCGACGAGACGCCGGTTTCGTAAAACGACGTGATCAACAGTGATCAGGTAGAGAATGAACGTGCTCCTGCCAAACGCACTCTTTCAGATATCCCCAAAGCCAAAAGCCTCATAAATTCACATCAGGTGATCTTGCAGGCCGTGCATCTGGAAAAACTCTGGATATAACACGTTCGCGGTAAGCAGAGCCTTCATTTGGCGAGCGGCATGAGGTGTTGCCCCATCTTGGATGAAAACAATAGTTTCCAGAGCAGGAATCACATGCTCTAAAAGAAGGTCTCCATAATGTGCAGACGTCACAGTACACCTGTTCGGCCCTCTGGGTGTATTCACTCCAAGGAAGAGCGGATAGAGAAAACAGTTGCTTGTGAATCCACACAACACACAGTCACGTACAGCGAGTGCAGTGTCCCTTAGTGCACAACACGCGGTTTAACCCGTGCCTCAAATTTGGCAGTTTTGTGTACTCACAACACCCTGTAGTTTAAGATGTGTCCCGTCAGTCCGTATGATACTGGCCGGACACATTTCATCAACTTCTATGCGTGCCATAAACCGAAGAGCAAATCTAGAGTGTTGCTGCTGATCGGGACGTTTTAGTTACTGAGCCGTCTGGATCTTGCACAGATATCAGTGTAAAATAGACAGCAAAATTTTCCATACTGTTGACTGTGGGGCGGACAAGTCTCATGAGACTGCGCGAGCACTGGCACTATCCGGCGCATGTGCTGCATGGTCAGTTACAGCAACAGCAACCTCTTTAATAACTTCCACTGGGATAGGGCGCCTTCCATGTGCGGAGAACCAAGAGAATAGCGAGAGAAACGAAGGAGGTCACAGAGAACACGACCAAGGTCGGCAAAACTGTTATAAATAAGCTGCAGACACGAGTGAAAAAGATTGAAGAAACCGTGTCGAGCAGGAAGGAGGAAGCCGGAGAGGCACCACTGATGGCAGAATTTGCCGAATTTAAACGACAAATCGAGAGCAGGGTAGAGGCACTGTCAGTCGACAGAACTTCTACAAATACAAAAAAAATGGCTCTGAGCACTATGGGACTCAACTGCTGAGGTCATTAGTCCCCTAGAACTTAGAACTAGTTAAACCTAACCTAACGTAAGGACACCACAAACATCCATGCCCGAGGCAGGATTCGAACCTGCGACCGTAGCGGTCTTGCGGTTCCAGACTGCAGCGCCTTTAACCGCACGGCTCTACAAATACAGGACAAACTGGAGCCGTTATTCAGACGGTATCCATGGAAGAGGTAACCTCGGAAGTACGGCAACGGCACACAGTATCTGTCACAGGAGCTGTGAACCGACGTGATAAAGAGGCACGCATGTTGGAAACCAGACCGTTAGAACGTCAGGGCAGGTATGAACCGCGAGTCACACGTACGGAGGTACCGCGTGTAATAAGTGATTTGCCGGAGGCGGAGTTCAGTAGCAGAACAACTGGCGCAAGCAATTGCTACCCGCTTAGGCGATCCACCTCGCACTTGCAAGAGCCACAAGATATCCAGGAGGCGCACACGGAGGTAGTTTATGAAAACATCGAAACGCCACCGCAGAGAGATGAAACTAGGCAGTTTGATTATAAACACTTTCTGTCGGTACGCAAGTTCCAGCACTATAAGGATGATAATAATACGTTACATCCAAAAACGTTCATTGGACAGTTTGATCTAACGTTACCACCACAGTGGCCGTTAATGTACAAACTTGACTTGGTGTGTGCGCACTTGGAAGGTGCATCAGCGGGAAGTATGCGTAGTGTTGCTAAAGGTTGCAGAACGTACCAAGAGTTCCGCGACGCATTTATGAGCAGATATTGGTCAAAGGAGACCCAAAACAGAATTAACAGGAAATCCTTATGACACGCGTCATCGAGAGCTCAAGTTTCCGAAGTGTTGTGAAATTTTTTGAGAACATGCTGAAAAGAATCAGTATCTGGACGAACCGTGCAGCCCTGGGGAGATTATACGCGTATGCTGTATGAAGTTGCCACTTACATATCAGCAGACGCTAGCTGGAAGATGCGGAAATGACGTAGAAGCATTTAATGGCATTCTTAGGGAGCTGGAGTTTGCCTATAACGAGCAGAAGGGGCGTGAGAAGAAGAAGCAAAGGGAACCGCATGAGGAAGGCCAAGACACGAATATATAGAGAAACAGAAACCAGATGAGGGATAACTATGCCGGTAATGGTAACAATAGGGGAAACAACCCACAGTGGCGCGATAATAGACGACAAAATTTTCCGCCACAGGAACGTAGGTGGAACCAGGGTAATAATAACTGGAGCCCAGCCAATCAAAATGGAAGGGATCAACCAGTGCAGAACTGGAGAGCGAGTGAAGACCGCAATCCAGAACCTGCACAAATAAACGAAATACGTCCGGCGAACCCTGAGCGTACGCAAACTGCGCAAAACAGACAAGAATGATTAGGGCGGCACACTCGGCAGCGGAAGAGCGCGGCCGGGAACAAAGTAGTGTATAAGTAGATTAGATTTTTGTGATTTGTTGGCGATGTTTATTTGTATTAGTATAGACAGCGTTTTATTTGTGTTTTGTGATTATTTGTTTTATGTTGTGTGTATTTATTTTGCTTTTTTTCATGTGCTTGTCTTATTTTGGAATGGATTGTGTCTATATTATGTGTTTGATGTTAAATTTTGTTGTATGGGGACCACTGGGTGGCTTAGTATAGAAAATTTGCTTCAGCTATGACACAAACAATATTTAGAAGTATTAGATTAATTATAGGAGGGGTTATCTTATGTAGATAACTTCCTATAGAAAATTTTAGGCAAGGCTATTGGACAGGAGAACTTTCAGGACAAAATCTGGATCTGTGGTGGATGGATTTGGGGTGTGTTGAGCGTGTTGTGATGTGGTAGGTGGACATTGCGTCCCACCGAATGTGTTGCGTTTCTTGAGACGAGTGCAGGGTGTGATGTCCGACGCGGTAGTGTTCAGGACCCACCCGTTGCGTTATTAGCGTATGGCGATAGTGGGTGTTTCGGGTGATAATTATTAGGTGGTCTGTCCGACGCAGTAGTGTTCGAGACGCACCTGTTTTCTCAGTTGTGTTGCTAGTGTGAGTACGGTGATCAAAACGATTATCCGGTGGCCAGTCAATCGCAATTAGGCGATAGGGACGCACCAAACATGGATAATTCGTAATGGGAGCGATGAGGATGTTGTGTGAAAAGGCGAGTTTTGAGCCGTCGTAGAAAGACGTAGATCAGGTGGCTGGTCGCACGCAATAGCGTGATCGACAGACCTTTTTGATGATTTGCGCCGTAGGAGTGTTGTAGAGACGTATTAGCGACGATAGCCGAGTCTGGGCTTAACCATTTGAGTTAAGCAGAGACGCTAAAACAATACGCCATTCAGTTTAAAGGAAGATAATGAAGTTCACCACAAAAAATAGATGCTCTGAAGCCCAGCCATGAACCTTGACCACTATCACTGATTTTTACTTGCTGTAACGTGCAAAACTAACTCTTGTTATGTTCAACAGATAAGCATGACGTTGAATTGAGCCTACCGTTACAGACAGAAGCAGACTAGGAGCGGAAGACCAATGCCACAACCAGTCAAACAAGCACAACATCAAAGGGGTATCGGAGAAATTCGGAGTTACAGTAACCCACAATAATGTGCAACAAATGCTTTTAATTGTTCACAGATAACAGCAGCAACTGAGCGACGCCAGGGAAAGGAGTTTACTATAAAAGGTCACGGTATGTAGTAGTAGCATGCTGACGTAAACTTTAGAAAGTAGAAATAGAGAAATTAGTAGTTAGAGACCATGTGGTGATGGGATGACTAAATTAATAAATGTTTATTTTATCCACAGGAAAAGACCATCAGGCTTGTTTTTATAATTTTGTTTTGAAAATTTTGTTTAAGAAATGTCTTTCTGTAAAATAATTGTAATGTATTGTACGTGATGACGTAAGAGGAAGTGCCTTAGACAATAAGTAATCATGTATAAAATATCGTATCCTTAGTGAGTGCTGTTACACTTTGTGGCGGTGACTGGCCAGCTGACGACGAGCGGGACAGGAGACGAGAACCACGAGGGAACTTCGTCCACATGAGCACGTTTGCTGCTGCTGCTGCCACTGGCGGATCGTGAACGCTTCATTTTTGCACGTTTAATTACGAAGACGTGACAAGTACTGAACGAACGAAGTATACGAGCAGTGTGAGAGTGAGTTGGACCGTGCACTGATTTATATAGGTCCTGCCTAGCGCGTGTATGTAGGCGCGGGGGTGTGGCATAGAGAGATGACGCTATCTCTCTCTCTCTCGCACCGCGCCACGGCAATAGGAACTAGACACGCACCGCGTGGTGGATACACTGGGTGCGACCTTGTTGTTGTTGAATAACGGTGCTTTGGAATGGTACCGGCATTGGAATGGTAAAGGCCTTGTTCCACTACTCATGTCTGTGCATTTCACACGTTATGAGCTGGATTCCAGACATAGGAAAAAAAAAAATCCTACGAAAATTTACACACACAGATTTCAAGTGCTTTTTCGCGTTTGTTGAAACCTTTCATTACAATTGATACAGTGGTTCAATCAACAACTGGCAATGGTGCTTGTTTTCGTTATTGCTGTTTCAAAAAGTCAAATCTGTTAGCTTATATGAGAGATCAGGCGTAATGAAGTTTTTAATTCTGCAATGTACACGGGTGATGTTGGATGCCCACATCGCATCACAGAACTCAAAGTTTGGAGGCTTGCCCACTCTGCAAAAGCAGAATAGGCAGATCTGACAACAGAGTACAATGCTGGTGTAGGCACAGGTGTTTTGGAGCACACTGTTAAGCAGAGTAGGCAGATCTGACAACGGTTCAAATGGCTCTCAGCACTATGGAACTTAACATCTGAGGTCATCAGTCCCATAGAGCTTGTAACTATTTAAACCTATCTAGGGACATCACACACATCCATGCCCGAGGCAGGATTCGAACCTGCGACCGTAGCAGTCGCGCTGTTCCGGACTGAAGCACCTAGAACCACTCGGCCACAACGGCCGGCGGTCTGACAGTGGAGTGCAATGCTGATGAAGGCACAGGTGTTTTGGAGCACACTGTTTAGAGTACATTGTTGAACATGAGGCTTTGCAGCAGGTGAAAGTTACACGAGTCTGCCCGATAAATCCCACACGACTTGATGGGTTTTCAGTCGGGGGAACAGGCAAACCGATTCATTCGCCGAATATCGTCTCGTTCCAAGAGCTCCTCAACTTGCGCAGTTCGGTGCAGTCGCGCATTATCATCTGTAAAAATGAAGTCAGGGCCCAATGCATCTTCTAAAATCGTGCATTGGGAGGAGAATGGTGTTACCAGGGGCTCGCTTATCCGGAGGGGAGGGGGGCCGACCACCCCCATGAGCACTAAGAAGTCGCCAAACTATCGTATGAGCGGTCTTGGGTGTTACTATAATGTTGACTGTACCGTGTTCAAAGATTTGGAGGTCAGTTCGCCAATGCAACTTTATGCCTCCCCAAACCATAACACCTAGGCCACGAAAACGATCATGTTAGACAATGTTTCTGGGTGCATTGTGTGTTTTGATCTCTGTATTTCAGTCCTTATCCGAGAAGAGCACGCGACTCCACTCCACACTGCTCCAGTCCTTTGCTCTTGGCACCATCATAAACGGTGCCGCCGATGTGCGGGTGTTAATGGAACATGACTTACTGGTCATAGGGCAAAGACACCACCCCCATGCAGTCACCTTACCCAGTGTAACGTGAGACAGAGCATTATCACCTGCTGGATCCCTGCTTGCCTGTTGGCAGTACCAAATTCCTGAGCTACACTCGTGAACTTCACCCTTCTTCCAGTCTTCCTATGAGTTTTCCTCGTGTGGAGTCGTCCAAATGTTGTCTCCAGGCCATGTTCTAATGAAGAACGCCGGCACAGTGTCCCGCAACCTCTCACTGATTGACACACATACTGACTTCCCAGTCCTTCAACTGCCTCGCCTCACAGGCAAGCTTCATTTGGCGCTATAGTCTCCCTGACCTCACACGATGTGATGACCATCTTTCTGGGCACGACTTGCTGACCTCTGGCAACATGCTTCTTTACTTTCATTTACTTCCACTGAGTTGTTAATATTTTATCCTATTTTAACTAGCACATTCTTACGTTTTTCAGAACTGTATGGTATTGATAATGGCGGTCCTGGCACATCTACTCAAAAGGTTTTAATTATCACTTCGAAAAATTCAATGGATATGGCAATGATCTTGAATGCATTATGTAATCCGCATGTATGATGCTTATCAAGTATCACAAATAGCTGAGATATGAAATCTCATGGGAGGCAGGCTACTGTGGTTATACAGTGAAGAGCCAAAGAAACTGGTGCCCCTGCCTAATATTGTGTAGAGTCCCCACGTGTACGTAGAAGTGCCGCAACGCGACGTGGGATGGACTCGACTATTGTCTGAAGTAGTGCTGGAGGGAACTGACACTTTGAACCTTGCAGGGCTGCCCATAAATCCGTAATAGTATGGTGGGTTCAGATCCCTTCCGAACAGCGTGTTGCAGGGCATCCCAGATATGCTCAATAATGTTCATGTCTGATGGCCAGCAAAAGTGTTTAAACTCAGAAGAGTGTTCCTGGAGCCATTCTGTTGCAATTCTGGACGTGTGGGGTGACACTGGGTCCCATATCACACCACTGCATATGCTCCATACCATTACAGAGCCTTCGCCAGCATGAACAGTCTCCTGCCGGCATGCAGGATCCGTGGATTCATGATGTTGTCTCCATACCCTTACACCTCCATCCGCTCGACACAATTTGAAACGAGACTCGTCCGACCAGGCAACATATTTCCAGTCACGAACAGTGCAATGTCTGTGTTTACGGGCCCAGGCGAGGCGTAAGGCTATGTGTAGTGCAGTCATCAATGGTACACGAGTGGGTCTTTGGCTGCAATAGCTCTATCGATGATGTTTCGTTGAAGAATTTGCACGCTGACACTTGTTGATGTCCCACCATTGAAATGTGCAGCAGTTCGTGGAAGGGTTGGTGGTGGTGGTGGTTAGTGTTTAACGTCCCGTCGACAATTAGGTCATTAGAGACGGAGCGCAAGCTCGGGTTAGGGAAGGATTGGGAAGGAAATCGGCCGTGCCCTTTCAAAGGAACCATCCCGCCATTTGCCTGAAACGATTTAGGGAAATCACGGAAAACCTAAATCGGGATGACCGGAGACGGGATTGAACCGTCGTCCTCCCGAATGCGAGTCCAGTGTGCTAACCACTGCGCCACCTCGCTCGGTGTGGAAGGGTTGCACTTCCGTCACGTTGAATGATTCTCTTCAGTTGTCGTTGGTCGTCTTCTTGCAGGATCTTTTTCCGGCCGCAGCTATGTTGGAGATTTGATGTTTTATCGGATTCCTGATGTTAACGGTACACTCGTGAAATGGACGTACGGGAAAATCCGCACTTCACTGCTACCTCGGAGATGCTGTATCCCATCGTTCATGAGCTGACTGTAACACGACGTCCAAACTCACTTAAATCTCGATAACCTGCCATTGCAGCAGTATAACTCATCTAACAACTGCACCAGACGTTGTCTTATATAGGCGTTGCCGACCGCAGCGGCGTATTCTGCCTCTTTACAAGTCTCTGTATTTAAATACGCTTGCATATACCTGTTTCTTTGGTGCTTCAGTGTATTATTAGGTTGGTGCATTAGTTCACAGCAGTTTTGTTTTGCATATTGGAATCCCAGTCGCTATGGGTTTATTTATCGACTGTCATTTCTTATTTGTAGTTCACCGTTGCTATTTGAGTTTACACATGGTCATTTAGTCATTTGTCGTTTGGAGATAGGGAGTGGAGCTGTGGACACTAGAAAATCACATGGAGAAATCGGAACATTTAGGGCGTATTCTTCTGTTTGAGTTCAACAGAGGGGTGACAGCAGCGGAGGCTGCCAGTATTAACGCTACAGGAATGTGCACGCAAGAAATTGCTTTTCTCGCGTTCTGACATTAGTAACTGTCCACGTGCGGAAGATCTTCGGGGTTTGACGGAGAACGTTGCAACCCATTAACTCCCAATGATCCACTTCGGTGTACTCATAAACAGACACATGTGGTGAACTGTGGTGATTCCACCATCATGAGACATTTCCAAGCAGTGGAGAAGATCCAAAAAACGGATGTACGGATACCGAATTCTCTAAACTAAAGTCACAAAAATCTGCGGGTGGCCGTATTTGCATATCTACTCACTCATCATCAATTGGCTTGTAAACAACGCCTACCATTCCTAACCTCCATCGTTACTGATGACGACAAATGGTGCCTTTATGCTAATACAAGGAAAAGAAATAAATGGCTGAGCCCAAAAAAAATAAGCAACTACCCGTGCAAAAACCTGTGCTCAACCACAAAAGATTATGTTATTCATCTGGTGAAACAGTGATGTTGCTGTGTACTACGGATTGCTTCCCCAAGGTGTAACTATCACTGCTGACGTTTATTGTCAATAACTGAGACCTCTTGCGGACTCAGTCCAAGAACAACGTCCAAAACGACTGCGTGAATTGATGCCATTCCACGATAACGCCCGCTTGCATTCTTCCAGGACAACAAAAAACACTATATAGGGGTTGAATTGGGAAGCCATTACGCACCCAGATTAATCACCTGACGTTGCGCCCTCATAGTAGGGTTTTCGTCTTTTCCGCTTGAAACGTTCTTTAATAAAAAGAATGAGAAAGATTACGATTACGTAGGATGAATGTCTGATCTGTGGAATGACTACTGAACTCGAATTGTCGTGTTGCCTGTTGTAAGTGCAAGTGGTGAGCTTACTCTGTGTTATTGTTAGCAACACTTTATACGAACTGTTTGGGCAAAGCAACTCCCAAACCAATGAAAGAATAAAGTCACTGCAAAATACATTCAGGCCCTTTGGCACTGAATCATCTGGCCCTGTTCAAAACTGATAACTTTGGTCCCTGTGCACACAACAAATAAATTAAATTGTCCTACCTCTAGAGCAACAGAGTAACGCGATATATTCTGATCTCTCATAAAAAATTATGAATGCTAGCTACAGGCTCAGCAGTGTGCAATGCTGGCCACAGTACTTGAAATGTACACGAAATTCATTTGGCTGATAAAAGAGAACATTTAAGGAAATCCAACTTCTTTGAAAAATATATGACATGGTCTGGGAGGCGGTACTGATTATGGTGAATTACTAATACTCAGTTTTTTTTTTTGCACAATTATATTGCACGTTAAGTTTGTCTTTTCAAAAACATCTGACAACTTAAGTTACATTACTCACAATTGATTCATAAACAATGAGAGTTAAACAGCAAGTATTATCTAACTTCATTAATCCAACATAAATGCAAATTATGAAACCACACATAGCTGTTAAGAAATCTTAATATCATTACAAAAATGAAATATCTAACTAGCCTTTTTATCAAAAGCGTTTACGTACATTCTAGGCTTACTCAACAATTACAAATTATCAGCCAGCTCACCTATACTAATGCGCTGGCAAAACAGGAATCATAATTGTTTAACATGTTTACCTTGATTGCATGAAGACTTCTGCTTCCATGTTCAACAATACTGAAATACCTACATTAATCTAAATCTTGGTGTCTTCACACAGCACACCCCAAAAACTGCCTACTCCATCGTCAATCCCTCACAGACAGCTACCTACAACTGTGAGCCCAGCGCTCTCTTACTGCAACACTAGAAGTATCTTTGGCTCTGCGGTCGCGCGCAGTCGGCGATCCGCATCATCGAGCCTATCAGAGACTTTCACCGTTTATAGTATACTAGTTTCATTTTAATTTATTAATATTATTATCTTATTCTGGTGCCACACACAAGTCGGCCCCAGTATACTCCTTTCTCGCCCTCTATCGAACAACCTTCAAGGGAATTCCTTTCCGGATGAAAATGTGCTCCGAACATGGCTCGAATTGTTCTTCGGTTCAAAACCACGTACATTTCTACAGTACCGGAATCGAAAAGTTACGCCAGCGTTAGCAGACTGTTGTAAATACTGAAGGAAAATATGTTATTGATGATTAAAGTCTCTGTTATGTGTATCTGTTGTATTTATGAAAATTGTGGAAAAACCCTATGATTTTATGCAGCAACCAAATATAGTACTGTATTGGAGCTGAAGAGATTGCTTCGAAAAAACTCATACAGTGGGTGAAAAATGGGTTTACTACTAAAACTGATGACTTGACACGTTTCGGATTTATTTCTGTCATCAGATATCCAAGTGTACAGAGGGTTACAAAATGAAACCTCTCCTTAGAAAATTAATGAATTACTGTGCTGATAAACCTCTTACGTCATTTGATTTTCAAACAGCTGAGCAGAACTGAACGTACTCAGACATTTTGCTCTTTACTTATTCTGATCAACACTAAACTGACACACAATATTTTTAGCTTAACGCAATCTGACTTTCAATAATCCCTACAACAGAATGGCCCTGACTAACAATAACCTATACCTTTCATGAATCACTTACCTCACAAAAATCTTCGATACTCGAACTACTGTAATACAGCGAGCGCCAATACTGCCAGCAAAATAAAAGATTCTAACTACTGAAGGCACTAACAACTAATAGGCATAGTTAGCAAATGAAAGATTTTGATAGAGAACAAACAATGTATTTACCTTAATAATATTCAAAACCATCATATATATCAGTGCATGACATACAGTATTACAAATTTACTCTTTCTGATGGACAGACGTCCAGATCATCCTCTCTCAAAATTCTGCCATCTCTCTCCCCACATCCACCACTGTTGGCGGCTCACCTCCAACTGTGCAATGTTGAGCGCTGTTCACATCCAACTGCCCAAGACTACAATAGCAAATATTCCAACAATGCAAACCAGCCACAGACTGCACACAGCACAGTCAGTGATTTTCATACAGAGCGCTACGTGGCGTTACCAACATAAAAACCTAAACAGCCTACTTACACAGGATACGAGCGTTACTAGATGTATATGCAATTTAAGGTGACAGACTATTCACTCAGTAGTCTGTCAGCTTATGTTTCACGTAAATTTAGTGACGCTCGTATCCTGTGACCGTCTGAGCACCTGGGTATCTGATCATGGAAACAAATCCTAAACGAGCCAAGTAAGCAGTTCATGGAATAAAGACTTTTTAACCGCCTGTGTGGCTTTTTTGAATGGCCTGTCCAGCATTATAAAGCATCAGAATGTTCTTTCCTAAATGTAAAATGTCTGCAAAATACACCAACAATGCAAAAAAAGTGCTATGTTTATGTCTGTTATCACAACATTATTAAAGACACACACACACACACACACACACACACACACACACACCCGTCAACATGTGGATAAATAAATAACATGATAAATAGGCAGGTAAACTTCTTACGGAATGTGAGAACGAGTATGAAACATACTCTCCATAAACACTTTTGCTCTCTCCCGATCTGACGCTAACAACAGTCGGTAACATGTGTTCCATGATGACACTTTTCTTAGCAACTGGGTAAGAGGTTCCTTCAAACGACAATAGTTCTACAGGAGAGGCAAGAAAGGGAGGAAGATTAGTCTTTAACGTCCCGTCGACGGCATGGTCATTAGGGACACGCTCGGATTACGAAATGATGGGGAAGGAAATCTCCTGTCTCCTTTTGAAAGGAACCATCGTGGCATTTGCCTGGAGCGATTTGTGGAAATCACGGAAAACCTAAATCTGAATAACCAGGCGGGATTTGAACCGTCGTTCACCCGGATGAGAGTCCAGTCTGCTAACCACTGTGGCATCCGGTCGGTAGGCAGGAGAGGCATAGAATTCCTACCTGAACGCTGGCAGGCGATCATTGACAAAGACGGTGATTACATTACTTTCTAGCGTATCAGTCTTCGTATTGTATATTGTACTGTAACGTCATGCAGTGTGTTTTATTCTTACAAAATAAAACTGTGGCATTGTAAAAACGGCACCAACTTGTGACCTACCCAGTACAGTACGAAAGAGGCTTAGAAATACCTTGTTAGACGAGTGTTAAATGCTTAGGTCACAACCAGAATCTTGGCTGTCATACAGTTTCAGAATAATTTAAGAACGACTCATTCAGTTTTTATAAATAAAAGGAACTGCTACATCATGGTGCAACAAGTAACTTACGAAATCCAAGAGTGTTTCTTAGTCAGCTTTCAAGAACAGAAGAAGTGTGACAAGACATGAATTCCTTATTTTTATCGTCTTCTGTTCATTAGTCTTTTTCCCAAACTTTTCTGTCCCATGGCAGCTGTACCATGAGCGGACAGGTAATCTTTGAAAGATGTGGAGCAATGTTTCACTGTACGTTGCAATGTCACTTCAAAAATAATTGCACATCATTGAATGAAAGGGTAGTAATTAATTTATTTGAATGCAACTACGCAGTGAGATAACATTTTAGCCCATCATAATTTATTTACGGAACTGGAAAAATACAGGAGGTCTTAATTTTTATTTCTTTTGTGAAACTCTCTCACTTCAGCTAAAGGTATATTCGCATTTTAAACTCGGAACAGCATTCCTTACAGTTAAGGGGGCTGCACACGTAGTGGCATGCTGCACGAACAGGCATTTTGCACAAGCATCGTCGAGAATATATAGCATAAATCTGAGCATCGGGACTGTAAAGCAGCTTGATGGTTGATCTAATTTCAATATTATTACGCAAGCATGAGCGTGCATACAATGTGTGCATGCTTGAACGTGTGTGCTAACAGTTGGCAGGCTTGTACGAGCATACCACGGTTGGGAACATGTCGAGCGATCTAGACGCACCACCCGCAAATTGATGGAGATTTTACTCACTCTTATGTAAGTCAGTCTTTGCTGTGGAATATGAAATCAAAGGCGTATCGTGATAAAGGGGAAAGGGACGCTGTGTGTATTTTGCTTCTTGTTAAATGTAAAGCAGTTTGTCCTGCAACGGAGAAAGACGCAGTAATAAAAAGGTAAAATTGCTGAGAAAAAAGTTAAGTTTTATCATATCAGTTCTCAGAGCCAAAGAATCAGCTCTTATGAATACATATGGCAGTGAACTCTTTGCGACTTTAGTCTCTTTCAAAATGTCCAATTACTTGCAAAATTCTGCCAAAAAATTCATTATTATAAAGAACACGTCCCTCCGATATTCGGCCGTTTGTGCCGAAACAGAACACAATGAAACTATAACTTGTATCTGCTATAGCCGCCGGCCGGGGTGACCGAGCGGTTCTAGGCGCTACAGTCTGGAACCGCGCGACCGCTACGGTCGCGGGTTCGAATCCTGCCTCGGTCATGGATGTTTGTGATGTCCTTAGGTTAGTTAGGTTTAAGTAGTTCTAAGTTCTAGGGGACTGATGATCTCAGAAGTTAAGTCCCATAGTGCTCAGAGCCATTTGAACCACCTGCTATAGCAAATAGAACAATACCTGTGAGTATTTTTGTAACTACAACAAAGTGACTTGCAGCTGAAGGAACTATCTCTGGATATTTTCCATCAATGCAGTCAATACTGTGCAATAAATTCGACCACTGTGCAAAATTAATCTCTATCTTGGGCCTGTCATGCGGAAGCATAGGCGTCTCCATTCGACATGCCTGTGCTCGCTTGCTTGAGGGGTGTGCGTGCGTAAAAGATTTATGCATGCTTGAGCAAAACACTTGATCATCGTTGCTTGTCAAACATACAGTTACATCTGTAGCCACCTTCACAAGGTATTTAATTTGAATTACTCATGAATGTGGCTCTATTGTTCACCCAACACAGTTAAGCTCAAAATAACAACAAAGCTGATCAGGACCAACAGAAGCATGTCAGTGAAGCACCCAGCGTGGAGTCAAGGAACAGAATAGGTGGTAAACAGATCATAACAAATAGCGTGGCGCCTATTAACGGGACGATCACTTGTTATTCACGTCGCCGTAGTAGGGATGGCGATTACAATTGAACCAACTGGCTCTCGGTTATACCGGTTCTTTTCGTCTCCAGTTTAACCTGACCGTTAAAACTGCGCAAAATAATCCGTTTCCGAAACAAACGATATTCGTGTTATAAATAAAAAATGACTTCTCTTGCTACACTGTATTTTATTTCTCCCATATGCGTTTCGCCTTTTTTCTCTTTAAGGCGTCATCATTGGGATCTAGAATGATACATTTTTGTTTTGATATGTGTTATTTGTAGATTATAAAACAGCTCACGTTCGATTTTTATCTAAATATGTGATTACTTCGCGTTTTTAGTTGCTATCTGCATCTGTTCACATGCTGGAGGTCGCACTACAGCTCTATTTACGAAATATAAGCATATTTATAATTTTTGGACTTTTTTCTGCCTATTTTTCATCTTACTTACCCTTAATGTTGTGATGCACTATTACTCTTCTGTCACTGATTGTAGATATTTGATCGAAAACTTTGATTTCACGACGCAGCTACTTTGAATTCACTATGTTCTCATCCTGTTTGGTTTGTTTATGTACTTGTAGCCAACCAACGCAACGAAGTATATGCTGAAAACTAACGTCTATTCATTTCTGTTATATATATATATATATATATATATATATATATATATATATATATATATATATATATATACTCCTGGAAATGGAAAAAAGAACACATTGACACCGGTGTGTCAGACCCACCATACTTGCTCCGGACACTGCGAGAGGGCTGTACAAGCAATGATCACACGCACGGCACAGCGGACACACCAGGAACCGCGGTGTTGGCCGTCGAATGGCGCTAGCTGCGCAGCATTTGTGCACCGCCGTCGTCAGTGTCAGCCAGTTTGCCGTGGCATACGGAGCTCCATCGCAGTCTTTAACACTGGTAGCATGCCGCGACAGCGTGGACGTGAACCGTATGTGCAGTTGACGGACTTTGAGCGAGGGCGTATAGTGGGCATGCGGGAGGCATGGGACCGGACCGCAGCGACGCACAGATGCACGCCAAGACCGTAGGATCCTACGCAGTGCCGTAGGGGACCGCACCGCCACTTCCCAGCAAATTAGGGACACTGTTGCTCCTGGGGTATCGGCGAGGACCATTCGCAACAGTCTCCATGAAGCTGGGCTACGGTCCCGCACACCGTTAGGCCGTCTTCCGCTCACGCCCCAACATCGTGCAGCCCGCCTCCAGTGGTGTCGCGACAGGCGTGAATGGAGGGACGAATGGAGACGTGTCGTCTTCAGCGATGAGAGTCGCTTCTGCCTTGGTGCTAATGATGGTCGTATGCGTGTTTGGCGCCGTGCAGGTGAGCGCCACAATCAGGACTGCATACGACCGAGGCACACAGGGCCAACACCCGGCATCATGGTGTGGGGAGCGATCTCCTACACTGGCCGTACACCACTGGTGATCGCCGAGGGGACACTGAATAGTGCACGGTACATCCAAACCGTCATCGAACCCATCGTTCTACCATTCCTAGACCGGCAAGGGAAGTTGCTGTTCCAACAGGACAATGCACGTCCGCATGTATCCCGTGCCACCCAACGTGCTCTAGAAGGTGTAAGTCAACTACCCTGGCCAGCAAGATCTCCGGATCTGTCCCCCATTGAGCATGTTTGGGACTGGATGAAGCGTCGTCTCACGCGGTCTGCACGTCCAGCACGAACGCTGGTCCAACTGAGGCGCCAGGTGGAAATGGCATGGCAAGCCGTTCCACAGGACTACATCCAGCATCTCTACGATCGTCTCCATGGGAGAATAGCAGCCTGCATTGCTGCGAAAGGTGGATATACACTGTACTAGTGCCGACATTGTGCATGCTCTCTTGCCTGTGTCTATGTGCCTGTGGTTCTGTCAGTGTGATCATGTGATGTATCTGACCCCAGGAATGTGTCAATAAAGTTTCCCCTTCCTGGGACAATGAATTCACGGTGTTCTTATTTCAATTTCCAGGAGTGTATATATATATATATATATATATAGGGTGTTTCAAAAATGACCGGTATATTTGAAACGGCAATAAAAACTAAACGAGCAGCGATAGAAATACACCGCTTGTTGCAATATGCTTGGGACAACAGTACATTTTCAGGCAGACAGACTTTCGAAATTACAATAAATACAATTTTTAACAACAGATGGCGCTGCGGTCTGGGAAACTCTATAGTACGATATTTTCCACATATCCACCATGCGTAGCAATAATATGCCGTAGTCTCTGAATGAAATTACCCGAAACCTTTGACAACGTGTCTGGCGGAATGGCTTCACATGCAGATGAGATGTACTGCTTCAGCTGTTCAATTGTTTCTGGATTCTGGCGGTACACCTGGTCTTTCAAGTGTCCCCACAGAAAGAAGTCACAGGGGTTCATGTCTGGCGAATAGGGAGGCCAATCCACGCCGCCTCCTGTATGTTTCGGATAGCCCAAAGCAATCACACGATCATAGAAATATTCATTCAGGAAATTAAAGACGTTCGCAGTGTCGTCTAAGGCAGTTTGTACCGCCACAAATTCACGAAGAATGTCCAGATAGCGTGATGCGGTAATCGTTTCGGATCTGAAAAATGGGCCAATGATTCCTTTAGAAGAAATGGCGGGCCAGACCAGTACTTTTTTAGGATGCAGGGACGATGGGACTGCAACATGGGGCTTTTCGGTTCCTCATATGCGCCAGTTCTGTTTATTGACGAAGCCGTCCAGGTAAAAATAAGCTTCGTCAGTAAACCAAATGCTGCCCACATGCATATCGCCGTCATCAATCCTGTGCACTATATCGTTAGCGAATGTCTCTCGTGCAGCAATGGTAGCGGCGCTGAGGGGTTGCCGCGTTTGAATTTTGTATGGATAGAGGTGTAAAATCTGGCGCATGAGACGATACGTGGACGTTGGCGTCATTTGGACCGCAGCTGCAACACGGCGAACGAAAACCCGAGGCCACTGTTGGATCACCTGCTGCACTAGCTGCGCGTTGCCCTCTATGGTTGCCGTACGCGGTCGCCCTACCTTTCCAGCACGTTCATCCGTCACGTTCCCAGTCCGTTGAAATTTTTCAAACAGATCCTTTATTGTATCGCTTTTCGGTCCTTTGGTTACATTAAACCTCCGTTGAAAACTTCGTCTTGTTGCAACAACACTGTGTTCTAGGCGGTGGAATTCCAACACCAGAAAAATCCTCTGTTCTAAGGAATAAACCATGTTGTCTACAGCACACTTGCACGTTGTGAACAGCACACGCTTACAGCAGAAAGACGACGTACAGAATGGCGCACCCACAGACTGCGTTGTCTTCTATATCTTTCACTTCACTTGCAGCGCCATCTGTTGTTGAAAATAGTAACTACTGTACTTTCGAAAGTTTGTCCGCCTGAAAATGTACTGTTGTCCCAAGCATATTGCAACAAACGGTGTATTTCTATCGCTGCTTGTTTAGTTTTTATTGCCGTTTCAAATATACCGGTCATTTTTGAAACACCCTGTATGTGTGTGTATATGTGTGTGTGTATTTATGACACACACACACACACACACACACACACACACACACACACACACACACACACACACAGAGAGAGAGAGAGAGAGAGAGAGAGAGTATACATGCATGCTAAGCTGATTTGAGCTTTGGATAAATGTTTTGTGGAGAGATGTCTATGAATCTCTCCATGGACAAGTGAGTGGAATGAGGGTGGATGGTATCATTATTATTATTACTATTATTAATAATGATAATAGTCCTCTGTTGTAGTGTTACTCTATTATTTCATCAATTAGTGTAAACAATGAGTTGTTTGGTATGTATACGTCATCATTCAATAGGGTTTTCTTTTCTGCGTCTTTTATCTCCAAAACAAATATTTCTGTGTTTGCTGCGGGGGATGGCCACGCAAACAAACTCGTTAAACGATATTCAGTTTTTTTATTTGCTGCTGTTTCGAGTTATAACTGTAGACTTCGAACAAAGAATGAAAAATTTTAGTGAAGGTGAAGTAGGAGGAGGAGACCTCGATCGATGTGGAATTGAGGCTGTGGGAGCAATCGGTCTCATTGTTTCCAGAAAAGGAGGCGAAGGTGATGGAGAAGGGCTCTGGGACAGAGAGAATGAAAGGTCACAAGTTGATGACTGCCCTGCATTGTCGCTTTTGGATGGTATCAGTTTTTTACCCTAAGGCAATCGCAAAATTAAGGATTCAGTTATTATACCAAGTTTATAGCATGTCAATAAAATCATAGGTGTGTAGATGAAATTTACCTTATCTTACAAGGGACATTGTGGACGTTTTTTTCTTTTACAACGAGACAAGTTTGTTGCGCCTCCTCTCATTTTTAATCTGTTACAGCTAATGAAGCATTCTACTTCTGTGCTACTGTATTTTGCAAAAAAACTTCCAAACTTGGGTTAGTACCATTCTTCAGTACAACCGATGTCCGTGGAGGACAATTAGTAACTACCGTATAGACTAGGTAGGAGCCAATCTTGCATACTGCGTGTAGACGTGTGCAGTCTAACTGGCCATGCCATATGTCAACAGGCAATGCTGTGCCGATTCTTATGTCAAATTTTTTTATTCCAGTCTTTGATCACAATATCAATTCTTTAGACGATGACCGGTTTCAGTCCGTAATGACCATCCGCAGATCTTTTCTACACCATGTCCTAAAGTGATAAGGCCATAATGGCATAGTCAAAACATATAAATATATTCAGCACTGCATCGTCACATAGATCTAAAATAAGGTGTAGAACAGACCATTTTGTCCATACAGTCATTATTGCTACTGGCTACTGAAGTCTCCGTTTGTTGCTAGTTTCCGACTGTCAAAAAAATGGTCCAAATGGCTCTGAACAGTATGGGACCTAACATACGAGGCCATCAGCCCCCTAGAACTTAGAACTACTTAAACCTAACTAACCTAAGGACATCACACACATAGATGCCGGAGGCAGGATCCGATCCTGGGACCGTAGCCGTCGCGCGGTTCCAGACTGAAGCTCCTAGAACCGCTCGGCCACAACGGCCGGCTTCCGACCGTCAGTAAGTGTTATTAAAAGGGAACTTGTCACTTTCCCCATTCTCTATAACCACCTCATATTTCAAAGAAATGGAAATTTTGCTGATAAACATCATTCGTTTTTTAAAAAAGTTTAATTTTAAAGCTAAGAATTTTAGTACTGCTGCTATGTGAAATTGATATGCCGGTTTTTGTTTCCCAGTTTTTCATAACTGAAATACCCGGTATCGGTCTTAACTGGTCGGTTTCTTCTATCCCTAAGCCTCAGGGAGTGCGTCCTGAAGGAGCGGGAAAGCCTGCCAAAGGCGCTACCGTGTATCGCTGTGGCACGCTCTGGGGAGACCCGGCCTTAATTAAGCAGCGCTCTAGCAGTGACACGTCTATCGGGGGAACGACTGTAGCGACTCCAGCGGCGCGACTGTGGCGACTCCATGGAATCGGCTGGAAGCGCGCGACTACCAGCCGCTGCAGTCGCTACGGGCGCGCGTGGTCGAATCAGTCTTGACTGCAGTTTGCCCTGTTTCTGGCTGTTTTGTAACTCCTAATGGACGACTGGCAACTCGTTGACTTAATACGGGAACGCCCGTGCTTGTACAACCCTAAATACCCTCAGTATAAAGACGTTAATGTCAGGGATGACGTCTGGATGGAAATTGCAGGGTTGATGAGACAACCAGGTGAGTAGAACACTTTCTTTATTCTTTTATTCTATTCTCTGTTACTGTAATCTACTGTCACATCTGTATTTAGAATGTCTACCGGTTTTGCTCATATTCTGAACATCTACAGATTTGTCAAAACAAATAAAAGACTTGCTACGTTTTTTCTTACATACAGCCTCCATAAGTCATTATGTACTTCGTACATTACAGTGTCACGAATTGTAAAGTAGTCTTGGTAATCACGTGGTACATCAAGATAACTAAAGTCATCTGTTAAAACAGTTACAAAGCTAGCATAAAATTATGGCCGGTGTATCAAACTTAAACTAGAGTGCAAGAGAATCCCTCTGTTCACATCTCGAACATATTTCCATGCATATTAATGTGCTTCTTTTGAGCAAAACAATTCTCATATGCATAGCTTTTTTGAATATTATACGGTAATTTTGTACACACGTGCGGTCATATACGCGGTGAAACAGTTACGGCGTTGCGGTGTTTACACCAGTCAACAAGATCAGCGCAGCAGCGGAGTTGAACTGCACGTTGCACGTGTTCCCGAGCAACGAAAAGCAACGCCCTGTGATGGAATAATTAAGAGTTGCGCCCTACCGAAGCCACGGTCCTGTAGGTTTGGTACAGTACATAAATGACGTAGTAAATGGTAAGATTACCAACGGTATTGGTAGCTTTGGTAAGGGAAAAGCATAAACGAATGTGTAAGAGAGAAACTGGAAACCGACAACTTCTCTTCGTATTTTTTGTTTGGTTGTTTGTTTTGCACATAATCGGAACCGCACATCATGCAATGTGAGTCCATTGTGTATTTTATATTCTTACAAAATATAAATTGCATTCTATAAGTAATAAAAAGAATTGATCACAGAACTTCTGAGGGCCGGCCGCTGTGGCCCTGAGGTTCTAGGCGCTTCAGTCCGGAACCGCGCTACTGCTACGGTCGCAGGTTCGAATCCTACCTCGGGCATGGATGTGCGTCATGTTCTTAGGTTAGTTAGGTTTAAGTAGTTGTAAATCTAGGGGACTGATGACCTCAGATGTTAAGTCCCATAGTGCTTAGAGCCATTTGAACCATTTGTTTGAACTTCTGAGGTTTTAAGTAATCAAAGCAATTACTTTTGATGCAAGTGCAGTTTACATGCAGAAACATAAAAAAACTAATTATTGTTCTTATTTTGTACTCAATAGAGCGTTCTTCATCACTACGAAAGGCAAGAGTTTCCTGTTATAATTGATAAATGTGAAAGTTTTTAGTGAGTAACAGAAACATGTCTCATATCTGTTCGACGAAGTATTGAAGCAGTGCTTGATTTTTTTCTTTTTTGAGGAAATCGCGCCTCCCTGCACTGTGTGACAAATCTGTACTGCTTCTTCCACTTCTACTACAGCATCCCTGCGTTTTACATTACATATTAACAATTCTCCAATAAAACTTGACAGTTTCAATTTTGCTATAAATACCATTTATTTTCACGTAACAAACAGGAGGATTATAAAACAAAAATATTCCGTAAGTTACGCGGCCATTTATATGTCCTCACTCAGTTTCTAGACGCTTCATCGCTTCCGGTTTCAAGGAGAAACTAGTTCAAAAATGGTTTAAATGGCTTTAACCACTATGGGACTTCTGACATCATCAGTCTCTTAGACTTAGAACTACTTAAACCCAACTAACCTAAGGACATCACACACATCCATGCCCGAGACAGCACCGCGGTTCCGGACTGAAGCGCCTAGAACCGCTCGGCCACAACGGCCGGCGGGAAACTAGTAAGACACTGACTGACATATGTAAAGAATGTTATCGTAACAGTTACTACTACTCCTACTACGTGATCAGGCACAGTGGACTGCACGCATCTACAAGTTTCCTCCTCCACTGTATTCTGTCCATTGCCGCTATCCGCCATCCGTTCACATCTATTGACGCTTGGTTTAAATCTTCATGGAGTCCATCCCTCCAACGCTTCTTGGGTCTCCCTGGTGGTCTCTTTCCTGTAGGTATGAAATCCGGGAGCTTCCGAGGCCATCTGTGATCCTCCATCCGGGCCACATGGCCTGCCCACTGCATTCTTTTGGCTTTGACAGTTGCTGCTATGTTGGGTTGCTGGTATAGTTCCTCAAGCTCTTTGTTGTATCTGATCCTCCATTTCCCTGTATCTGCATCCAGAACCGGACAGAAGATCTTCCGAAGCATTTTTCTCTCAAAAACAAGGAGCTTATGGAATTCCTGTTTCCGGATACTCTATGTCTCACAGCCATATAGAACATCAGGCTAGATCAGGGTTTTGTACAGTCTGAACTGTCTGGAGAGATATCTGGACCGAAGCAGTTGTGCTAGGCTGTGGTAAGATCGGTTTCCTGCTTGTATTCTGTGTTCTCTTCTTCACATGACGAATTCTCAGTGAAAAGTGCCCCCAGATATTTGAATTCTTGCACTCTCTTGTAGGACTGGTCCCCAACCTGCATCGTAACAGTTACTTCCCGGTAAGTATGCAACACACCTAATGTACGGTTATTGCAGGTACGACGCTGACTTCATCTACAAGAAAAGCTACCGTATTCTACGCTTACTGAAGATGGTTTGCTGTAGCCTACGGTAGTTTTACAACTCTGCTCGTAAAAGAAGTACACCTATATGCAAGACTGAAAAAAATATGTTCCAAGATGTGAACTGAGGGATACTCTTCCAATCTCGTTTTACTTTTATGCAATTACCACATTTGTATTTTACTTTGGAACTGTTTTAGTTCAACACGATGACTTTATCATCTTGGTGTACCATATATAGAAGACACCTGTTAACATGCTTGCCCACATTCATTTATTATTCCTGACATTGGAATGCATGCACATTGGTGACTTATGAAGGCTACAAACAGTACATAAAACACACATGTTGCCCTGCAATAATAATAGGTATTGTTGTGGACTGGCAAGACAGCCAATCCACAGTGACGGGTAGCCGAAAGGCACGCGTTTAAGCTCACGCAGGCTGGCGTGAGGTCTGGAACAGTTAAAGGATTTGAGTCTAGCAAATAAAGTACGTAGCTGTTGGAATACTTAACTTTAATCCATAAGTGGTGAACATAGCTCTTGACGGTACATGCATCACAAGATAAATAGCAAATGATAATGGCGCCTTGCTAGGTCGTAGCTAATGAGGTAGCTGAAGGCTATGCTAACTATCGTCTCGGCAAATGAGAGCGTAATTTGTCAGTGAACCATCGCTAGCAAAGTCGGTTGTAAAACTGGGGCGAGTGCTAGGACGTCTCTCTAGACCTGCCGTGTGGCGGCGCTCGGTCTGCAATCACTGATAGTGGCGACACGCGGGTCCGACGTATACTACCGGACCGCGGCCGATTTAAAGGCTACCACCTAGCAAGTGTGGTGTCAGGCGGTGACACCACAGGTATCCTATACGATATTACGATTGTCGCATGTGTGTTTCAGATCTGTTACATAAGATCTGACTTACGATGTTATGCTTTCATTCCTCTCGGTATGCCCCGATTACGTGCTTCATTTGCGGTAATAATGAGAAGGTGATACTGCTGAAGTAATCGGCGATACCTCCTCTCACAGGGAAGCCATAAGTGTCCCCATGCTAATCACTGAAAGTACGAAAATTTCAATTTCTAATTTCTCTGAGTCACAGACGAATTTTTTTATTCTTCTCCTAGGATAGCATCTCGAGAACGGTTTTCCCTTTACAAGTTAGCAGTTTGAAAGCTTTGTCTCTTAAAATTAGACCGTCCCTCATATTAATTGCATTGTTGTTGTTGTTCTTGCTGTGGGATTTCAATCTGAAGACAAGAGGTGAGTTACAATAGATTTTTGTTTACAATGGATTTGATGGTGAAAAACTGTTAATGAAATCTGATGCAGCTCTCCCCGCTAGCGCATGCTGTGTAAGTGCATACATCTCTGCGTAACTACTGCATGATAGATCCACCTGAGCCGGCTTAGTGTGCACAAGCGTTGGTTGGACCTACAGTTTTTACCTCACCCCCCCCCCCCCCCCAAAAAAAAATCACTTCCCATCACAACCAAATTTAATTCGCTTTCCAATATTCGCTTTTTCAGTGACACCACTGACACCTTCTCTGTCAGTATTATTCAATATCAAGCATCACAAGTTTTGAACTAGCATCTACGAAAACATATCTGTAGTTTAAAAAGTGTGACTCTATTTTTTCCAGAGTGATCTGTTTTAAGGGGTTTCCCGGTCCACTGCTGAAATACAGTTACGAGTCACAATTATTCTTCAAATTCGTTAGCGATTGTAATGAAGATTTCACTATTGGAGTAAGCTCAATAAAAGAAGCATTTCACTTCATGTTTTCAACAGCTGTTTCACAATGCGTCCTATGTAGCTTTATAATTTGCGAAATGTGAATGACAAAAATGTGTAGCTTTCTTCCCACAAGAATAAGTCGATGGAGCCATAAACCGAAATTATTATTATCTGATTAGTATGGATTCATAGCATTCATACTGAGGCTGACAAAGTCATGAGATACCTCCTAACATCGTGTCGGACTTCCTTTTCCCCGGCGTAGTGCAGCAGCTGGACTTACTATTGAGGCACGTGCCGTCCATAATTGTGAAAGCGTTGTCGGTGCATGATTCTGTGCACGAACTGACCTCTCGGTTACGTGGCGTAAATGTTTGATGGGATTCATGTCTGGCGATCTGGCCGGGCAAATCATTGACTAGAATTGTCCGGAATGTTCTTCAAAATTAACCGGGAACATTTGTGGTCCAGTGACATCCACACGTGAGTGGCTGCAAATGGTCTCCTAATGGCTGAACATAACCATTTGCCAGAGGACCCAGTGCATTCCATGTAAACATAGCCCACACCATTGTGGAGCTACAACCAGCTTGCGCAGTGCCTTGTTGACAAGTTGGGTCCATCGCTTCGTGGGGTCTGCACCACACTTGAAACCTGCCATCAGCTCTTACCATCGGAAATCGAGATTCACCTGACCAGGCCACGGTTTTCCTTTAGTCTAAGGTCCAACCAATATGGTCACAATCACAGGTGATGGTGGACCCGTTAGCAAAGGCACTTGCATCGGTCATCTGCTGCCGTAGCCCAGTGACGCCAAATTTCGCTGCACCGTCCCAAATGATACTTTCGTCTAAGTCCTACACTGATTTCTGTGATTATTTCACGCAGTGTTCCTTGTCTGATAGCACTGACATCTCTATGCAAACGCCCCTGAACTCGGTCGTTAAGTGAAGGTATTCGGCCACTGCGTTGTCCGTGGTGAGAAATAGTTCCTGATATTTAGTAATTGTGACACAATATCGACACTATGTGTGGTATCGATAGCTACGATGCCACAACGTAGGTGCGCTCTGGAAGGTTGGCACTAAGAGAGCGGACGAATAACGCCGACCACAGCGCCCTCTAGCCGACGCTGTGGAGCTCGACGAGCGCCGCTCCTCATTCAGCCCATTTTATCACGAGTAGACGACCATGCAACTTGTTTCTATTTCATAGTGGGCGGCCCACTACAGATTTTGCCTTTGTAACTTCCAGTAGTTGTTAGCTCATCTCAGCCAAAGCTAAGTAAAGATTTATGTACTCATATTTTTGCCTACAGTAAGCTTGTAAAATCTAGAGGCAGTACCGAAGTACTTCACCTTTTCCTGCTCCTACTCACGTCCTTCACTCTCGTCCTATTTTGCAGAAGCAGTTCACAGGAGCAGATCCACGCGCCGCCTATCCAGGCGGGATACAAAACTATGCACCACGGAATACTGAATTCCCTAACGATATTCGAAATCGAATGTCCCATGCTTCTAGCTCCAACTACCATTCCGCTTTCAAGGTCTGTTAATTGCCGTCGCGCGGCCATAAACATGTCGGAAACCTTTTCGCATGAATCACCTGCTTACAAATAGCAGCTCCGCCAATGCATTGCCCTTTTGTATCTTGTGTACGCGATACTACCGATACATGTATATGTGCATATCGCTATCCCATTACTTTATCACCTCACCGTATGCAGATGTATGAGGCCATATTTTTTATTCAGTTCTAAATATCGGTTGAGGTATTAAATGTTTTGCATATTGTTCGGCTGACTTTCCGCTTCGCTGACGCTAGCTCGGTGAGTATGTCTGTGCGCGAGAAACAGCGTGCTTTAATCGAGTTTCTAGCCGCAGACAGCGTGCCTACAATTGGAATACACAGCAAAATGATTTTATCGATAGCAGTAATGTGCTCGTGACAAAAGGCACAGTAGTGGTAACCTCAAGATGTGTGACGTTGTTCGGAGTGTTTCCAGAAGTTAAAAACCGGCCTCGAGGATTCCAATTTGATAGTGATGAGGTGGTGCAAGCAGAGGTGACGTTCTGCCTCTATCAATAAAGTCAAACACTGTATAGTGATTGTATCAACAAACTGGCCTCTTGCTGGGACAAATGTGTTTGTTCCCAGGGTGAATTATCGCATAAAAAATTCGGAGGGATTACTTGTCAGCACGCCCTCGTAGACGAATGTAACATGATAGCTTGTCCTCGACGATCTTAACGGATCCAAACGTGGTGTGTGGTGAAGTTGGCAACATTTGCATGTTTTGAATCCCCCATTCATTGTGTGATGACTTGGTATTTGCCTTTTTTTATTTATATTTATATTTTTTTTATCCATGAATGGCTGGTTTAAGAAGAGCTGTCTGTGCAGCGAGAAGGTACGGGCATCTCGTAGTAACTGAAACGTCCCCTTTGAACAATAATACAAGACTGTCCTTTACCTGACACAGAATATTTTTTAGCGCAACGCAATCTGACTTTCAAAAAAATCCCTACGAAAGAATGGCCCTGACTAACATTAACCTATACGTTTCACAAATCACTTACCTCACAAAAATCTTCGCTGCTCAAGCTACTGCAATACAGCAAGCGCCACTACTGCCAGCTAAATAAAAGATTCAAACTACTGAAGGCACTAACTACTGATAGGGATAGTTAGCAAATGAAAGATATTAATAGAGAACAAACAATGTATTTACCTTGATATCATCATATATAAATATAGCAGTTCATGACAAATTTCAAAACTCCGCCATCTCTCTCCCCACATCCACCACTGCTGGCGGCTCACCTCCAACTGCGCAACGCTACGCGCTGTTCACAGCCAGCTGCCTAACACTACAACGGCGAGTATTGCAACAATGCAAAGCAGCCACAGACTGCACACAGCATAGCCAGTGATTTTCATACAGAGGTGGCGTTACCAATAAAAAAACCTAAACAGCCTACTTACATAGCCCCCATGCTCCCCACAAAAAATTTTACAAATTTTTTTTTGGGCACTGGCCAATACATATTTGTTAAAATTTTTTTTCACAATTACAATAACAAAGAAATCAGATGCACACACTTATTGATAAATGTTGGTCAAAAGCTAAAATTTTCTCACAGTCCATAAAGATAGTCCTGATCATTGATCACACTAAAATTGTCGTGTTTTTCTCAAAGTCTGAGCAGTAAAAGACAATGCACACAGACGTAGTGGATTTCCATGCAGTCTTGAAGAAGTAGTGTTGTCCTTCCAACGGAAAGACAGTGCTGACTCGACATGCAGACAGGTAATGGGCCACAACAGAGTAAACCCACAGCAGAGTCAGTCGACGTTTTGAAGAATATTGGTGGTCAGGTCATCACAGAGCAGACCCACTGTAATCCTGGTAGAGATTACGGTACTGGTGGGCCACCAGAGGTGCAGACCCACTGCAGTCCTTGTAGAAATAATGATATTGATGGGTCATCAAAGATGTAGGCCCACTGTAGTCCTTGTAGAGATGGCCAGCAGCCATCTGTTGGAACTGTGCAGGTGCACAATCACCATCGAAGAGTCTTGTGGACAATATAGCAAGTCCATGAACCACCACTCGTGCAGTCACAAAAAAATTGTTTGAAATGTCCTTAGAACCAGCAATGCTGTTATCCAGTCCCTTGCTGAATTATTAATGCACGTGCAAACACTAACAGTCCCTACTTCTCGCATATTGTCCATATACTATGACCAACAGAAACGTGTGCAGTGAAATGTAACTAACAAGTTAATAATATCATGAACTGGTGACAATTACAATTTTATAACATAAGAATATAATAACAAAGGTACACAATACATCATTAAAAACATAACAATATAGATAACATTTGTAGTAATAGGGGCTTTACAAAAGAATAGAAATAAACATATACATCAGTGGAATTATGACATGAGTACATACATAAAGGATCACAATAACTTTTGAAACATCAGCTTCACACATGAGCATTGAACAGAACAGAATTAATAATGTCTAAACATCTTTACAAAGAAAATAACATAGTATTTGAAAAATTCTACAACATAAATCTTATTAGCTAAACACATAAAGACAGGAAAAAGACAAATACACAAGGGTACATATACACATACCAGAATAACACAGGAGAAAAGGACAGGGTTTGTTTTCAGTGTAACATTTGGTACTGCAGTATTTTGCGAACAAAACCTTTTTTGTTCTTGGAGATCTCCCTTCGTTCATCATTATTCCCAAAAAGTCCTATCTGTACCTCTTTTCTGTATTCTAACCATATTTCTTTCAAAATAAATATGGCTCATTGTACAATACTCATTTAGGCCCAAATCGTTTTCATATAACTTTCAAAGCATTATTTCCCTATTCTCCATAGTTAGGTTCTTATATAGTCTACCCCCTCATAAGCTAACTTAAATCTACTGAGCTCAGATATTAAACTAAGGGACGAGGCAATGCAGCAGCACAAAACAATTAACACAAATTAAAGTTCAGTAGCACTATGCCTGGCAAACAGCAGCTTATATCTAAACATGACATAGCTCAAGCAGAAAAAATAGTACACTAAAGATAACAATGCAGATAAGGGAAATGTATAATCACATCTTAATGTCTAAGTAATTAAAGTGGTGCACCACAAGAAGTTATCCTACCAAAAAGTTACCAAGTACTTGAAAAGAAAATTATGAATGCAGTTCCTGTGAAGGTAAATGTCATTTTGTGCTCCCTCATTTTTTTTGAAAAAATTATTTTTTACTCGATCTGTAGACAGAAAATATTTATATTAGTACATCTATAAAATTTTATTTTAACCAATGCTGCAGTGCAGCTAGAAACTAGATATCAAATGAAATAAGCAACTATGTACACAGCAAAGCATAAGAACATCGTTCAATAGCCATGTGGCATTTCATAAGATAGTAGAAAAATCTCTCAACTAGAGAGACAGTAGTCATAATCAGGTGTATAGACATAAAAATATTTCTCGTCATTTCATTAGGCATCCAGTGTAATCATATGTTTTCAAGTTCGACCGTGTCGTTTTTGCGATGCTTTCTACAAAGGAATGTCAGAAGCGAGGTTAATGGCGTCTTTTTTTATTTTTTTTTTTCTACCTGTGCTGCTGAAAAGGGCTCGCAATAATGGCTTTTCCTCCAGGCAACTGGCACACCTGGCCGCTCGCAACGCATTACGTCACGGTCACTTACCTTTCTTACCGACATATTTACGACAGCAGTTTCTGCTACAGTGACAGTCTCATATAAACATTTCACAGGTCGAAAATTTGCGTAACAAATGTGTAGAAAAAAAATCCTGTAAATATAACAGTGTTCAAAAAATTTTCGCCAGCATTGTGATACATTCACACATATACACACATTTCATAACTCTTAAAGTACGATTCTTGGTTTCCAACATCCTTTTTCACAAGTCAAAGTCCCACTACTCATTACTCCTTACCTTATTACACATATATATATTCGTCGACACGTCAATCTTGCGACGACACTTCAATATTTCATCATAATTGCATCAGCTTATTGATCATAAACATACCTCAACAGCATAATACACATCGTCGTTGTAAAAATATCATAACACCTCAGTCAAATCTCAAAAACGTCGTAGCTTTCTGCAATAATTTCAAAACCTAAAAAAATTCTCTGCTCATGTCAAAAGTGTCATCTGCCTTAAACGTACTTTAAAAATCATGATCCCATACCAAATATATCATTCAAAGCTCTCATAGTATCACAATGGTTCCAAAAAAATATGAATAGTTCACTAAGTACAGACAAAATACAATTTCGTAAGTGTGAAGTTATCCAACGGTATAATTACGTAAACATCTGTCACTGATGTAGTAAAAAAAAGTTTGTCTCTCTCAGTTAAATGATCAGATAGCTGTGTAATTATGTGTTAGAGAAATATGGTACCGATGTGTAAAGTTGTGTAAGCAAATACCATATTAGCTAGGGCTCCTTGTGGTTGCCACACACATGGTACACAAAGTAAGCGTGTACCCCCTGAGGATTAATGGAATTATACCCTCAGGTGTTACAGATTACAGCAATGGAATGAAATGTATCACGGAAAACTTTCTTTGTAATTCAAAAAATCTTTAAAAATAAATGTTTTAAGTACAAAATTAATCACTCAAATACGTGTACTGTAGCGCTAAATGTGCGTCTTGTTGCAACATAATCTCTGTGGAAGTGTCGTAGTTATCGTCCTCCGAAAGCTAAGTTCTGCAGAAGTCAATGTACTTACCTCATAATACACAAAAGTGAAATGCTTTGCGTATAAATGTCTTAGTTATTACGCTTATTGCCGTGATGAAGAAAGTACTGTACAGTAACGTATTGTTGTGCCACGAAAAAGGCTGTCTCATTGTTGCTATACCATAAAAGTTACTACTAAAACATGTTTTTCTTTCCAGAATAAAACAGAAAACTGTGCAGATATAAAACAGATACACTGCAAAAGCAACATTGTAAATTTTCACTCATTAGTAGCGTCAAGATAAAACCGTGTAGTTGTCACATAAACTAACCACTGTGTCGTCTGGTATCTCACAGAAAGTACTTTAAACCCAGAATGTATTTTCAAGTAAACCAAAATGTTGCATTAAAATCTCATTAGCAGTACTGGTAAATGTTCTAAGTATGTGAGCCTTATAGTCGTTACGTAATCGTGCAACTAACAAGCAAGAATGTACAAATACAACACTGTGTCGTCTGTTCACTACAACAATGCATTCGTAATTTCTGTTTAAAAATGTTCCCTAGGTTCTAGACTGGATATTTAACTTCAAACATAGTTGTATGTTAACAGTTTCTTAAGTCTGACACAGCATACTAGTAATGTAAAGTGAAAAGTTATATGACAAAGACAAAGTTAAAAAGCAGATTATCTCTCAGTAAGCGGTTTTACATGTGAAGTGTGGTGCAATCCTTTACTCTTCCTAGTACGCAGACTTTCAACTTCAAAGCAATTATCATGTTGTTTACATCGGTAAAGAATGCTAAATTTTTTCTCAAGGCTAGCGTCTTTGTTATTTTTCCCTGAGCCAGCGGCCGCACGCAGCTGCCTGCTGTGCGAGTCATTGTCTGTCTCTTTGTTGCCGCGCGTCGTTACTGGGATTAGGAGGCCTAACTTCCACAAATTCGCCTTGCCGAGAGGGCCCAGCTCTGTTTAAAGCTCGCCAGTTCTGATGGAATTCAGGTCTGTCGTTTTGTCGGTAGTTTACACAGTTTCTTTCGTGTCGGTCACGTGGTGGAGAATTTCTCCCTGAATCGTAACTGCGCGCTGAACTGTTGCGTCTGAAATTATTCTGTCTCCCTTGATAATAATAGTTCTGATTACCATATTGTCTGTTTCTATGGTTATCTCTGTCATATTCATTACTACGGAAATGTGATCTTTCTCTGTAACTATTACTCTGCCAATCGTTGTCATATGGGTGGTGTCTGTTTTGGTCACGATTTGCGTTGTAAGAATAGGCTTGTCGTGGCCAGTTATTGTTTCTGTCGTCACGGAATTGTGACGGAAGTGACCTGTAGTGATTGTTTTCCTGTTTTCGCATCCCGCGACTGTCTGTGTCAATTTCCAGTTCTTGTAACAGTCCCTGAAAAGCTTCAATGTCTTCTTTGCAACGTCCTGCCAAAATAATGTGTCGTAAATGTTCAGGTAATTTCTTTAAGCAAATGCGGATGAGTTCTGAAGGGCTGTATGGGTTTGAAAGATACTGATTCTTATGTAACATGTCTTCAAAATATTTGACAAGACTGGAAAATTCAGATTGTTCGAAATGTTTCATCATTATGATGCTATGTTTTATTCGGTCTTGTGTGGCTTGAGACCAATATGCTGAGAGGAAGGCATGGTAAAACTCTCCTTCACTGCGGCAATCGTGAATTACCGATCGCATTCTTACAGCTGGTTCATTCTCCAAGTAGCCACACATAAATTCTAATCTGTGTTCTAACGACCAGTTGGGAGGAAAACAATGAGAGAATTGATGGAGCCATGCTTGTGGATGAATGTCGTTGCCAGAATTCTTAAATGTTTTGAATTTACGTGTAGTAATGAACAGCTTATAGTCAAAATCATCATGTCGGCGAGTCGCATATCGGTCATTGTTAGGTCGTGTCGGCCGTTCCATCTCAAAATTCGGTGCACATCGCCAGTTTCTTTCATAACTTCCGAAATGCCCTGTGTTATTATTTTGTGGCTGTTCCGTATTTCTATGTCCCTCTTCCCTTATTGGGGCGCGAGTGTCCTCTGAAATACGTAATTCTTGTATTACCTGTGTTAGCTGATCTTGTACTTCCCGGATTTCTCTTTGGTGTTGCGTATCAATTTGATTCAGATTTTGTTTCAGTTTCCTAATTTGTTCGCTCTCTTCTGTGTTATTAAAGACTACCGGTTTTGTGTCATTCAGATTATCATCTACCTTCGTAGATAAATTATTTAGCTGATCCGAAAGTTCAACTACTTTCTCTGATAATGAACTAATTTCCTCCATGTGTCTTTCTACTGTGTCCTTTAAGTTTTCCTGAGTTTTTGTAAGTTGCGTAACCGAATCGGTAGATGCAACTGAGTCAATTTTAGCTTGCAAGGTCTCATGATTTTCATGAACAATAATTTGCAGTTCTTTTATGGCTGCTTCGTGATTCTGTAATGCATTTTCATGCCGCGAAAAAATAGGTTGAAAATGCTCACAAATTTGTGTTTTTACGTCGTTACAGACTTTTTGACATTTCGATTCGATTTTATGTAACTCAGTAGTTAAATCTTCACGTGTTTGTTCAAGTGTGGTGTCTAACTTTTGAAGATTTTGTTCCATTGTGTCTAACTTTTGAAGCTTTTGTCCCATTTGTTTCTGATTTTGTTCAAGTGTTGTGTCTAACTTTTGTAGCTTTTGTCCCATTTGTTGCATTAACTGTAATAACAATGCACTGGTGTCTGAAACATGTTCCTCAGTGCTTTTCGGCAGTGAATTTGCACCGGCAACATTCACATTTTGACAAGCGGAAAACGTGTCTTGACTCATTTGGGAAAACGGTGAGGACGCAAAACCTGAATCTACAGTATTTGCAAAATTGTGTCCTGTCATTTCGGATTCCTGAGGCGAGCTGTTGCCGACCGATCGATCGATAATGCTTCCCTCTTCACTAATTGTTTCACTGTCCACGCCATTGTTTGCCGCCCGCTCCATTTCCCTATGCATAATTATCAAATTACTACTTTGAACATCAGTTAATTCATTACTCGGTGGCGCTAACACACTGCTTTCATTTTCACTGTCATTTCTCAGTTTACTTTGGAGCCTAGTATTACGTTTTTCACACGCCATTATTGTCACAGTATTTCACACGACAACACAGAAAAGCACAATTTGAAGAGCAAAAATAAGAGAACACATTAACATAGCACTGAAAATAATATCTAGTTAATTGCAGCTGCGAAATACTTGGTGCAAATCTACATGCATGCCACAACTGTTTTACTGTACAACAATGAAAGACTGCAACTACAAAGGAGATTTTCTCTACAATTACGCGCTAGAAATAAACAAAATCTACACTAATTACACAAACTACAACAAAAGATCAGAAGATTCCAGTGAGGTATCCTCGGCTAAGGGTCGACATATGAAACGTCCCCTTTGAACAATAATACAAGACTGTCCTTTACCTGACACAGAATATTTTTTAGCGCAACGCAATCTGACTTTCAAAAAAATCCCTACGAAAGAATGGCCCTGACTAACATTAACCTATACGTTTCACAAATCACTTACCTCACAAAAATCTTCGCTGCTCAAGCTACTGCAATACAGCGAGCGCCACTACTGCCAGCTAAATAAAAGATTCAAACTACTGAAGGCACTAACTACTGATAGGGATAGTTAGCAAATGAAAGATATTAATAGAGAACAAACAATGTATTTACCTTGATATCATCATATATAAATATAGCAGTTCATGACAAATTTCAAAACTCCGCCATCTCTCTCCCCACATCCACCACTGCTGGCGGCTCACCTCCAACTGCGCAACGCTACGCGCTGTTCACAGCCAGCTGCCTAACACTACAACGGCGAGTATTACAACAATGCAAAGCAGCCACAGACTGCACACAGCATAGCCAGTGATTTTCATACAGAGGTGGCGTTACCAATAAAAAAACCTAAAAAGCCTACTTACATAACGCTACGTTGGAGTTTCTGGCCCAGCGCCCGGAACTTCCTGCTCTACGACCCCTGCGTCTCCTCGTAGAAGGAGAGGACTGTCACTCGGAAACGGCCCCGGAAACGTGGGACTCCCGCTATTTTACGCACTGGACCTGCTGGGAAGTCTCTTGTTCAGTGCAGAGCCAAGCGGAGCGTACGGCTGTGCACTGTTTGTAGTAACTTAGAAGTGTTTCTGCCACCCGACCCCAGACGACGACGGCGTACTCGAGGACACGGCGGAGCAGCACCTTGTCTACAGCTGCATCTACATCTACATCTACATGGATACTCTGTAAATCACACTTAAGTGCCCAGCAGAGGGTTCATCGAACCAGCTTCACAACAATTCTCTATTATTCCAGTCTCGAACAGCGCACGGAAAAAACTAACACCTATATCGTTCCGTGCGAGCTCTGATTTCCCCTATTACGTTTCTCTCTATGTAGGTCGGGGTCAACAAAATATTTTTGCATTCGGAGGAGAAAGCTGGTGATTGAAATTTTGTGAGAAGATTCCACTACAACGAGAAAGGCCTTCGTTTTAATCATATCCACCCGAAATCCTGTATCACTTCCGTGACACTCTCTCCGCTACTTCTCAATAATAAAAAACATGCTGCCCTTCTTTGAACTTTTTCGATGAACTCCGTCAATCATATCTGGTAAGCATCCCACAACGCGCAGCAGTATTCTAAAAGAGGACGGACAAGCGTAGTGTAGGCAGTCTCTTTAGCAGATCTGTTCCATCTTCCAGGTGTACTGCACAACATTTTCTATGTGTTCTTTCCGTTTTAAGTTTTCGTTATTGTAATTCCAAGATATTTAACTGAATTTACGGCTTTTGGATTTGACTAATTTATCGTGTAACCGAAGTTTAATGGATTTCTCTTACTATTCATGTGGATGACTTCGCACTTTTCATTGTTTAGGGTCAATTGCCAATTTTCTCACCATACAGATATCTTTTCTGGATCGTTTTACTATTTGTTTTGATCTTCTGACGACTTTACTAGACGATAAGCGACAGAATTATCTGAAAACAGCCAAGGACGGTAGCTCAGATTGTCTTCTAAGTCGTTTAAATAGCTAAGGAACAGCAGAGGGAAATAACACTATCTTGGGGAACGCCATAAATCATTTCTGTTTCATTCGATGACCTTCCAGCAGTTACTGCGAACTGTGACCTCTCCTGCAGGAAATCACGAATCCAGTCACGTAACTGAGACGATAATCCAATAAGCAAACAGTTTCGCTACAAGCCGTTTGTGAGATACAGTGTCAAAAGCCTTCTGGAAATCAACAAATACGGAATCAATTTGAAATTACATGTCAATAGCACTCATCACTTTGTGTGAATAAAGAGCTAATTGTGTTTCACAAGAACGATATTTTCTAAATCAGTGTTGGCTGTGTGTCAATAGACCGTTCTCTTCGATGTCATTCATCATGTTTGGACACAATATATGTTGCAAAATCCTGCTGCATATCGACGTTAATGATATGGGCCTGTAATCTGGTGGATCACTCATACTGCCTTTATTGAATATTGGTGTGACCTGTCCAACTTCCCAGTCTTTGGGTACGGAATTTTCGTCGAGAGAGCGGTTGCATTGATTTTAAGTATGGAACTATTGCATCAGCATACTCTGAAAGGAACGCAACTGGTATATAGTCTGGACTGGGAGACTTGCTTTTATTAAGTGATTTAAGTTGCTTCACTACTCCGAGGATATCTACTTCTAAGTTGTTAATGTTGGCAGCTGCTCTTGATTCGAATTCTAGAATATTTACTTCGTCCTCTTTGCTAATGGAATGGCGAAAGGCTGTGTTTAGTAACTCTACTTTAGCAGAATTGTCATCGATAACATTTTCAATACTAGCGCACTTGATATGCGGCGAGAATCTCTTTGCTTTCGAGACAATGTTTTGTTGTAAAAACTACACTGAAGAGCCAAAGAAATTGGTACACCTGCCTAATATCGTGTAGGGTCCCTGCGAGCACGCAAAAGTGCCGCAGCACAACGTGGCACGGAGTCTATTAATGTCTGAAGTAGTGCTGGAGGGAACCGACACTATGAATCGTGCAGGGCTGTCCATAAATCCCTAAGAGTACGAGGGGGTAGAGATCTCTTCTGAACAGCACGTTGCGAGGCATTCCAGATGTGCTCAATAATGTTCATGTCTGGGGAGTTTGGTGGTCAGCGGAAGTGTTTAAACTCAGAAGAATGTTCATGGAACCACTCTGTAGCAATTGTGGACGTGTGGGGTGTCGCATTGTCCTGCTGGAATTGCCCAAGTCCGTCGGAATGCACAATGGACATGAATGGATGCAGGTAATCAGACAGGATGCTTACGTACGTGTCACCTGTCAGAGTTGTATGTAGACGTATCATGGATCCCATATCGCTCAAACTGCTCACTCCCCACACCATTACAGAGCCTCCACCAGCTTGAACAGTCCCCTGCTGACATACAGGGTCCATGAATTCATGAGGTTTTCTCCTTTCCCGTACACGTCCATCCGCTCGATACAATATGAAAAGAGACTCGTCCGAGCAGGCAACATCTTTCCAATCATCAACAATCCAATGTCGGTGTTGACAAGCCCAGGCGATGTGTAAAGCTTTGTGTCGTGCAGTCATCAAAGATACGCGAATGGACCTTCAGCTCCGAATGCCCATATCGGTAATGTTCGTTGAATGGTTCGCTCGTTGACACTTGTTGATGGCCCAGCATTGAAATCTGCCGCAATTTACGGAAAGGTTGCATTTTTGTCGTGTTAAAACGATTCTCTTCAGTCGTCGTTGGTCTTGTTCTTGGAGAGTCTTTTTCCGGCCGCAGAGATGTCGGAGACTTGATGTTTTACCGGTTTCTTGATATTCGCGGTACACTAGTGAAATGGTCGTACGGGAAAATCCCCGCTTCATTGCTACCTCGGAGATGCTGTGACCCAACGCTCGTGCGCCGATTATAGCTCCACGTTCAAACTCACTTAAATCTTGATGTCCTGCCATAGCTGCAACAATAACCGATGTAACAACTGCGTACATATGTCTGTATTTGAATACGCAAGTCTATAGCAGTTTCTTTGGCGCTTCAGCGTAGTATAAACTTCTCGCAACGATTCTAGCTAAAACGTGCTACCAAGCGGATTCTGTAAGGTAGAAGCAGAGCCGACGTTTGTGTTACAAAGCTGTGTATTCAACAGTGTGAAATATCTGTCAGTGCAAAAATAAATAAATAAATAAATAAACAAAGATGTGAAAGAGGTAAATTGAAAATTAAAGGGAGCAGAAAAAATCCTAGACATAGACGAAAGAAATATGTATAATACCTAGTATGGCCTTCTTTTAGTTTTTCGGAAGTGAAGTCAGACACATCAGTCTTCTTATGGGTTTCATGCGGCTTGTCAAGATTTCTTCTCCTGTGGCAACCTCTTCGTCTCAGAGTAGCGCTTCCTCAATTGTGCATTCCAAACTCTCTGTAGTCCCCCAACAGTTCCCACTGTTGCCTTGGAATTTATTCCGCGATTATAGCACATGTCTACAGAGACTATTCATGTCCGGGATTCTGAGACTCAGTCTGTAAAAACGGAATTCTTGTAGGACCGCTTCGTCGTCCGTCCGTCCGTCTGTCTGTCTGTTGAGAACCAATTTCTTTCAGGAATTGTTAGACGAATGAAGTTCTACCTTGTGTTACATACTACGATTTACGGTCCCCCTGCCGCTCCTAGCTGAATATAATCAGAAGACACGGTCATCTATGTCACATACACTACTGGCCATTAAAATTGCTACACCACGAAGATGACGTGCAACAGACGCGAAATTTAACCGACAGGAAGAAGATGCTGTGATATGCAAATGATCAGCTTTCCAGAACATTCACACAAGGTTGGCGCCGGTGGCGACACCTACAACCTGCTGACATGAGGAAAGTTTTCAACCGATTTCTCATACACAAACAGCAGTTGACCGGCGTTGCCTGGTGAAACGTTGTTGTGATGACTCGTGTAAGGAGGGGAAATGCGTACCATCACGTTTCCGACTTTGATAAAGGTCGGATTGTAGCCTGTCGCGATTGCGGTTTATCGTATCGCGACATTGCTGTTCGCGTTGATCGAGATCCAATGACTGTTAGCAGAATATGGAATCGGTGGATTCAGAAGGGTAATACGGAATGTCGTGCTGGATCCCAACGGCCTCGTATCACTAGCAGTCGAGATGACAGGCATCTTATCCAAATGGCTGTAACGGAACGTACAGCCACGTCTCGATCCCTGAGTCAACAGATCGGGACGTTTGCAAGACAACAACCATCTGCACGAACAGTTCGACAACGTTTGCAGAAACATGGACTATCAGCTCGTAGACCATGACTGCGGTTACCCTTGACGCGCATCACAGACAGGAGCGCCTGCGATGATGTACTCAACGACGAACCTGGGTGCACTATGGCAAAACGTAATTTTTTTCGGATGAATCCAGGTTCCGTTTACAGCATCATGATGGTCGCATCCGTGTTTGGCGACATCGCGGTGAACGCACATTGGAAGCGTGTATTCGTCATCGCCATACTGGTGTATCACCCGGCGTGATGGTATGGGGTGCCATTGGTTACACGTCTCGGTCACCTCTTGTTCGCATTGACGGCACATTGAACAGTGGACGTTACATTTCAGATGCGTTACGACCCGTGGCTCTACCCTTCATTCGATCCCTGCGAAGCCATACATTTCAGCAGGATAATGCAAGACCGCATGTTGCAGGTCCTGTTTGACTGCTGCCCTGGCCAGCACATTCTCCAGATCTCTGACCAACTGAAAACGTCTGGTCAATGGTGGCCGAGCAACTGGCTCCTCACAATACGCCAGTCACTACTCTTGATGAATTGTGGTATCGTGTTGAAGCTGCATGGGCAGCTGTACCTGTACACGCCATCCAAGCTCTGTTTGACTCAATGCCCAGGCGTATCAAGGCCGTTATTACGGCCAGAGGTGGATGTTCTGGGTACTGATTTCTCAGGATATGCACCCAAATTGCGTGAAAATGTAATCCCATGTCAGTTCTAGTATAATATATTCGTCCAATAAATACCCGTGTATCATCTGCATTTCTTCTTGGTGTAGCAATTGTAATGGGCAGTAGTGTAATTTGATACTCGCAGTATCACTCAATATAACCTATGGAATACTTCCAGTTGACATGTCACGACATTCGGCAAGGAGCAAGGTTTCACAGTAGAAATAAAGTAAAAATTCTGAAGCTTATTAAATTGTAATTATATCACATAAAAATACCTTTTGCCATTTGAACGTACATTGCATTCAGTATCCTCCAAAAGCAAAACAAACGAACATTACTGCATGCAAACATAAAATGTAATTTGCAGTCATGTTTTAACAAATAAATAGAAAACGTTTTATTAAGTCTTCTCTCTATCTACATATGTAAACTGAAGACCCGTGCTCGCTTGTTTTTGTATATCTGGGCTTGTCTGAGGAATTACTATAGAGATTTTGATATGGTCTCATAGTTCCCATTGCCAATGACAGTATAATATGAATAAGTGGCAAAAATCGTTGAGACCCTCGATTCCCAGGATGGGTGGACTGTATGACTACATAACTTAGTTTATACGGAACCCTCAGTGCGTGAGTGCAGACACACTTGGCATACTTTTTTAATTCATCAGTCCACTTAGTTTTCCAACATCCTTCTGCAGTATCACACCCTGCACGCTTCGAATATTTTTAGTTCCGGTTTCCACAGGCCATTATTCGTTTCCGTGCACCCGATGCACATGTTCAGAAATTTGCTCCTCGAATTAAGGTCTGTATTTGATAGTAGTACATTGCTTTTAACGAGGAATGCTCTCTTTCGCTGGGCTACTCTTGTTTTGCTGATGCTTCGTCGTTATGCGTTATTTTGCTGCCTAGGTAGCAGAATTCCCTCATTTCGTGTACTTCGTCGTTCTCAATTTCGATGTTACATTTATCGCTTTATTTCTTTTGCCCCACGTTCCTTTCGGCTTCCTTTGGTTTACTCTCAGCGATATCTTGTGCTCATTACAAAGTGCTTTTCAAAGCTCCTGTAATTATATCACTTCGAAAGAGATCAATGGCATATGCGCATCTAATCATGATAGTCTTTCAGCCTGACTTTTAATCTCGTCCTGGTAGCTTCCTTTTATTTTCGTCATTCCTTCTTCCTTGTACGGACTGGACAGCTATGCCCTTTCTAATATGAGCATTTCTTTCTTTGGCTTTTTTGTTTTCCGTTGGTACAATTCCCTGTTGTTTCTTCTGCATATTTCTTATTACACGTCTTCCTCTATAGCTTATACACTCTTGGAAATGGAAAAAAGAACACATTGACACCGGTGTGTCTGACCCACCATACTTGCTCCGGACACTGCGAGAGGGCTGTACAAGCAATGATCACACGCACGGCACAGCGGACACACCAGGAACCGCGGTGTTGGCCGTCGAATGGCGCTAGCTGCGCAGCATTTGTGCACCGCCGCCGTCAGTGTCAGCCAGTTTTCCGTGGCATACGGAGCTCCATCGCAGTCTTTAACACTGGTAGCATGCCGCGACAGCGTGGACGTGAACCGTATGTGCAGTTGACGGACTTTGAGCGAGGGCGTATAGTGGGCATGCGGGAGGCCGGGTGGACGTACCGCCGAATTGCTCAACACGTGGGGCGTGAGGTCTCCACAGTACATCGATGTTGTCGCCAGTGGTCGGCGGAAGGTGCACGTGCCCGTCGACCTGGGACCGGACCGCAGCGACGCACGGATGCACGCCAAGACCGTAGGATCCTACGCAGTGCCGTAGGGGACCGCACCGCCACTTCCCAGCAAATTAGGGACACTGTTGCTCCTGGGGTATCGGCGAGGACCATTCGCAACCGTCTCCATGAAGCTGGGCTACGGTCCCGCACACCGTTAGGCCGTCTTCCGCTCACGCCCCAACATCGTGCAGCCCGCCTCCAGTGGTGTCGCGACAGGCGTGGATGGAGGGACGAATGGAGACGTGTCGTCTTCAGCGATGAGAGTCGCTTCTGCCTAGGTGCCAATGATGGTCGTATGCGTGTTTGGCGCCGTGCAGGTGAGCGCCACAATCAGGACTGCATACGACCGAGGCACACAGGGCCAACACCCGGCATCATGGTGTGGGGAGCGATCTCCTACACTGGCCGTACACCACTGGTGATCGTCGAGGGGACACTGAATAGTGCACGGTACATCCAAACCGTCATCGATCCCATCGTTCTACCATTCCTAGACCGGCAAGGGAAGTTGCTGTTCCAACAGGACAATGCACGTCCGCATGTATCCCGTGCCACCCAACGTGCTCTAGAAGGTGTAAGTCAACTACCCTGGCCAGCAAGATCTCCGGATCTGTCCCCCATTGAGAATGTTTGGAACTGGATGAAGCGTCGTCTCACTCGGTCTGCACGCCCAGCACGAACGCTGGTCCAACTGAGGCGCCAGGTGGAAATGGCATGGCAAGCCGTTCCACAGGACTACATCCAGCACCTCTACGATCGTCTCCATGGGAGAATAGCAGCCTGCATTGCTGCGAAAGGTGGATATACACTGTACTAGTGCCGACATTGTGCATGCTCTGTTGCCTGTGTCTATGTGCCTGTGGTTCTGTCAGTGTGATCATGTGATGTATCTGACCCCAGGAATGTGTCAATAAAGTTTCCCCTTCCTGGGACAATGAATTCACGGTGTTCTTATTTCAATTTCCAGGAGTGTATATTTCTGAAAACTGCAATTGTCTTATGCTAATTTAAGTTGTCTAACGATTTTTCTAGGCTGGTAAATCTTATGGAAATGTCTTGATTTTTCTTAAGTGTTGCCTCTGTTATTAAGAATGGCCAGAACTGCTTCACCCCTGCCCTTTCTCTTTCCTAACGCTGAGCTGATCGTTACTTAACAGATCCTCAAATTTGGTTCCATGTATATTATTTGTGTTAGCAATCTGGTTGAATGACATATTAAGCTCATCGTGCGATAGTTACCTGCCTTTGTTATCTTCGGGGTAATGTGGATGATATTCTTCCGAAAGTCTTATGATATATCTTCACTCTCATAGATTCTACGTACCAACTCGAATAAATGTGTGGTTGTCACTTTCCGCTACAGCTAGAGTAATTTCGAAGAAATGTCTTGTTTGATCGCAAGTTTTCCAAAACTCGTTCAAACTCTTACACTAGAACCTTCAGTAACAACTCTTAATTATTCTTCTGTCGCGTGATTAAACAATTGCTTCCCCTCGTAGGGCTCTTCAGTGAAGTCTTTCCATCTTCCTTCTCTCTGATCTACAATTAGCAGTGGAATTACTAATGTTGCCTTAATTTTGTCGTGCTTGCTCATAATTTCACCGACAGTTACTTTGGCTATGTGCTAAACCTGTCCTTCCGACGACCATTTCCATTTCGATTCCTTCACGTTTTTTCTGCAGCCTTAGCGCTTTAGCTTTCCATTTATTTAATTCCTAATCTCCTTATCTTCTTCTCGACATTTCTGTATTTCATTCTTTCAACAATCAATTGAAATACATCTTTTATTACCCATACTTTCTTCTCTGTTACCTTCCTTGTGCCTATATTTCTCTTTCCAACGCCTGTGATATCCCTTTTTTCGGAACGTCCATTTCTCCTGATCTGAATTGTCGTAGGCAGTCTCAGAGAACATGACTCACCGATCATCATTCCTCAACACTTCTGTATCCTTCATACACAGTGGTTATCCCTTGTGATTCTCTTAAGTTCAGATTAGCCTTCATCGTTATTAAATTATGATCTGAATCTCCATCCACTCCTGCGTACACCTTAGAATCCAATATGTGGTTTCAGAATGCATGTCTCATCATACTGTAATCCTGCCAGTATCTTTCTTCGTCTACAGGCGTTTTCTAAGTTCACCACTTTCTCTTGCGATTCATGATCATTGTATTTCCTATTAGTAGCTGAAATTTACTGTTACATTCAGGGTGTCTTTTTCTCTCCTATTCGTACTACCGAATTCGTATTCTCTCGTAGCTCTCTTTTCTATTCCTTCCCCACTAAAGAGTCCTAACCCCTCCCCCCCTTCCCCGGACTCCACCCCCTCCTGCGCTGTGGTTATTAGAATTTCATCCCTTGACATACTGCGTTACCCGTCAATACCCTTATCTAGTCTACCTTTTCATTTTCCACTTGCGTCGTATACCTGGATTATTGTTGGCCCTCATTGCTGTCCATTCTGGTGAGAACAATGGTATCAGTGAACCGTTCACATTGAATCACTATTTGCCCTGTCATCCTGTTCATAACGAATCCTATTCGCGTTATACCATTTTTCACTATTGTTATTTTACACTCTATTCATCTGAGCAGAAATATCTTCTTTCCATTTCACTACAGTGGTTCCTACTGTGTCGAAGCTGAACCTTTACAATTGCCTTTTCAGATTGTCAGGAGAGATATAGTTTTTACGTGAGAACAACGGGTCCACACACCGAATGTAAAAGAAAAATCACTGGTGGTGTTTCAAAAAGTAATAAACGCTAATGAAAAATTTCGGAAGAATGACGTTTGCGACAGACTGCGGAACAATTCTACTGCCGCCAACGTAAGCCAAGCGAAGATAAGATAAAGTAAATGAGAACTTGTACGGAAGCGTATAGACAGTCATTTTTCTCTCGTTCTATTCGCTAGTGGAACAGGAAAGGAAATGACTAGTAGAGGTACGTGGTATCCTCCGTCATTCACCGTACGGAGGCCTGGGAATTATATATAGTATTTTCTCTATCCCTACTATTAATGCAACCAGGTGAGGTCCCAGGCTGATGAACAGTACTCAAGAAATTGTCTTACAAGCATTTTGTTAACCATTTCTTTCGTGGATGAATGACGTTTTCTTAAATTCTTCCAATGAATAATGGCACCTGATTTCCCTGCTGTTTGTTTAATGTGGGTACACTTTACGTCGCTGCACGCGGTTTCTCCTAGATGTCTTACAGTGGTTAATGTTTCCAATGATTTGTCACCAACAGTGTGACCGTATAGTACGGATTTATTCGCTTATTTATGGGTAACACGTCACATTTATTTGCGTTTACGGTCGACTCTTGCAATTCGCTACAGACTTCTGGGGTTGCTACCTTCTAGTAAACAGCTACATTGTCTGCGTACAACCTCATTGGGCTTCCGACATTATCAACTAGATCATTTATATAAACTGCAGACAGTAACGGTGCTATTACACTGCCTTGGATTTCTCTTGAAATCGCATTTACATTCATTGATTTTTTTTACCGTTAAGAGCGACGTGTTGAGTTCAGTGTACAAGTACAAAACCCAGTCACAAATCTGGTTCGATATTCAGTAAGTTCGCATTTAGTTCTCTAAACGAGAGTGTGAAATTGTAACATATGGCATCTGGAAGTCAAAGAACCAATTATCATCTTAGGCGCCAATGTCTGCGGTGCTTTTATAAACCGCAGGCCAATTTCTTAATCCACCATCTTTTATTGCCGCCCGCTGTGACCGAGCGGTTCTAGGCGCTTCAGTCCGGAAACGCTGCTGCTGCTATGGTCGCAGGTGCGAATCCTGCCTCGTGCATAAATGTGTCATGTCCTTAGTTTAGTTAAGTTAAAGTAGTTCTAAGTCTAGGGCACTGATGACCTCAGATGTTAAGTCCCATAGTCCTTAGAGCCTTAGAGCCACGACAGGTTTCGGAACACTTAAGGTTCTATTATCTGGTCTAAAAAATAAAATCACTTAAACATCTTACGTCATCCTTTCCCAGTGTGTCATGGAACTAAAGGTTCAGCCTGAAAAAAGTAAAAGGAACAAAAATTTCATTCTTTGCTCCATGCTGCGAGATTGTAAACACAAAGAGGAAAAAGTATGACATCGGGATGAGGATTCCGTCAGGTGATTAAGTGGTTTTATTTTTTACTCCAGATGATGGAACTAGGTGATCCGGAACCGGTCGTGTACCCAACAAAAGATTGTGGATTAAGCAACTGTCTTGCGGTTTCTTAATTTTTCTAACTCTTTTCCAGTCAGTTTGTGTTGAAAATAGCCATTTTCGAAACAAAATGGCGGAAGTCTTTCTCTCAATGATTTATTTTTTGGGGGGCACGGAAGGGGGGGGGGAGGCTGAAGAATCTGAATTTCATGTTTGTTGCCTTGTGTGATGCCAGCTTCCCAACAAAAAACACAAAAAATCTTCAAAATTTTAGCAGCTTTTTGAGTTTTTTGTTTATGCGTCTAGAATATGCGTTTCTCGAAGATGAACACCCTGTACAGAATTGGAGCAGACAAAAGTTTATATAAAATGCTGTAGTCAGATTTGATTTTGTGATGAATGGAATCGACCCAAGAGCACACTGAAAAACAACGATGTTTTGGCCCTCCTGTGAAAACGTCAAAACCCCCACTCCCACCCCTTACAAAACTACACGTGGTACTGCCAAAAGAGACGTCCATTGCATTAAATTTTCTGATAAGGAAAAATTCCTTCTACGACCTAGAGTCAAACAACCTTCACACCTGTCTGTTCTTTTGCTGTATTACGCTTAAAAGAACTTGTTTTTATTGAGCTGGTGGGAAAACATTAAAAAATTATATTTACAACATATTGTGTACATGAGAATGAATGGAAACATGAAAATGAAGGCTGAATGTAGTAATGTACATATGTCACAAAATGAGTGATTATCTAATGTAGTATTGGGTAGTCTCTTCGAGTATGTTCTCTATCTGGAAGAGAAAGAAAGAATTTAGTGATAGAATATGGATACAAAAGACAGATAAGTTGTATACCGAACTGTCGATGCATGAAGAAATATTTTTACTGATATCAAGTGTGCAGTTTTTTTTACTCGTCTCCGTCTAACCGTTGGTGGCCGAGAAAACGTTTCTTGGCCACTAGAAGATCCAGGTGAATGGATATTGGGTACTGAAAGGTCCAGGCAAAGCCTCAGGGGCTGTGGATGTTTCAGGCTGAACAGTGCGTTATTGTTCTGCAACTTAGTTCGGCTATACGGCCCGCATCTCGTGGTCGTGCGGTAGCGTTCTCGCTTCCCACGCCCGGGTTCCCGGGTTCGATTCCCGGCGGGGTCAGGGATTTTCTCTGCCTCGTGTTGGCTGGGTGTTGTGTGCTGTCCTTAGGTTAGTTAGGTTTAAGTAGTTCTAAGTTCTAGGGGACTGATGACCATAGATGTTAAGTCCCATAGTGCTCAGAACCATTTGAACCATTCGGCTATACGTAAAAAAAAACAAGTGCTTTCACCGCTGGCTGTTGCGGTTCTGACTACCATGGCAGAGGCTTCAAAAGAAGGTGTGAAGTGTAGGTAAGGACGGTATTACATTACCATATTTCTTTGTAAAAGTTGATACGAGGTGCGGCTAGAAAAAAAACGGACTGATGCTGGAAAAAACATTTATTTACAATTATTTACAATTTCATGTTGTCTCCTTCAATGTACTCTCCTCCTCGGTCTCTACACCGCTCCATACGAATTTTCCACTGTTCATAGCAATGCTGCAGATCATTTTCGGTAAGTCCATACATTACTTCCGTCGCTTTTTCTTTTACTGCTTCAACAGTCTCAAATCTAGTTCCTTTCAAAGCTGACTTGACTTCAGGGAAAAGAAAAAAGTCACAGGGGGCCAAATCAGGTGAGTAGGGTGGATGATCTAAGATGAGAATGTTGTGTTTTGCCAAAAACGTCTTCACTGACAACGCACTGTGAGCTGGGGCATTGTCTTGGTGAAGGATCCATGACTTTTTTCTCCACAAATCGTTCCGTTTTCTCCGTACTCGCTCACGTAGGGTAGCCAGGACGCTAATGTAGTAATGCTGATTCACTGTTTGTCCCTCTGGTACCCAATCAATGTGCACAATCCCTTTGATGTCAAAAAAAACAATCATCATTGCCTTGAATTTCGATTTTGACATTCGTGCTTTTTTTTGTCGTGGAGAACCAGGAGTTTTCCAATGCATCGATTGGCGTTTAGTTTCGGGATCGTAAGTAAAAAACCACGATTCATCGCAAGTAATAACATTTTGTAAGAAGGTGGGATCACTTTCAATGTTTTCCAGGATGTCAGAACAAATCATTCTTCGGCGTTCCTTCTGTTCAATTGTGAGACACTTTGGAACCATTTTTGAACACACTTTGTTCATGTTGAAACTTTCATGAAGAATCTGCCTAACACTTTCCTTGTCAATTCCTGTTAACTCAGACACTGCTCTGATTGTTAAACGGCGATCTTGTCGAACAAGTTTACCGATTTTTTCAATGTTTGCATCAGTTTTTGCTGACAATGGTCTGCCAGTGCGAGTGTCATCACTGGTGTCTTCGCGGCCATCTTTAAATCGTTTAAACCACTCAAACACTTGTGTTCGCGATAAACAATCATCGCCGTACACTTGTTGTAACATTACAAACGTTTCACTTGCAGATTTTCCTAGTTTGAAACAAAATTTGATGTTAACACGCTGTTCTTTCTGTACACTCAACATTTTCCGACGCACAGACAAAACGTCAACTACTTAAAACAGACGCCACGGGCAGACTGAGTGCAGGAGGCAAATGAAACTCGAGCAGTAGACGGAGCGAGAGTCACGTGACAGGCCACGCGACTTTCAGCCTTATTGCATTCGTTTTATTGTTTCACAAGTACTAGTCCGGTTTTTTTCTAGCCACACCTCGTATGTCAAATATTTATGTCAAAGAAATTTGATGGTGTAATGGGGAACTCTGTCAAATCTTGCCTGTCGTCAAATAAATATGATCAAATCTAGGGCCTCACTGTAGATTTGATCTCAAAAGTCGCCTGTCTTCTGTTGACTGCAGTGAGAAATGTTACCAATAGGAGCGCTAGCATCGCTGCAGCGTTCTGTCACCAGTAGTGAGTTTGTAAACATCTCTGCGAAGTTCAATTCGCGTGTGCTGTCAACTACAAAATTAATAGAATGAATGAAACTGATGAGGCGCTTTACATCGTGAGGCATCCTGAGTACAAAAATAGATTAACAAGACTGGAAAGCTGCAAAAAAAATTGCGGAGTTCATTAGCTGTGAGATACGACCCGGGTGTGAGGCTGACGACATGGAAAGAAAATTAATGGCCTCCGCTCAAGCTACTCTCACGAGAAAGCAAAACTACATACCGACGTATCTATTTCATTATGTATATATTCCGAGCTCTCCAGACTTTTTAATCTATTTTTGTACTCAGGATACCTCACATTGTAAAGCGCCTCATCAGCTTCATATATTTCTATTAATTTCGTAGTGGTGGGACACAAAATGTAATTATTACTTTGATCTACAATAAAAGTAGTTCTTAATGCACATAAAGTGTATTGAACATTTATTTACTTTCAGATGTTGGTCTTTTAGCGCTTTATAAATTGCTTCTCACGTTTCAGGTATTATTTTAGTTAATGTGCTGTACTGTAAGTTCTCTCCCGTAGCAAGAAATCGGATTGTTACTGTGAGCCTGTCTTCTGCACATATAGCAGTTCTTATGTGAGTACTGCGCTTTGTGACATGACGAGACACTTCACTGAGCAAATACTGAAATCTATGCTCATCCATTCTTAAGTAATTTGTGTACGACTTGACGTCCTCCACTAGAAGCTCACGTAACGAATTATGCTGCATGCTTTTATCGTCTCGTCGTAAAACACACGGCTTCACGCAGGTACGTTTCTTTTTTTCCCCCGCTTGTCTTCCAAATGCGCAGACAGTGCAAATGTGGTACTTGCAACTGTTGCGTATAATAAGTTGTTGTCAGTCATCATGAAATATGACGAAAATTTTATGGAAGTGTAATATCCCTTTTTAGCGCGACGTCAGATATCTTTGTCAAACAAATTTGACGAATATTTGATCATATCTGATATGCTAGTGCAATACCGACCTAAGAAGGTGTGTGACGACCTTCCTATCGAATTGTAAAAAGTAATATTCCAACAGCCGTTATTTTTATAGCTTTTTATTTAGGCTGCCAGTTTCGATTCCTCAGTAGAGTCAATGACTCTACTGATGAGTCGAAACTCGTAGCCTAAATAAAAAGCTTTAAAAATAACGGCTGTTGGAATATTACTTTTTACAATTCTTCAACCAGCTGGCTACCGACACTCCATAAACGTATACCTTCCCATCGTGTGATACGTCACGGTGCTGTTGTGCAGAATTGTGGTGAAACTTGGTGCCAGTGTGACATCGTTAACACACGTTATACTTTACACGAACTTCTGAGCTGTGGCGTTTTTCTCGCATGAGTCGACACATCTCTTTACGAAGTATCGCCCAGCCCAAGGGTGATGTCGCATGACGTCATTCTTTGCGTCATTACAGAGGAACGTTGTAGCCACCTTTGAGTCAAATTTCAGACTGTTACGTCAGAATGGGAGACAATTACAGCGTTTCGAAAAAGTGATCCTTTAATTGTGTTGCGCAGTGTATTCCACATTCGTAGTCCGCAATAAAACCACTAAATACTGGCGAATTCCTTACACCCTTAAATACGGCGACCCCACAGTCTGCCATCATTAAGACTTATTAGCGTATTGACACCTTTTGAAAAAACGCGGTTCACAAAAACTTCTACAACTTACTTATTGTTAAATTGAGAGCTGATAGTTATAAAATATGTTCATTTAAAAGCAAAAGGCCTTACAGAATTCTGGTAAGTATGAACATAATCTCAAATATGAAGATAACTGTGGCAATAGGTTCGGGACAGAACCTGCAGACCTGTGTATTTTTGACCTTTGAAGACCTAAAACAATCCTCAAATACGTTACAGTACGGTACATCATAAAATTTCAAAAAGACAATAAAAGTGTCACCTACTAAAAGCAGTAGCTTGAATGCATGCGTCAGTGTTTTTTGATGATTTGTTTACGTCTACAGACGAGCTAAGAAAGCTCCACAATGTAATGCTCTCGACAGCGTAAGCTTGCAGTGAGATTCTTCCCGTTAAGGAACGCTATCTATCAGATTCCAGACACTGCTGTGTTTGTTCCAGTGGAAGAGTGTAAATACCGCTGGAAAAACATCAGAGATACATTTATGAGGCGTAAAAGAAATAAACTGCTGAAAGGAGCCTCACGAACACGAAAATCAAGAAAATGGTGCCTGGAGACACACCTCGAATTCCTCGACCAAATTGAGTATCAAAGAGAGTAAGTGAATAAAGGAACGCCTAAGTTTTGCTCTTAATGAATCTGAAAATATTTATGACAGATTTGTATAAATAATAAAGTATTCTTTCAACTTTATAACTTTCTACATATTTAAGACTCTGAGGTTAGCACGTCCACATTTAATAATGTCACTAATAGCAATTATTTTTACAGGCTTTCTGCAGACATGACTACAACTGACACTGAAGCTGATCTGAAATACGAAAACCATCAAACTGAGGCTGGAGGAATGGTGGTAGGTGTAATAACTGAAGCCTCGGAAACTTCTGCTGATACCAGCAGTGTTGATGCTGACATTAATGAAGCTTCAGCTGAACGTCAAGTCGAACAGTGTTATGGTAATGATCAACAGACTACTGACAAGCAGAAACAGACAACAACGAGATCCGTGGATAATATCACTGAATTTTCCATAAGAAATTCCGCAGAAAGATCGAAATTGCTGAGTTCAGTTGTCGGCAAGGGAACCGAGGAAAACGAAATTGACACGTTTTTCAAAAGCATGGCGATATCTGTTAAGAAACTGTCTCCAGCAAATCAAATTCGTGCCAAAATACAAATCTGTAATATCGTTGGTCAACTCGAGTTGGACGAAATCTCTTCTGGAAATTCGAGTGCTTCAGTGTCAAGAAATTACGATCGACATATGCCCAGACTAACTTCATCTATGTCTGCCGCTCCAGATACGGCGTCAGCGGGCCATCCTGATAATAAGTTACACTTCATGACAAATGTGCCTGGACATAATGTTGATTGAATGATCTTTCCGTGGTTTGCTACCTAGAAGCTAAAGCAAACCCCATAACTCTTACTACAGTTATATTAATAACAGAAAGAAAAGACACAAAATACACTCATTACATAATAAATTCTGGTAATAAAAAACGAGTATCTAACAAGTTTAAAACTGTATGTAATGTATTTTCCTTTTACCAAAGGATGGTGTTATGCTGCTATCTCCCAGAGGTGCTACCTGTCATTTTATATCGTATACCTTCTTCTGTATAAAACAATCAGTCTCTATTTTTAGTTATAGTGGCGCGAAATATTGTATATCACAATTGCTGTATTTCACATTATGTAGACTACAACATCTTCGCATCATCTTGTGCACTACGTCCACCGAGAAGCGTTCACACGGGACTAACGTGTGTCATACGATTCGTGTAGGATGCTTGTCACGTTTACCACTTCTGTCCAAATCTCTAGAAAGCGGGCAACCTAAAGTAGTCCACAGTGGCTTCTCCGCTTATCTGCACCCATGCACGCTACTTACATTATAATAAATTGTCCTTTATTACTTACAACTTATGTAATGGTCGACAGTTACACGAAAAAAATCTGACCACCGCATCATGCTTCAGATAATGTCTCTCCATGAGAATAACTTGAAATTCTTCTACACTACTGGCCATTAAAATTGCTACACCACGAAGATGACCTGCTACAGACGCGAAATTTAACCGACGGGAAGAAGATGCTGTGATATGCAAATGATTAGCTTTTCAGAGCATTCACACAAGGTTGGAGCCAGTGGCGACACCTACAACGTGCTGACATTAGGAACGTTTCCAACCGATTTCTCATACACAAACAGCAGTTGACCGGCGTTGCCTGATGAAACGTTGTTGTGATGCCTCGTGTAAGGAGGAGAAATGCGTACCGTCACGTTTCCGACTTTGATAAAGGTCGGATTGTAGCCTGTCGCGATTGCAGTTTATCGTATAGTGACATTGCTGCTCGCGTTGATCGAGATCCAATGACTGTTAGCAGAATATGGAATCGGTGGGTCAGGAGGGTAATACGGAACGCCGAGCTGGATCCCAACGGCCTCGTATCACTAGCAGTCGAGATGACAACCATCTTATCTGCATGGCTGCAACGGATCGTGCAGTCACTTCTCGATCCCTGAGTCAACAGATGGGGACGTTTGCAAGACAACAACCATCTGCACGAACAGTTCGATGACATTAGCAGCAGCATGGACTATAAGCTCGGAGACCATGGCTGCGGTTACCCTTGACGCTGCATCACAGACAGGAGCGCCCGCGATGGTGTACTCAATGACGAACCTGGGTGCACAAATGGCAAAACGTCATTTTTTCGGATGAATCTAGGTTCTGTTTACAGCGTCATCATGGTCGCATCCGTGTTTGGCGACATCGCGGTGAACGCACATTGTAAGCGTGTATTCGTCATCGCCATACTGGCGTATCACCCGGCGAGATAGTATGGGGTGCCATTGGTTACGCGTCTCGGTCACCTCTTGTTCGCATTGACGACACTTTGAACAGTGGACGTTACATTTCAAATGTGTGACTACCCGTCGCTCTACGCTTCATTCGATCCCTGCGAAACCCTACATTTCAGCAGGATAATGCACGACCGCATGTTGCAGGTCCTGTACGGGCGTTTCTGCCCTGGCCAGCACATTCTCCAGATCTCTCACCAACTGAAAACGTCTGGTCAATGGTGGCCGAGCAACTGGCTCGTCACAATACGCCAGTCAGTACTCTTGATGAACTGTGTTATCGTGTTGAAGCTTCATGTAATCACATGTCAGTTCTAATATAATATATTTGTCCAATGAATATCCGTTTATCATCTGCATTTCTTCTTGGTGTAGAAATTTTAATGGCCAGTAGTGTACATTCCTTGCCAAGTACATCGGATGAGTAACGATTTTTTTGAACTTCGTTAGCACACTCCTTTTCCTGAAGAAAATGCGATACCAGCCATGGGCTGATCCAAAGGAGAAAGGGTGGTGTCCATTACACAAAAGAAATTGGTAAAGTGTTTATATTTGCTTTAACCAGACTGGATCTCGTGAACTCCACGGTCGTTAATAATTGTTGGTGTAGTGTACGATTTGGCTGGAGTGGAGTTCGGACAGGAGGTTGTACAGGCGTGTGTTTAATTTTATAAATATATTATTAAATATAAAATATTTTTCTTGACTACAGAGAAATAATGACAATGCAGAATTTACTTCGCAGCCCAATACAGTTCTTGAAGGCAGGTGTCGAAGAGAGAAGAACAACATAAAATACCTTTAGTACAATGTAAACAACATTCAAAGGACAAATCCAACTGATAGTTTCAGGCCACAACAATAATAATTTAATCAGGAATAAGCGACTACGAAGCCACCACAAACTAATATTCCATACCAGCTTATCAAAGTGATCTACTTCTTTAAAAAATACAATAATCACTAGGCTTTTAGGATTCCGTGCCTCAGTCGCTAAAAACAGAACCCTTACGGGATTGCTCTGTTCAAATGGTTCAAATGGCTCTGAGCACTATGGGACTCAACTGCTGTGGTCATAAGTCCCCTAGAACTTAGAACTACTTAAACCTAACTAACCTAAAGACATCACACACAACCATGCCCGAGGCAGGATTCGAACCTGCGACCGTAGCGGTCGCGCGGTTCCAGACTGGATCGCCCAGAACCGCTCGGCCACTCCGGCCGGCGATTGCTCTGTTGTCCGTCTGTCTGTCTGTCTGTCCGACCGTTAAAAACCCTTTCTCCGAGGAACGGGTAGACGTATCACACTGAAATCGGTGGCGTGTGCTGAAATCCGTAGGCCCTTCGTAGTGTAATAAACGTCATCTTCTAAGATAAATTTAACCAAAAGCAACGGTTATTTACGTCACATATCTTGATATACGCAAACTCACACGTCAAAAATTCTTCATTTGTGTGGCCTTATTGTTGTGGTTGCTGTACCATTTCCTGAGCGTATTTTCATTCCGTCGTTACAAGAATACGCGAGTTTTTCCCACCATATCCGTTTCGCTATATTAAGGTAAATCATCATCAGTGGGGTGTAATTAAAGACATTTATAATTTGATTTGTTTTTATTTATGATAATTTCTGATTCGTTTCTCGCCTGCATCAGGAAATGGCGTCTGATAGCACGTCTTTTGTGTCTTTCTTCATTTGACACTCATACTAGCTGCTTTGCTACCACGCTATTTGTTGTTTTTCATAACCTTTCGAGCAGTACCGAGTTTCCGTTTCCACAGATAATCCACGAAAATCTACAGGAGCCAGTTTAAAATCAGTTAGGACACACTAAGGTTACTCGCAGTTAAGCTTTGCATTTCAAAATTGTCATCAGGTCGAATTTAGATAAAGTTCAGTTCAGATCTCTTTTTTTTTTTTGTCAGCCAGTTTCATTGTTACAGAGCAGTGTTACATTCGCGTGTGCATGACGTAATGTTCGGAATTTTATTTAATCAGTGTAGTGCATAAATTTAAAGCGCATTTTTATAGAATGATTTTGGCCTTTTTTTATTTCAAAGTTCGATTTGGAATGTTATGAAGAATTTTTGTTCTGTTGGTTTTGTGTGTTGGAACTGTAAGACAAGCACTGTGACGTCACGCATTGTAGCATTGTTCACTGTAGCATTTCACAGGATAGCTTTTTTAGTATACGGTTTTACGATTTACAAAAGTTAGAGACAGTACAGTTATACAGTTTGAGATTGATTTCGTTAGTATTTTTATCAGATAGCATTTACGTAATCACATCACTTTCATTGTTCAGGTTCACATTCAACACAGACATATACTAAAGTTTACGAAAAGCAAACCAGGTTACTTTAGTTTCCAATACACAGTAACAAACACAGGTTACACCATCTGCATGTAATATTATTGATCATACAATACACTCAAATGCACATCATGTACGCTTTACTGTACACTGCTTTGCATCATTCGACAGACCAAAACACTGCTGCCAGCCAGTAAAGCACCCAGTTAGTAGTCTTTTTGTAATCTGGAAGCCTCTGTCTGTCTATCCACTGAAATCGCCGTCCTTTCGCCCCGGAAAATATACTAAATACCCCACTAGATTGTTTGTGTCCACACAGTAACCACACCCCACATTAACCTTTTGTGGGGTCTCGTAGGCAATTCCCTAGCTTACCAGCTTGCAGACTTCCCGTTGCTGGCTCTTCGCCAACCCACTGCCTCCAGTGCTCCGCGGGCAACCACCGGACTGCCTGGACGACCCTGGTTACGGCGTACACGGCATCACGAACAGCCCCCGTTTTGCGTGCAGGTTAACTCCGACCCTTGCTCCTTCCGGAATGAAACCCACCGAGTGCATTCACTCGCAATCCAAGACTCGGATACCCTGTCCAGCTCACCTGCTGGTCAGTCGAAGACCTCACCCTGATTAATGGTCAAACCAAGACTCGCTCCCATGTTGCGTTGTCCCATCCAGGTTCTGTGCCACAAACGCCTCCGACAGAACCCCCTGTGCAAGTGCTAGCACGGAAGCAGCGCTAACACAGCTGTCTGTGTGGGAAAAGAAACAAGACAAATTCACGGCACACTGGTAAATTACGCAAATGCAGCCAACCACAAATGCTTTTAAAACGCTTTTACTTCAGAGTCATAACGGGATTCTGGAATTTATGCCCGTCTTCAAAGGGCTAACATTTCCAATTACATTAATGTTTTCGTCAGTAACATTGCACTGGAATATTAATATTTGGCACTAAATAGTCCAATATTCTTGAGCAGTACTGGAACTGACAGCTGGTGCTGATGAAAACACTACTGCAATTCGTATGCCATCCGAAGATGGGCACGAATGCCCAAAACCAGTTACGGCTCTGAAAAATTTGTATTTGTGTCTGGTAGCGTTATTCACCTACAAATTATTTATATTTTTTTTACATATGAGAGGCAGTGAAATGAAAACGAGACAGGTGTAAAAAAGTAACTAAAATGTTTATTATTTCAAAAATTAGCGCCATAATTGTTAATGTATTTATCTTGCTGTGAGACATACCGTCTTGGAAAAATGTCTGCGGTGTTCTATGGAACCATGATAGTGTCCAGGATTGCTGCTCTTCGTCCCAAGCAAATCGACAGCCACGAATATCTTTCTTCAGAACTCCAAAAATACGTAAATCACATGGGGATGAATCGGGACTGTACGGAGTAGGTGTGATGGCTTCCCTGCGAATCTTCTGCAGCATACTCGTTACTACAGTCACGCCATCTCCGGGAAAGTGATGATGACCTTTTTCTTTGTATGTAAGGACCCACTGGTCATTGACATTCTGCAACACGGCACCAGAATTAACGCTCAGCGATACATGGACACTTAGCAAAACTTGAAGCGCGCCATCAAGTCCCAACGACCAGGAATGTTGACGAACGGCATCACTCTGTTGCAGGATAATGCCTGCGCATAGTTGCCAATGTTGCTTCGACTGCACTACAGAAGTTTCGCTGAGAAGCCGCTACACATCCTCCGTAATGTCTCTATTTCTCCTCATGCGATTTCCATATTTTTGGAACCCGGAAGAAAGACGTTCGCGGCCGTCGGTTTGCTTCGGACGAAGAGGTGCACGCTAGGTACAATCATGGTTACATGGTCAATCGCAAACATTTTTCTATGAAGGCATCAATCGTCTTATCTCACATTGGGAAAAGTGTATTAACAGTTATGGCGATTACTTTTAGAATAATAAAAGTTTACTTAATTTTTTTCCATATGTCTCATTTGCATTTGACTGCCCCTTCTATATCGAGTTCCAAATCTCAGCCAACTTTCGGAGAATAATGTAACATGAAAAGTACATCTCGAAAATGGAAGGGACAATCTAGAAATTGTTGGTGTGGTCTTCAGACTGGGTAGAGACACGGGTCGTAACACATCTGAAAAGTAACGTCCACTGTTCAAAGTGCCGTCAATGCGAACAAGATGTGACCGAGACGTGTAACCCGTGGCACCCCATACCATCACGCCGGATGATACGCCAGTATGGCGATGACGAATACACGCTTACAATGTGCGTTCACCGCGATGTCTCCAAACACGGATGCGACCATCATGATGCTGTAAACAGAACCTAGATTCATCCGAAAAAATGACGTTTTGCCATTCGTGCACCCAGGTTCGTCGTTGAGTACACCATCGCAGGCGCTCCTGTCTGTGATGCTGCGTCAAGGGTAACTGCAGCCATGGTCTCCGAGCTGACAGTCCATGCTGCTGCAAACGTCGTCCAACTGTTCGTGCAGATGGTTGTTGTCTTGCAAACGTTCCCATCTGTTGACTCAGGGCCGGCCGAAGTGGCCGTGCGGTTAAAGGCGCTGCAGTCTGGAACCGCAAGACCGCTACGGTCGCAGGTTCGAATCCTGCCTCGGGCATGGATGTTTGTGATGTCCTTAGGTTAGTTAGGTTTAACTAGTTCTACGTTCTAGGGGCTAATGACCTCAGCAGTTGAGTCCCATAGTGCTCAGAGCCATTTGAACCAATTTTTGTTGACTCAGGGATCGAGACGTGGCTGCACGATCCGTTACAGCCATGCGTATAAGATGCCTGTCATCTCGACTGCTAGTGATACGAGGCCGTTGGGATCCAGCACGGCGTTCCGTATTACCCTCCTGAACCCACCGATTCCATATTCTGCTAACAGTCGCTGGATCTCGATCAACGCGAGCAGCACTGTCACGATGCGATAAACTGCAATCGCGACAGGCTATAATCCGACCTTTATCAAAGTCGGAAACGTGATGGTACGCATTCCTCCTCCATACACGAGGCATCGCAACAACGTTTCACCAGGCAACGCCGGTCAACTGGTGTTTGGGTATGAGAAATCGGTTGGAAACTTTCCTCATGTCAGCACGGCGCCAACCTTGTGTGAATGCTCTGAAAAGCTAATCATTTGCATACCACACAGCATCTTCTTCCTGTCGGTTAAATTTCGCGTCTGTAGCACGTCAGCTTCGTGGTGTAGCAATTTTAATGGCCAGTAGTGTAACGTGTTTCTGTAAGTAATTAGCTTCCAAAACGAGTGTGAGATCCTGCTGCTGCCTTCCTCTCCTCAAAAAGACATAATTTAAATATCTCAACTTGTAGGAAATCATCTCTCGAATGAATGAGCGGGTGGTGTATAGCAAATATTCTCATGTGAAAGAATTGAATAAAGATGGTTTACCTTTTTAGAAAGAAACCTTAATCGGCCAGTCAAATATAATACATATAAACTGCCAGACAACTAATCAACACACTAAATAGTCCCCTACTTTTTCTTTTGTCCCATTGAAGACGCCTTTACATCAACGATTTTCTTGTCTCAGTCGACTGCTGGTGGCCCGAAGGCCCATAGCAGCGTCCCTAACGTTGTATTCCTGTACTGATTCTCGCCCATCAAGAATGATCGCTTTCGTTTACACACCAGCGCCAGAATTATGTGTATTGCGCGAGCTGCCTACTGTGCAGTTTGGCACCTGAACGAGGTGAGTGAGTTTGTGAAAAACCATCCAGTTTACGACAAAATCGAAATACAGTAACAGAATGTAGGAACAAGGAAAGACAACACAGTCTTTTAATGACCAACGAAATATTTGCTGTAGATGTATGACAATGGTCCTACGATAAATTATCCACACTTCCGTGAAGTGAAAATAATGGTAAGTATTTCGCCCAAGGATTTTAAAAATCCACATTCATCTACTCATGAAAACATATACATACTTGAAACAATGTTTGGAAGGCAGTAAATAATGCCTTTTTATTTTTCGGCTCGTTTCGAGAATACTTTACTTGCTGCATACTACTTCTTCCTATTCTTGTTAGACTCCTGCTAGATTACTCTTGGGAGAGGTTAGCTTTTAAAAAGAAATGTTCTCTCTCTCTCTCTCTCTCTCTCTCTCTCTCTCTCCCTCCCTCCGTCCCTCTCCCCGTCCCCGTCTAGGAAACACAGAAACACACACACACACACACACACACACACACACACATGCTCGCACGTATGAGCGCGCACGGACGCACAGACACGACACGTCAAATCCGTGCGCCACATCCCAAAGAAACATGCCACGAAACAAATGAACACCACACAACCACAATAACTCATAATGGCTACGAAATCTCTGTGCTCGGCGAACAAATCATAAGAAATTCATGTGAAAGAAATAAGCGTGTTACCTAGACACAAAGTGAAGACACGATAACATCAAAAAGCGTAAGTAACACGCTAATTAACACAGTGATACTCGGTCGGAAATACATAGTAAACAGAAGTATAGAATAACGTTTTCCCGTTCGCAGATGACAAGCTGTAGATTACGTAGTAGACCTAGAACTACTACCATAAACATCCCATAGCTTCATGTGAAATATACAGACAAATGCATACATCCACTTTCTTCCCAAACGTACTAGAAAATCAGAATCTTTAGCTATATGGTAAATAAACAACATAAAATGCTTCAAAACAATGATATATATCTCAGCTCTGTACTGTATGTTAACCAGTGCGAAATTCTTGACAATTATCGTTCATTTTAGAAATGTTTCGTTAAAGATAACATGTAACGACAGTTTTGTAGTAGAGTCCCGGCGGCAGCACAAATTTTAATTGATTTCTTCTGCTTCTATCATTATCGTAGATAATGAAGAGACTTAAGTGTCTCAGGGAAGTATAACTTTCGAGTTCGAATTCCACTGTCAGACGGGAATATAGTAGTAGTATGGGCGGAAGTGGCTGGCGATAGGGGGAACAGAGGACGCGGCGGGCAGAAGCGCTGTGTTATGGTCGCCAAGGGTACTGCAGCTTCTATCGTTCAGCATTTCCACTCATACTTGGCACAATGGAACGGAACTGCAAAACGTCCCACAATCCATTTCAAACGGCGTTGCGTCAACAGAATGGTACGTCAACTTCAAGGTTCTCCGGAAGAAAATTTTTTCGTGGCTGCTTTTGTGGACACAGTGTCGTCGTTTGCTTGCATCGGAAATTAACCTAGTATACTCGCCGATCTCGTTAACGTTATAGCAGTGAAGTTATGCTTTTTTTGTCGTATTATCCTTTTTTTACGCTTTTCCTCCCCTTGGCTTTTCTATACCTGTTCGTGGTTGTTCCACTATCATGGCTAAGTAGTGGTCTGTACCTGCCTTGGCTCCTCTTATGGTTTTCACATTAATAACGCTGTTTTTGTACCTTTGGTCTACCAGGATGTTGTCTATTTGATTTTTTGTTCTACCAGTTGGTAATACATAAGTTACTTTCTCGTCGCGTCTCGGCACTCTCTTTTATTACGCTGCTGCCCATAAGAAATTTCTGCAGGGGCTCATAGTTTGCATAAAATGACGAGGAGCTATGCAATTTGGGTCGGAAAGGGCCATGAAAAGGAACATTATCGAAAACGTGGCATTGGAGGGGACACTAAGTAAGTCCATGCCGACCAACTGTACACAGTTTGAAGAGTGGAAATGACCTTTTTTTTCTTTTTTATAGTACATATGAGTCTCTTAGCTTCACTAATTCAAAAGACAGTAACACAACAAATATAGTGCTAATATCTAGACATGGGAAATAAGAAAAGGGGTTTTGCGCGAAACGTTCATGAGTTACTGGGTATAGAATACTGTCATACAACATCATAATGCGTAGAAATGCGTCTAGGGTTGAAAGGTTGTTTAGACGCGGTAAGAGTAGCGGTATGGGTAAACAAAACAACAAAACACACACATATGAATATTATTACATCTAATCGTAAATATATAAACGTTAGAAAGTCAAACATAGTACAAAAATGAGAAAGACAGCATTTAAAATAAAAATATCATTATCTAGGAGCTTATAAATCAAGCAATAATGGCTAGGCCGGCCGCTGTGGCCGAGTGGTTCTAGGCGCTACAGTCTGGAACCGCGCGACAGCCACGGTCGCAGGTTCGAATCCTGCCTCGGGCATGGATGTGTGTGATGTCCTTAGTTAGGTTTAAGTAGTTCTAAGTTCTAGGGACTGATGACCTCAGAAGTTAAGTCCCATAGTGCTCAGAGCCATTTGAACCAATAATGGCTAGACACTGATCACTAGGCAATACAGTAGCCTTGATCTGCCTTCAAAATGGAGAAGACTAGTGTAGTGTGAGGGCTATTTAGAACACTATCATTGGAGCACTGCACTAATTACTAATCTGATACGAAGGTAGATACTGCAAAGGCGGCATACATACGTATGACTGCGCTGTTACGCCATATCCTGTCGAGTGGTTCTGGGCGAGTGATTCTTCTTAAGGTGCATGCACCAGCATGAAGATAAAGGTCTGTAGTGTTCAGGATTGCGCAAAAGGGGCAGCATACCCAGGGGGTGCTGTTGCCATAGTAAAATTATCATCCAGGTCCTCTCATTTTCTATAGTTCCTGTTCCCTAATGACTTTACTGATCTAAACACCCGTCGGGCAGCTCAACAAATTCATACACTACCACTGACAGAGTGTCTTTGTGCTGAATCATGACAGTACGACCAGAAAAAGAAAAGAACCTGTCCATAAGTTCGTGCTCAAACTATAACAATATCTGGGACTGTCTGCCCCGGCCTACATGTAACCGTGTTTGCTCCCTTCCAGGTCATGTCGGACGTTAACAGTCAAGACGATCAGTTCACACTGTGAGTGTTTGTTGCGCATGTCCAAACTGGGTGTGAAGGGAACACAGTGCCAAGCAGACCAATCATAGAGTTCACATGTCTAGTATTCTTGTGACACAGTTCCAGCTGTCCAGGGAAGAGAACATAATAAAGCCTCTCTTTGTAGCTATGGATGTGTGAGCTGAAGACACCCACCACTAACTGTTTCTAAGGGAGCTCACTTTGCAATGTGCCATAACGCCTAGTGAGTCCAATGAATGATGCTATAGAAGTCTCTCTGTCAGTCATTCCTGTCAAAGGGGCAGTAGTTTTATTCATCAGCTACTGCTGGTCGGCTTACAATAACAGACAAGCAGATGGTCTCCACGTCTTTGGCGCTATTCAGTAACCTAATGTCCAAAAAGGAAATTTGTCTGCACACTTACTGAGCCATGCGCGGCTCGTGTTCATGCCATTTATTGTTTGTCATCTTCTATTACGATAAGGCCGCCTCGTTTTCTTATTCTATTTACTGGCGTCACTAACTTCCTGCCTTACTTGCCCATGAGTGGCAGCAGCAGCGCGTATCGATAGTGCACTGTCCTACCATCTCTGGAGCGACCGATAGTATTTCCGGGTCGTCGTGTGTCTCGAAGTCAGTTGGAGACGGACCAGCAGTGCAGTCGGGAACAGAGCAGCGGTCAGCGACGAAGGAGCGCTGGGGACGGAGCAACAGTGAGCTGCATACAGCCAATACTTGCGGACCGCTGGTGACACACATGCACTGTCCGATTGATGGAGACTGGAGCGGGAACGACCGTTGGTTGGTCTTTCAGTCGGTCGTCCCATCAGCCGACGTCTGTTCGGTCCTTTGACCGTTTCCGTGTGTGGCAGTCGGCCGGTTAGGGCAGAGCAGTGAGGAAGTCTCCGTGCAGCGCAGTCAGGCCAGAGCCACTGGCGGTGTGCACGCAGGCTTGCAGTTGTGAGGCGCTTCTTGCGAGGGTTACGAAGTTCGTCGCCCACCGATGCTGGACACTAAAGTTGAGTGATCACTTAACCTAATATCAAGCCTCAACTGCCATCACATCTCTTCGTTTGATCCTGGTTGTCGCTTTCTGGGAGATTCCCGCAAGCAACAACGTGTGTGCATTGAAGTCGGCTAGAATTGCAGCTGTCTTCCTGTGTCGTGTTTAACTTAATTTAATTCACTCCTTCATTAATGAAGTGTACCAGCGGTATCTTCTGCCTTGTGACGTTCCGGTGACCTGTCCTGGTCGTTGACATAGTTTTCGGCAGTGTATTTTCCTCGTCGTGTTGATGCTGTCCAGCACAGCGTGTAGTTCGACAGCTGAGGTGTTGTTGGCAGTTTTGGGCGTTTATTCTGACTTGGCTGGATTGGACACCAGTATCCAGAACGTTGTGCTACTGACATCTTGTTGTCATTTTGCTGGTTGGGTGGAGCAGAACTGATCTTGTTGGTTCGTCGGATGGCTTTCGGTTGGGTTGCCTTCCTATTAAGAGGTTGTCGGTCTGGCTACCTGTCTCACCTAAATGTGCATTAGTGTTACTTTCCCAGGCCGATCCTTGGAACCTTGTGAGTGCCGCTCCATGTGTTTTACATAGTGATTTCCGTTTTAGTGTTAAGTACTCTGTGTGTCATTCAGCCGAGTTTTAGCTTATTAAGGTTGCAAGGCTCTTCTTCTTAGGCCTTAAGCCGTAAGAAAAAAATTGTTTCGTGTTTGGTATGTGGCCTTCAGTCGAGCTTCAGCCTTTCAAAATTAAAATGGAAAATTCATTGTGCCTAGGCCTTAAGCCGTAAATTTCTTTCAAGTTGGTATGTGGCCTTCAGCCGAGTTTTCAGCCTTTCAGATCAAAAGTTGAAAAATTTTGTCTAGGCCTTAAGCCATAAGAAATATTTTCTAGTTTGTATGTGGCCTTCAGCTGAATTTTCCAGCTTAAATTTAAAATTGGAAATTTCTTTGTCTGGGCTTTAAGCCATGACTTTGTTTGGATTTTCGATGTGGCCTTCAGCCGATCTAAATTAAATCAAGGGGGGTCTTTCGTTAAAAACGTGAGAGTTTTTGATTCTTGCTTGTGTGATTGTGTATTTTAAGAAACAAAGTTTATATGTTGAGTGCAGCCGGCCGCGGTGGTCATGCGGTTCTAGGCGCTGCAGTCCGGAACCGCGGGACTGATACGGTCGCAGGTTCGAATCCTGCCTCGGGCATGGATGTGTGTGATGTCCTTGGGTTAGTTAGGTTCTAGGGGACTGATGACCTAAGATGTTAAGTCCATTTGAACCATTTTTGTTGTTGAGTGCAACTGACAGTATCTTATTTTGGCCCCTTTCCACAAATATATCCGCATACGCTCTGTCCTGCTACCCCAGGGATTTCACTTACATTTAGGAGCCAAAACATTACTTCTGATATTGAATGCTGCCTGGTGCTGATGTGGGCACATGAAGTGATACGGAATGTACATACGTAAATGCAGGAGAGACCACTGAGGGACAAGTCTAGCGGTGATATGGCCCACAAACGGGGATATCCACTCACAAAGTGTAATGGCCTGCCGCCTGGGAATGAGTATTTCGGAAACGGCGAACCGATCGGCTGTTCGCGTACTTCTGCCGTGATCGTCTGTGGAAGGTGGTTGAAGGACGCTGAAGCCACGACCAGGATACACAGTATTGGACGTCCACACCTCATCACAGAATTTCGAGGACGGAGGATAACCTGCTGTGAGAAGTAGGACAGGTGACGATCTGTGCAGATCTGATAATTGGGTAAAGTGCTGGTGTATGTGCAAGCGACTCAGAACACAGTTTTCAACACACAAGGTTGGACACGCGGCTCCATAATAGAAGAGCCCAGTGTATTTCGTGGTCCAATGAAGCATGTTTCTTGTTTCCAGAATGGGATTTTCACTCTGCAGCGGAGTGTGCGCTGATATGAAACTTCCTGGCAGATTAAAACTGTGTGCCCGACCGAGACTCGAACTCGGGACCTTTGCCTTTCGCGGGCAAGTGCTCTACCATCTGAGCTACCGAAGCACGACTCAGGCCCGGTACTCACAGCCTTACTTCTGCCAGTATCTCGTCTCCTACCTTCCAAACTTTACAGAAGCTCTCCTGGCGCAGTTGTTAGATCGTTTACTGCTGCTACAATGGCAGGTTATTAAGATTTAAGTGAGTTTTGAACGTGGTGTTATAGTCGGCGCACGAGCGATGGGACGCAGAATCTCCGAGACAGCGATGAGGTGGGGATTTTCTCGTACGAGCATTTCACGAGTATACCTTGAATATCAGGAATCTGGCAAAACATCAAATCTCCGACATCGCTAAGGCGGAAAAAGATTCTGCAAGAACGGGACCAACGACGACTGAAGAGAATCGTTCAACATGACAGAAGTTCAACCCTTCAGCAGATTGCTTCAGATTTCAATGCTGGGCTATCAACAAGTGTCAGCGTGCGAACCATTCAACGAAACGTTCGAAGCCGAAGGCTCACTCGTCTTCCCTTGATGACTGCACGACACAAAACTTTACGCCCCGCCTGGGCCCGTCAACACCTACATTGGACTGTTGATATCTGGAAACATATTGCCTGGTCGGACGAGTCTCGTTTCAAATTGTAACGAGCGGACGGACATGTACAGATACGGAGACAACTGCATGTCAGCAGGGGACTGTTCAAGCTGGTGGAGCCACTGTAATGGAATTGCCCGTGTGCAGTTGGAGTAATGAGGCACCCCTGATGCGTCTAGATACGACTATGACAGGTGACACGTACGTAAGCATCGTGTCTTATCACCTGCACCCATTCACGTCCATTGTGCATTCTGACGGGCTTGGGCAATTCCAGCAGGGCAATGCGAAACTCCACACGTCCAGAATTGCTACAGAGTGGCTCCAAGAACACTCTTCTGAGTTTAAACACCTCTGCTGCCACCACACTCCCCAGACATGAACATTACTGAGCATATCTGGGATGCCTTGCTACGTGCTGTTCAGAAGAGATCTCCACCCACTGGTACTCTTATGCTTTATCGACAGCCCTGCAGGATTCATGGTGTCACTTCCCTCCAGTACTACTTCAGACATTAGATGAGTCCATGCCACGTCGTGCTGCGGCACTCCTGCGTGCCCGCGGGGGCCCTACACTATATTATGCAGGTGTACCAGTTTCTTTGGTACACCTATTCTATTTACAACAGACGGCCAACGCTGGAGTAGTTTTTCAGTTCCGTAACTGTAAAAATGACGTGGTTTTGAGGCGACGAAATTGTCGAACCATGATCGGAGAGCATTTCCATCCGGAAAGAAAGTTTCTTTAAGATTGTTCGACAGAGAGCGGAAAAGGCGAAAATCTGAGGGCGCAAGATCAGGCAAATAAGGTGGGTACGCAATGACTTCCCAACCCAAATTTTGTACAGCGTTTTTGCCAATCTAGCAGAATGCGGACGGGCGTTATCGTGGAGTAGCGACACTTTACGCAGTCTTCCTGGTCGTTATTCTTGGATGATTAACAACTGTGAATTCTGACACCTCGGCGAAGCAATTATTAGTACACCACACCGTAACTGTTACACCACAATCATAACATTATCTTATGTGGATGAGCGCTGTACTTTGGTTCAAATGGCTCTCAGCACTATGCGACTTAACATCTGAGGTCATCAGTCCCCTAGAACTTAGAACTATTTAAACCTAACTAACCTAAGGACACCACACACATCCACGCCCGAGGCAGGATTCGAACCTGCGACCGTAGCGGTCGCGCGGTTCCAGACTGAAGCGCCTAGAACCGCTCGGCCACAACGGCCGGTGCAGTACTTTGTATGGGAAGTTTCTGCTGTGGTTGGTCTCACCCATTCCGTCGTTCACGAACCAACTCATGAGATGCACATATGGCCACCCACTGGTTTTCGTCACTTTGGCTTAGAGCAGAGGTTCCCAGACACTTACCTCTGAACGACTTCATATAGAAACAAGTACCTGGAAATACTGTTAGTGTCTAATTAAAGTTGAGGGTGGAAAAAGCAACAAGACGCAGTTTTTCACAAACAAAACAACAAAAGCATGTTTGGTACAAAATACAATCCAGCCATAGCTCGGGACATTCCAGATTCAGCAAGGATGACATGGTTTATTAATCTAGACCTGCAGATGATGTAGCAGCCACAGGACTCACAAAGGTAAATGGCAAAGGAAAATGAAAGAAAAAGTCACTGAGGATGCCGCAGTTGTGGTGAAACATGTCTGGGTAGTAAAACGAAACAATTGTGTGCTTGCAAAAAGGTGGACCATCCTTAATCCATTATTATGGGGAAAAATGGTTTGAAAGCTTCAATTTTTAAGGTTACAGAAAAATACATAACGTTTTATTAACGTTCAACAAATAAAACTTACATGTTTTTGTAAGTCTTGTATCAAACCAAGAAATGATATAAGTCAATGAGGTGGTTGATAGTGCTTATTTTTAACAATATTTTTTGTGTTGGCTTGGGTCTCGGCTGGCACACATCGTAAATCGTGTTCCAAGTTCAATCGGTTCCTTACTTTTGTTTCCGTTGCCATCACAGCTGCAAATCCACGTGCACACCTATAAGATGTAGCGAATGGAATCAATACTGTTAATGCTTTTTCTGATAATACTGGATACTCGTCAGCCAGTTTTCTCCAAAATGTTGGCAGTTCTGTTTTGGAGAAATCTATTTTCAGTATAGTTGTTTACAAGTAGCCCAAGAAATTCTGCTTTGGCTTGAATTTCGCTATCTGAGAATATTCCTTCGTTCCACGAAATCGGTATTGAAACCCAGGCATTTACTTGTCGATTCACCAGTTCAGGACAACAGTTATTGACAGAATTCATTACTAATGATAAGGGCTGATTTATTTCGTTTTTGAATGACAATTTTTCTCTGTTGGTATCGAGCATTACTGTCAGTTCTGGGAACACCTAAATTAATTGAACTCCAGCTCTACGTTGTTAAATCTCCCGAGTCCGAAGAAAACTGGCAGCTTTACCTTGTGCCGTCAAAATATTCACCATGTTTCCTTGCAAGCCAGGTTAAGCATATTGATTTCCGCAAAGAAATCTGCAAGATATGCCACCTACGAAATAAATTTATCATCTGTTATTTTGGCGTGTAAGTCTTTCTGCTTTTCCGTTCTCACCCTTTCCAGACACCAACCAATTTGTGGTCAGAGCTCAGGCACTCTATACAACACCTTGCCGCGTGACAACCATAAAATTCTGTATGGAACAAGAGCACGTTGAATATCTCTCCACCCTCTTCGCACAATTGATTGAGACCTTTTTGTTGCACTACCTCATATATGCTTTACAATCTTCACTACCTGAGTGAGTACATTCAACAAATCAGGTGGAAGTATTTTCACTGCCAAAGCATAGAGATGTAGAATGCAGTGAGTGAATGTTGAGTTTGCAGCAACTTCTTTACCAATCTGTGGAATCAGGAGCGAACGCCCAACATGAGAGGAACTTTGTCTGTACATATACTCACCAACTTCGACCATTACAACTTATTTCCTTCAGCAAAATTCTTTACTGTAGTAGTGTCCAGTGATTCCGAGAACAAGTATTCTTCTTTCAGATCGCCATATTTTAAGTATCAAACGTAGACAAGAAGGTGGGAACAAGATGCAACATTAGTCGACTGATCTAACAGCAGTGCAAAAAAATTACTTGATGTTATTTCGTTGAGTGCTGTGTCCGAAGTATCCAAACTTATGACTTCTGATTGTGTGGTTAGAAACAGATACCTTGTTTATCTTTTCTACATGTTGCTCTCCTAGAAGAATTCACTGCATCCAGTAAGCAATACTTACTATTGTAGGATGTTTCTTGTTTTCAGTAATTCGAAGAGCGATTCGGTGTGAAGCTTCAAGACCAGCTCCTATCGACTGAGAAAAGGAGCCTGATGAATCCATGTGTGAACTTTTCAATGCAGCTTCTTTGCGCTTGAAGAATTCAATGTCTTTTCTAGCGAATTCGTCATGACTTGTTTCCAAGAAGTCTTTTAATCTGCTGGGTTTAATACTCTCTGGTGTTAGCACTTTACTGCACAGAACACACTTTCTCTGGCTCTTCGTTACCTTTATCAACTATAAATGATCTGAATGCTGGAAGAAGAAAAAATTGTTTAAAGTGTGGGCACTTAAGAGAAATAAGCACATCATAATGCATTTTTGGAAAAAAAGCGTCAAGAAAATGTAGCATTAATAGTAAAAAACATAATGCAACTGTTGTTAATGAGTTCCGGTTTACGACTATTTGCAAATTAATTAATTTATATTTCGCCATAAACGTTTCACCTCAATTTATTATGAAGCATCTTTGGTAGCCCGAAGTGAACGCATATTTTCGTACTGTTCCTGCCATTTATTCATCTGCACTTGGATGTGATCTCTGAATCATCAATATGGTATTGCTATACTTCATAAGTTTACTTTGTTCATAGTAAACGTAACACGAATGTTAACATTCCTCTATGTAAGTAAAGTAAAGCTTCATCAATCCGAAGACTGTTTTCAACACCACAGTGTTTTACTATGCGTGGTCTTGTTGGTGGTGGTATATCCTTGACCTCCTTCGACTTTTAAACTGACTTACCCAGCCTGTTATAGAGGGTACTACTATCTAACATGGATTCCAAACCACGGTATTTTTCAAGTCAACAAACGTTGTCAGAGGGGAAAGAAGTAATAAGACAGAGATAAAAATCCTATGATTGACCAGCGATCGAACGCGAGACTTTTTTGTAGTTTATCACTGAAGAGAAGATCTGGCCAGAATAGCAGCACCGTGTTTACGTCTGAGAAAGAGATGGAGAGAATAAAAGCGTACGGTGTAGTAGTCTTACGCTTAACACGTACTGAGACGCAAACCTGTGACTCACAGTCGCAAGGCTGCTTCAGGACTGCAATTCATATGAGTTCGTGGCATTGCATCTCCAATCTGGTGCTTGCAGGATAGTATTTCGCAGACATTTTGAATTCTACCCGACATGGGATTCTCAGACTCAGCATTGTGGAAGATTGCCAGTGCGGACGTGAGTCAGAGACAAGCGACAAGTGAATATCGAATTGTGGCGTCATGCAGTGTACAGTCTGACAAATTACAGCATCCTACACATTGTATAAATGGCTTATGCTGCGCAGAAACAGGGAACCAGTTAGTCTTTACAATCGCATTGCGGCAGTGTGTTCTCACTGAGAATGGAATTAAACCGCAAAGAAGCTGAACGACGTATGGCTCTTTGTAGAGAAAAGTAGGAATTTCGGGATCCTGAGGACAATAAATATCACATAAAAACAAAACTAAATGATGTCTGGCAGTGGGTCGCCAGTGACGTCGCACGCGACACCAAAGAAGCGGAGAACGATACGCATACTCAACAGCTGATATACAGGGTAACTTACTATTGCCACCTAGAATAGCTCAGAAAGTATGATAGTAGCTGAAAAGTTTGTGGGACAAACGTTACGTGGGACAATGGGGGCCATAATATGACGTTGGTTTTTTGTTGCTAGGTGGAGTCGCGTCAGAGATATAAAGGTCAACTTTGTCTTTTTTTTAAATGGTATGCTATAGTTTGGTACTTATTATCTGATAGCGGCTATCCAGACGAATCCAATGATGTGTAACAGTAAGGTCTTTGAAGGTCAACGAAGGTCAAAACGGAGGCATGAACGTCCATTTACACAAGGTCTTCGAAGTGACGACCATTGGTATCAATGCAGTGTTGCAATCTTCTTATCGTGGATTGAGTGGTATTTCTTATCACTTCGGCACTTATCGAAACACATGCTCTGACAATTCTCTCTCGTATATCGTGCAAATAGTAAATATTCGCTGAATACGGCGTATCCATCTAACGTGCCATTGACATGTAAACACCATTCAACGGTTTAGCAATTTAACACTAATAGGAACGGTAAGACAAGTATCGTCGAATCAAGCGAATATGAATGATGTATTCCTTCCAAGAACAAGTCGATATGCTTCTCATTTACGTAGAATGCAACGAAATTCAGTGAGAGCTAGAGACTTATAGGCTGAAAGATATCCCCAACGTACTCGCCCTACCCGTCGTACATTTAAATATTTGTATCATAAATTGAGAACAACTGAATCTTTAACGCATCGGAAACATATCCGGCAAAGGAAAGTTACTAACGCGGAAACGGAAATTGATACTCTTGCCAACGTGGTTCGAGATCCTTGTGTCAGTTCGCATCGAATCGCAAGGGAATCTGGCATGAGCCAGAGTAGTGCTGTTCATGTTCTGCATCGCCACAAATGTCAACCTTACCATGTCAGTCTCCATCACGAATTAACTGGTACGGATTGTATGTGTCGCACTGAACTCTGTCGATGGGGTCAACTTCATATTCAGAGGGATGACACATTTATGAATCTGATTTTATTTACTGACGAGGCTACATTCACAAACCATGGAAATGTTAATTTGCGTAACATGAATTATTGGGCAGCTGAAAATCCATGTTAGCTGCGGCAAGTTGCACAGCAATGAATGTATGGTGTGGGATTCTGCAGGACAGAATTATAGTCTACTATTTCATCAAAGGAAATCTTATGGTAGTAAGTACACTGTATTCCTACAAGAAACATTAGGTCTGTTATTGGAAGAAATACCTTTAGGAACAAGGAATAGAATGTGGTATAAACATGATGGGTGTGAGGAACATTTTTCGCTGATGGCTAGAAATGAGTTGCAGAGACAACTCCGAAATCGTTGGATGGGATGCGAAGATGTGGCGTGACCAGCTCGTTCGCTAGACTTAACGCCTCTGGAGTTTTCCTCGTTGGGATACATAAAAGACATTGTTTATAAAGAAATTCCAACTACACCTGAAGATATGTGAGAGAGAATAGTCAGAGCAAGTACTTCGGTAAGTGCCCATGTGATAAGGAATACCACTCAATCCATGATAAGAAGACTGCAGCACTGCATTGATAACAGTGGTCATCACTTCGAACACCTTCTGCAAATGGGCGTTCATGCCACCTTTGTAACCTTCGTTGACCTTCAAAGACCTTACTGTTACACATCATTGGATTCGTCTCGATAGCCACTATCAGAAAATAAGTACCAAACTATAGCATCTCATTAAAAAAATAAAATAAAAAAAATAAAGCGACCCCACCTAGCAACAAAAAACCAACGTCATATTACGGCCCTCGTTGTACCATGCAACTTTTGTCCCACAAAGTTTTCATCTCCTATCATACTTTCGGAGTTATTCTTGGTGCCAATAGTTAGTGACTCACCCTGTATTTTGGATATCTTGATTAGGTATTGAAACTCATAAAGTAATCTGTCGTCAAAAAGTTTGCTTCATATTGCAGTTGTGCAACCTGTGTCCATTACTCGGGGTCATATACAACAGATGTTAAGTCTTTGAACAATATTCGATAAAAAAATTCAAACTGTTCAGCCTTGCCAACACGTAGTTCTTTGCGTAGTTCAATTTCTACTGTACATTTCCCTCCTTTTTAACACTGGCAACAGCTCTTTTTCAGATGACGGTACGGCACAGTAAATGCGGGGCTTGCAGTCTTAACTTTCTCCAGCTGCGAGACTGCGGCGCCCCAACTTTAACACTATCACTGCACGTCACAGCTCCGCCAAATCTGAGTGAACGGGAATCCTCATATACCTTTGACATACCGACAACATGCGGAACTTGTTCAACGCGGAGCGGTCAGTGTGGACGCACCTCAACGTATTCATATTATTTTTTAAGACACTTCGAATTTATACGTAAGACTTAGTACAGAGAGCTGCCACCGCTTGAAGTAACAGCTTCTTTAACTTCTCCAAACTTTGACTCACAGAGCGCATATTATTTCTGACGAAAGCAGTCTGCAAGATGAACTTTCCCACTTAAAAAGAGTGTTTGAGGGTACTGAAAATCAAACCAAAAGAGGCCACAAAGAAGCAGAAGAAGATGAAGAAACCTTTAAATCGATGGCCTTCCTGCCATATGTAGGTAGCCTTTCATCAAAAATAGGACACATTCTCGGCAGACACAAAGTAAAAGTGATTTTTCGTCCTCCACCCAAGACAGCTGCACTCGTGGGCTCCGTCAAAGATGATTTGCTGCACCGAAAATCTGGAGTTTACAAAATTCCATGTGAATGTGGCCTTTCTTACATCGGACAAACAACTCGTACTGTCCAAGAAAGATGTACAGAACACTGGAGGAACACACGACCTTTACAACCTAACATGTCGGCAGTGGCAGAGCACTGTATTGATAATGGTCACAGTATGTTGTATGACAGCGTCGAAATTTTGGCATCTACATCATCCTTTTGGGACTCGATAGTGAAGGAGGCAACTGAAATTCGCTTTACGACGAATGTAATTAATAGAGATAGTGGTTTCAATCATGATAAATCATGGAATCCGGCACTTGCTGTAATAAATAGCAAAGACGTCGTCACAGTGCAGCTCACAATGATATATCGATATGCCAACACAGATCAACTGCGGAGTCATAGATACAACTCGCGCATTATGCACGTCTCTGCCGCCGACCAACGTCTCTGGCGCATTTGCATCTGTGGCCGCATGCGCAGTCGCGCGGTACAACAGTATAAAGGGACGAAGCGAGCACTGGAGCGGCAGTCTTGCAGCTCTCTCTGAAGATGGCTGAACGTTATACAGCCGAAATATTAGAAGAAGAAGAAGGAGATTTCTTGCGGCTGCACACCCGGAACTTAATGGAACAGCTTCTTTAACTGATTGGCCATTCAGTGGTACTGAATGGGGATGACATTTGGGTATGTCATTCCATGCTGCTTCAAATTTTTATCATAGATTATTAATCACAGTGATTGTCGAGTGTTGATGTGACAGTTTCATAGGATTGTCAATGCCAATTCTCGCTCACTTTACTTGTATTGGGCATTCTGGGACACTTTGTTTACATTTTGTTACAAAGCCACGCCCTCTGTTATGAATGACACCATCACATGATAGCCCTACCCCCTTCCCAACTCCATTCCCCACCCCCAACACATCTCTCAGATTCTCCTCCCCCTCCCCTTCTGCCTTCCCCTCCCCCTCTGTCGCCACTGACGTTGTAGTATTAAAATGAAGCATAAAAACTCTATCAAGTTTAAAGACATGCGGAAAAAATTACGTAATCTTCACAGATGCCAGGGTCAAAGATATTTGTGAAAAAACGGCAAAGATATTTTGCTCTGAATCGCTTGCACGCAGGCACACACACACACACACACACACACACACACACACACACACACACACACACACGTCTAAGCCTGTACTCCTTGTACATTTATCTCTCTTAGAAAGTAATACATTAATTGTGTATGGATGGCATGTGTTCTTTTCTTTTTCTTCGACTCACAGTGCTCATACCGTGAACTTACAGGCAAGTAACACGATATTAGGCACAACGGAGCCTACAATTAATTATTTTCCATTTTTGAATTATTTTGTGATTTTTTTCAGTTCAAAGACAATGATTTACACTGTGTTAAAGCATGATTTATTGTTAGCAGAAATGACATACGTTTTGCACTGCAAGATAAATTTAATATCCTAGAGTGGGGTCACTATAACGTTTGATCAAATTTGAATATAGGTAGTCGGAAGCATAGTAGTCCTCGTTTCTTACCTACGCAAATGTGCATTGCTACTGCACTGTAATTTTGGCAGCATCAGCAGAAGATGGCAACTGGTAACTGAGACCTGATAGTCAAGGAAAGGCAGGATTCGGTTACGATTGTGGAAGGGGCCGTAATCAGTTACTACTGGTTGCCTTTTACAGTTACACACAATTTATTTTAAACTAGTAATTCCAGACTCAATAATAAATGAAATACCACACGTTATTAATGAAGGAATAGACAACTGTGTAAATAATAGTGTTTTCAGTAAGCTACAATTTAGCAAATCACCATTAAATACAGATACAACAGATAATGTTTTAAAAACAAGACAGCAAAGGAGTAAGGACGGCTGCACCAGTGGCCAAACCAAAGGGGACCCTATTAAACTCAAACAGATTCCTATCAGTACAAAATGCTGTAATGTGTTTACATTCTTCGGTTAAGGGAATCTGATAATAGGCTTGATTCAGGTCGAGCTCAGTAAACCAATTAGCCCCAGCAAACCAAGTAAAAGAGTTATGAAAATCAGGTAAAGGAACCGATTCGAGGACAGCCTTCTTATTTAAGCGACGCTACTCAACAATAGGCTGAAAGTCCCACCCCTGATCCTTAGGGACGACGAATATAGGGGAGGCATAAGCGGATGTAGAAGGCCTAGTAACTCCCTGCTCAAGCATTTTGGAGATCTTTCCCCTTAGTATCTTCATCTTAGGTGGTGAGAGACGATATGGGACTGCCTGACGGGAATATGATCAGACAGACGAAGATGGTAGTCAAGAACATTAGTAATCCCCAGTCTATCAAAGAGAAGCTCTGGAAACCTCTCCAAAAAACTCCCTAGTTCAGAGGCCTGCTGGGAAGAAAGATGGGTGAGATCAAACTCACTAACCTTAGCATGAACAGCCAACATTCCCGCATCTCGATGCACCTTACGTTTAGTACACTCACAGCCCCCAAATTTCTGACCAGAAGCGAACTTAAAGAAAAAGGTGTACCCCGAATAATCCAAGACAAGACCAGTTTTACCGATAAAATCACATTCCAAAATCAAATCGACTAGCAGCTCCTTAACCAAGACCAAAGACGAGGGCCACGAGAAATCCCCAAATGAGATACACCATCGGACCCAGCCATACAGAGACAATACCTGCCCGTTGGCATCCCGACATCTCTCCACCGAAGAAGGGACCGGCCTAAGTTGCGCAACATGACCAAGAAACCAGTCCAAGCTCAACAATGAAAAGGAGCTACCAAAATCCAAAAGGGCACAAATAGGTTCGCCACCTACTCGAGAACAAATATAAGGCAGTGGGGTTGATGATCGAGCAGCGACACGGGCACAGCAGGGTTTAAAGGCATGAGCCCGGGGTCACTGCCCAGCCGGGCATCATTTACTGACTCTGGGTGTCCGCGGCTGAACGCAAGCACGAACTAAATGCCCTGTTCGACCGCGCCTGAAACAGCGCCCCGATTCCCCTTTAGCAGACTCATCTGATGTTGGTAATCCGGTGTTACCCTCGGTGACGCCCATGGGCTGAACACCAACTTCACGGTGTCTATCATCCGAGAGCGCCAACGCGGACATCGCTACAATGGCTGCACGAAGTTCTTCCCAAGTGGTGGGACGACCACGAAAAACAAAATGTGACTTATCCGCCGCTCGCATTCTCCTCAGAACAATTGAAACTAGCTCCTGTTCTGGCAAGTCGACTAACAAGGCCAAACTGGCCATCTTAACTTTTTCCACATATTGATGCAACTCCTCCGTATTCTGCTGCACCTGCCAAATATAGCGACACTCGAGCTGTTTACGAACTCCCATGGTCAATCTTTCGCTGATCACAAGCTCCCTCAACTGCTGCGATGAAAACCCTTCTGCCGTGGCCCTGGATACCAAAGTCCTCAATTCGCCTCTAGTTAAAAGATAGAATAGAGACAAAATTAACTGATGCGAAACACCAAACGGATCAGCGTGTTGCTCAAAGTGAACCATCAACCACAAACAACCTTTCAATTTGCTCAAGTTGGCCTATAGCTAATTCTGTGATGTTCGAAACATAGGCACTGAATTAGACAATTTAGCAAACGCCCCGGCTAACCCCTCAGAGAACAGGGCGTTATTTCCCGGCTCGCTAGCGCACCGTCAGGAAGATAACAAATCCTGCTCCCCTGTCCTCTCCCATCAAGCTCTACACGTGTGACCTTAGACTGCAATTTATTAACCAAGGACGCCAATTCAGCGGTTGATCCTTATCACGATCCTCTAACTTTAATGCCCTTAAATAAGATATCGGTTTGGTTAAATGTATCAACTGTACCTGCACTCTAACTGATTGCCACTAGGTTGAGCGCCCTCTAAAAAGGAAATGTTGTCCTCAAGACTCCTAACAGCTTTAAACAAAAACTGAATGGCTGCCTTTGCCTCATCTACAACATCCGGCGTGACGTCAACCGGCTGAAGAACGGCAGCACGCAAATGGGTTGCTAAGTCCCGAACACTACCCTCAATAGGCTTGTGTCTTATCGCCAACTCATAAGTGAGGTGGTCGTTCCTCAATAGGCCGATCCCGGGGCACTGCCTGACCACCATTACAGAGTTGACCACCTAAAACAGAACACAATACCAAAGGCAGAAATCGTACAACACTAACAGACTTTAACAAATCAAACCAACAGTAACTGAAAAAGCAATATTACAATCGTAGCCACACTCTGCTACTAGTTGAGAGCTGGTAGTCAAGGGAAGGCAGGATTCGGTTACGATTGTGTATGGGGCCGTAATCAGTTACTATCGGTTGTCTATTACAGTTACACAAAATTTATTTTAAACTAGTAATTCCAGACTCAACAATAAATAAAATACGACACGTTATTAATGAAGGAATAAACAACTGAGTAAATAATAGTGTTCTCAGTGAGCTACAATTTAGCAAATCACCGTTAAATACAGATACAACAGAAAATGTTTTAAAAAGAAGCCACTGCGATCTGGGCAGAAGGCCTTACACGCCAGGAATGGCAATAAATTAAGAATTGTTTAAAACTCGCTACAACTTACAAATTACAGGATTTGAAGTATTAAAGGCATGTCACCACAAACACAGCAGAAGGCATCAGACGCCAGGAAGGCAGTAAATTATGGTTCAAATGGCTCTCATCACTATGGGACTTAACTTCTGAGGTCATCAGTCCCCTAGAACTTAGAACTACTTAAACCTAACTAACCTAAGGACATCACACACATCCATGCCCGAGGCAGTATTCGAACCTGCGACCGTAGCGGTCGCGCGGTTTCAGAACCGCTCCTAGAACCGCTCGGCCACTTCGGCCGGCCAGTAAATTATGTTTTAAGGCTTCCTGCTAAAATACAAATACCAAATCAGAATTTAAAGGCAAATAACCACAATCACGCCTGAAGGCCTTACATGCCAGGAACTGCAATAATATAAAAATTTAGAAACCTGCTGTAAAACAGCAAATACAATTGCAAAGGGTGATTACAAAAAAAAAAAAAAACAAGCAACTGATCACCATAGGGTGAAATAAGATGATGGTAAACTTTGTAACACTAGGGGCCACAGACGGTGCTCCAGGAATCGACCTCTGAGAAGGTCCAGCAACAAACACTTTCCCGAGCGATGAGATAGGCAGCAAAGAGTTGCATTCACTTCACAAGATGGTAACTAAGACTAGTGGCAGTCTAGCGAATGACTAATGATAATCTTGCTGAAGCTACCTGACGTCCTATAAACCAAATGCAACGATGGAACAATACGCCAAAGCCGGAACCGGCGGTCTGCACTACGTCCCAAGATTACTATGTTTAGAGCGCCTGGAACTAGACAGGAACCTCTACCACCAGCATAGAAAGCACTCCACTCGCTCCTCTTTGCCTCGGCGACACTACGAGCAGCAGCATGAACCCAAGTCACTGGACAATCGCGAGATATCATAATGGTGGAGGTTTCTCTCCTTGCATTGAAATGCACTCATCTTAAGGCTTGCTGGATCCGATTTACGACGAGATCGTGCACCCTCGTGACCACAGCCCTTCCATCCGGCAGTCCACGCGCGCCGCCAGCAGTCCCGGCGTGTTCTGGCACTGTGCGGACCTGGCTCCTCCTGAGTCCCCAACCGAAGTGGGACACTCACACGACCTGGAAAAACAACGAAGTCGCCCGAAAGATAGGGAAACAGTTACTACATATCCACAACCGCCGCTGCTGCCAATAGCGGACAGACAACACTTGCGGGACCGAGTGGTTCCAGTCAACACGAGAAGAAGACAAACCATGCCAACTAAACGGTACCGTCTGGCCTCCAATAGAGGGCGGGAACCTACAAACAGCACCAACGTGAGTCGCAGCACGGCTCAGTAACGCTTTTGTTAATTATACAATACAAAAGTCCAATCCATTCCGTCCCTAGTTGTAAGATCCAGAGCCTGAATATTGCTGCGACATGTGTGGTAAAGCATATATACATTTATATCGACTTGGCAAACTGTGACGTGCTTACAGGATCAAAGTGCATGTCCTGGCATTAGCGATTGCTGACTGAATCGAAAGACAGATATTAAAAGCGAATCTGCCGCTCATTAGAGGATATCGATGTTCTTATTGCTGACCTTTATGTGTGTGTGTGTCATCAACGGATTTTGCGTAGACACATGCACAACCGTCTTTAGCTTCAAAAATATAATGATTAAAGATGTTGCTACCAACAGACGCAATTCTCATTTTTTTGTACCGCAGTGTTAAGTAATATTTTTCCTTATTCTTGGAGATGAAAACATAGCCAGCAGGAAGTCATATACTAAAGTGAAAGCAAGTTGTTGATGTTGCTATTGTCTTGCGTGCCGAAAGTATACAAACTGTTAATAATTTATGCAATTTCTGACAAACACCCAGCGAGAGCATAAATTGTGAACTTAATCATTGAAATGAATGTATATTACAAGTTCTAATCTCAGAAGCATCTTTAAAACCATATAAACTCTTCCATTTAATTAACATTAAAAAGAACATTGATTGTAAAATGTTGGTCTTCCAACGAAAGTTGCTTCGTCAACATGCCTTCAACATTCTTAAGCAAAGTTATCTCTTAGGACACCAAATTGCTACCGCTGGAACACTATGCATTAATCAGTTCAATGAAAAGGAGAAAGTTGCTGCGGATTCTAATGCTCCATATTCCTTATTCGAGTGGATTAAATCAAGAATATAATTTAAACTACATTTTACAATTTATAAGAAATTTGGAAAAGAATATCATAACAGTGTCGTAACAGTTGTTACTATATTGTGCGTTGTTTCACACAGCTTTTACAGAAGAGAGGGGGAGAGAGAGGGAGCTGGAGCAGGTGGTGAGAGAAGGGAAGGTAGAGAAGATGAACAGAAAAAGGGGGGAGGAGGTGATGGACAGAAAGAGGGGGAAGGGGAAGAAAATGGGCAACGAGACGGTGAGGTGGACATGGACAAATATAGGGGGAGAAGAAGGCTGGGATGTATGTCCAATTCCCATACATGTTAGACACGTGTGCTTTCTGTATTCTTTCTTTTACTATTAACCAGACTGAGCCACAACAAGTGGTTGGGAACAGCTGGTGGATAAACAAATGTACAGCAGCTGGAGTACTAAAACGCGAAATCAAAATGTGTTCCTGTAAACTGACGTATCACTGTGACCAATATAAACTGGACACATGCTATTATGAATGTTTTGTAAAAATTAGTCTTTCACTTCCTAAAATATTACCTACTCGTCCGAAAGACACCAACACCACACTACACATAAAATATACAGAAAAACATTATTTTAAATTGAGCAAAGAACTGGACAATTCCATATCTCGCGTGTACCAATAGGAAGTAAGTTAAGCTACTCTCAGCAGAAAAACAAAAAGTATGTGTATAAAGCTGAGTAAATTAAAAAAAATATATATGTATATAGTGAATTGAGGCAAATAAAAGAACCTGATGATAAGGTTCAAATAATCAGCACAGACACATATACTACACGGAACGCAGTATGTGCTACAATATGCGTACACTCACCAGGCCCCGTTTTTAGAGTGTGTATTCCGTGTTTTAATTAGCTTTTAGCATTAATTATATTTTCATTATTAAATTTGCTTTTAATTGAAATTCTATTCAATTTGCAAAAAAGTTGCACTACACTAGCGGAAGGGTGGGGTAACTTTCCATAAGAATTATGTGCCACCTGTAATTAATGACTTTTAGGTACTACCTACAGTACTGTAAAATTATGCAATCCTACTAATTACATTTCGTTAATTTCCGGCAAACGATTTAACTTACAGCTTAGTGCGGCACGTGAAATTAATCTTCGCAGAAACGTGCATCTCTCTAGGTGATAAGATTTAAAATATCTCTGAGGGTGTTCAAATTTTAATTTTGAGTGGCACTGATCCTGAAGCAAATGACCAGTAATCTCGGGAAAAACAGGGTTGCAGAGACAGATCATCGTTTACCAATGGGCACATATCGGTTTGTACGTCATCTTAGTCGTACGTTTTGGTAATGGCTTAAGATTTTTTTACAGCCTGTACCCTCGGTACTCAAAAAAAAAATTCTCGTAGCTGTGCTGCAGTTTAAATCTCTAACTTATTTCAGATATTTTCAGGACGTAAGTGATTTAACGAATGCATCTACTATAGACTTTCAATGTTTTATTGGTGATTGCTGCAAAGTAAGAAGAATTTTTTCATATATTAGTCACTGTTTGGAGTTGAATTTATTCATTGCTTGCTGAACATTGATTTATTCAGAGAATCAGATTCCAAGCGGAAGTCTTTATAAAATTTGTCTGTACTATACTGGGGCCCCTGAGTCAGTCCACAGACATTAATTTTGTTTCGACATATTTGTAACAAGACTTTGGAATTATTAGTTGAGTTTGGGTAGACTGACTTTTCTTCATATGCTCACAGTAAATAGTTCGTGTGCTGCTTGAAAAATCTTCGGTTCAATTACAAACAGTTCGCCTCAGCTACTATGATTCATCACCTTGATGTTTATTTTGATTGACAGCCATACTTTAGAAAACGTCTTCCTTATTATCATTTATCTTTATGTGAGTCATAAGAAGCTGGTGTAGCGCAGAGGCTCTCTATGTGTAATGCGTAGTTATTTTGTGTAAAGTGATGGTGGGTAAAGCTATTTTGTGATCGCGCGCAAGTCGATAACGTATCTTACTGTCTTCTCAAGCCCAGGGTGGTAAACAGACATTCTACATACCTCTTAATTTTGGCCCTGTAATACCACTAATGTTAGGTGCAGATCACCTAATATTAATTAGAAATTTTGATGTGACATAACAAGAATGCAGAAATTGATATAAATGAGAGTTTGGGATTCTTTTTAAATGACAACACAACCTCTCCCTTTTTCATTCTACATTTGTCACTGCTTTCAGGGATCATGTGATACATAACAAGGAAGTTCAATTACTTTCAACTCTCAATAAAATAGTTAACATTTAGACACCGAATATGTGATTATTAAATCTTTATCCCTATATATGAGAATGTTACAACTAGCAAAACAATTAAATCTTCGTCAGTGAAATTTACATCTACGTTGTCGTAGCTCTTCATTGGACTAAGTTGAAATTTTATCTTTTAAACTAATCAAACTCTCATGTACTCAACGGAGGGTATGTTAGTATTCAACTCTTGAAATTCTACATTCAAAGCGTATGCAGGTTGGAGTGAGCAAACTCTCGACTCAACATTTAATGTCGCCTAATGCATGTTGGCACATCAACAATCGGGAACTGTGGCGGCATTGTCTCCGTGCTGGATCTGAAACGCCGATTCCCTACTCTGGCCTTGATTGAATCACTCAGTCTCACCTTTCCTGTGTTCCGTAGAATGTTAAATTTTCCCTAGTAAAATAATGGCTATTGCACACTCGCTAAGGGATGGAGCGATGTGCACAATGCTCTGCCCGCAAAAACTCCCTCAGGAATATGAACTACCGCTTTACATCTGCGGCCACGATACGTGAAGCGTACTGCCCTCACTTCGCAGATTTAAAGATCTCAACGTCTTCGCTATTTTTCCACACATAGGTGTGGTCCGCTGCGAGACGAGAGAGCTCTGTTAATTTAGTACTCAAAAATGCTTTTATATGACGTGACTCTCCCCGCCATGTCTCTTCTATGTCACACAGTATGGTTTCAGCCAACCGCTTCTTTTTTATAGGTGAATTTTTATTTTTCTTGCTGGGTCGCACTAGCCTTGTTAATCCTGTCTAGACACTTACCCACGGTCTCAGCTGTGTTTATTTAAAAGGTATTACATTGTTCTCGCCTTATTTCTTTCTGCACTGCAGCTTTTGCTAATGTTAATTGGGGTTTCCCAATGCCATTAGCCACGTGCATATTCCGCCTCCAAACTGCGTTCACTTTCTCTCATTTACACATGCCGCTGTCGTTATAAGGGTAGATATTGTTTTGTTATTCGGTACATAAGATTATTACAATTGCTTCCTGTCAAGAATATAGAGTTATTTTCTGGGGATTTTATTCTGTATCGTAATCATGAAGTTCATGTAAAGTCCAAAAATTGCGGATGCCTTACATATGCATGGATTATGTTTGCTAGGAACGCCAGTCTTTGGATGCAGAGGAAACGTTTAACTATACACCGTACTTTGGAGTCGGTGCCTGACTGACCAGTCCTGCGTCAAGGAAGTAGAGATTGGAGTTAGCGTACCAGTGTGGACTGAGAGAAAATGCATACCTGTGTTCACGATACTGCTAAAACTAGACACACTGCGTGGATACCGCATGCAATGTTCATGGTCCGACTGGTTCAAACTCGATGACTTCGTCGAATGTTTTGTATCGATGACCATTTTTACACTGCAATTTATGCTCAGCGTAGCTCATTAGCGTGCTTTGGCGTAGTTTTCTACTCACAGTTCCTCATCTTTAGAGATGTGCTTTCTTTGTGACCAAGGTTAAATCCCTAGTTCAAATCAAGAGAATATGTTCTATGTTCAAGAATCAACTTCGGTCTTTCATTATCAGTTATGGGTTAGGTTCACGTTACATCTGCTCCACTTATTTAGTGTTACTATGGGTATTAGAAATTGTATGGGGTTCCTTTTTCCCAATGTCGATAATTTGTGGTTATTGTGTTTCACATGATCCCATGCAGGACATGTATAATTTAGTTGTTGAGCTATCGCCTTCGATTATTCCAATTTCTTTTCAGTTATTTCTCATGCTGAAGCCACTTACAATAGATCATAATTTCCTGCTCAGGTTCCATGTGCTCACTTAATCTTTGTCTAAGGTAGTAAAACATGTGAGCACACTTTGGAAGGGATCTGTCTGCTGATCTATGTGATGGAAACTACAAATCCTGGATGCATTAGACTTGTTTAAATTTCTCTTAAACATCGCAGTGCCAGTGAGAATTGTGTAAGTTATTTATACCTCAAGGGACATCTTAATATGAATTAGCACCCTCAGAGAGCATAAAAAATGGACGTGGTACAAAGCAAAACCTACAAGACGTAATGAAAGATGTCACTTGGAACGAATTTGCCCAATAACTACTTGACCTGACGGCACAAAAACAATTCTTTTGATCGTATTATTATAGATAAATGTTAGTTCAGCATGTATGACGTGAAACTGCATCTACTTGGTCATGGATAAACAATCACGAATCGTTCGTCCACTCTCGAGTTAAGGAAAAGCTGCTAGTTGAGTTAACGGAATGAGAATAAGTAAAAGCCACGCTTCCATTATTACTGTGAGGCTTGACCAACTCTTCGCGGGCCTAGCGTGCTGTTAAGCGCTGCACGCCCGCCATTGTAGAAAGGAGGCAGCTTCAGAAACTGAAGGACTCTGATCCAAGAGACTGGAGATCTGCGACAATTGGGATGGGCCGTCAGGACTGAAGTCTCAGCTCAAGCGCCCCTTCTGCCCTGTTCAGACTGTCGCAACATAAATTTCCATCGCACTTCTCATCTCAGTTTCACATAGCCTCCCCCCCCCCCCCCCAGGAAAACAAAAAGCCTGCTTTGTCCAATAAAAACCGTACAACCACTCGTCGGCCAAATGGTCGAGAGTGACAGGACATTTTCTTGCTCTGCACTTACGGAAATCAGTACGCTCAACTGCTTCAGGGCCAGCATTGATGTGGTGATGAGTTTTTCAATTACTGTCTGGTCAGTAGCCACTGTTTCTTGTTTGGGGCTAACAAGATTCTAGAGTAGATTTCAGACCGCCATAAGCGACAGAGGGGCATTTTCTTTCTGGTTCAAGTAGCACTGCAAATCAACATATTCATTAGTTAGAGTCCGCATAAAGAATTTGCAAAGCATTTTACATTCTGTTCATGATTTCTCTGAATATATATATGAATTTGGCCAGCTATGGACCACATACAACTTAAGACTTATGGTGTTTATTTTCCTTCCGTTCTTCCCAGTACTTCTTTATTTTCTCGCCAACTGCTCGTCTCTACTCATCTGTGCACACTCTCTTGGGTCTAGGTTTTGGCTCATCTTCTTCATAGTTTGCCTTTTCTATAAGTAGCCTAAAGTGATTCCGGTCACGTATTATTTCTTCTGTAACACCTATGTTGTTGGCGTCTTTCTTTACTACTTCTATCCATCCTACAGTTTTTTTCAGCTTACTAACGTAATGAAAAACTTTCTTTGTAATCCGTGTTTCTTCCATTCTTTTTAAATGTCCATAAAATTTTAGCCTTCTCTTCCTCATTGTATCCGTGATCTTTTCTGTATTTTTGAATAGGTCTTCATTTCTCCTTTTAATCCACCTATTTTCCTTGTTTTTCTCAGGGCCTAGAATTTTTCTTAGTATTTTTCTCTTTCTTTTTGGTAGTACTCTTAATTCATCTTTCTTATTCAATGTTAGGCACGTTGCTTGTGTCCTAATAACTGAATTATAATGTTTAATCTTCGCTTGTATGGATATTAATTTCTTATTGTAGTAGTTTTGTGTTAATTTATACGCAAATTCTAACTTCTTTATTCTTATTTTTTGTGTTATCCAGTACATTGGCTTGGATCCACTCCCCCAAGTATCTGAATCTATCAACTCTCTTAATTTTTCCATACTTTGTTTTCAGAAACTTTTCTGTATTATGTTTGTGTTCTATATAATCGGTTTTTTCATAGGATATTTTTAGCCCAGTCTTTTCAGCAATCTCGTGTAACAGATCAAGCATAACTGTTGCGTCTGTTCGCTTTTCAGTTATCTACATCTACATCTACATCCATACTCCGCAAGCCACCTGACGGTGTTTGGCGGAGGGTACCCTGAGTACCTCTATCGGTTCTCCTTTCTATTCCAGTCTCGTATTGTTCGTGGAAAGAAGGATTGTCGGTATGCTTCTGTGTGAGCTCTAATCTCTCTGATTTTATCCTCATGGTCTCTTCGCCAGATATACATAGGAGGGAGCAATATACTGCTTGATTCTTCAGTGAAGGTACGTTCTCGAAACTTTAACAAAAGCCTGTACCGAGCTACTGAGCGTCTCTCCTGCAGAGTCCTCCACTGGAGTTTATCTATCATCTCCGTAACGCTTTCGCGATTACTAAATGATCCTGTAACGAAGCGCGCTGCTCTCCATTGGATCTTCTCTATCTCTTCTATCAACCCTATCTGGTACAGATCCCACACTGCTGAGCAGTATTCCAGCAGTGGGCAAACAAGCGTAGTGTAAGCTACTTCCTTTGTTTTCTGATTGCATTTCTTTAGGATTCTTCCAATGAATCTCAGTCTGGCATCTGCTTTACCGACGATCAACTTTATATGACCATTCCATTTTAAATCACTCCTAATGTGTACTCCCAGATAAGATATGGAATTAACTGCTTCCAGTTGCTGACCTGCTATATTGTAGCTAAATGATAAGGGATCTATCTTTCTATGTATTCGCAGCACATTACACTTGTCTACATTGAGATTCAATTGCCATTCCCTGCACCATGCGTCAATTCGCTGCAGATCCTCCTGCATTTCAGTACAATTTTCCATTGTTACAACCTCTCGATACAACACAGCATCATCTGCAAAAAGCCTCAGTGAACTTCCGATGTCATCCACAAGGTCATTAATGTATATTATGAATAACAACGGTCGTATGACACTCCCCTGCGGCACACCTGAAATCACTCTTACTTCGGAAGACTTCTCTCCATTGAGTTATCTAAGAACTCTTCAATCCAATCACACAATTGGTCTGATAGTCCATATGCTCTTACTTTGTTGATTAATGGGGAACTGTATCGAATGCCTTGCGGAAGTCAAGAAACACGGCATCTACCTGTGAACCCGTATCTATGGTCCTCTGAGTCTCGTGGACAAATAGCGTGAGCTGGGTTTCACACAACCATCTTCTTCGAAACACGTGCTGATTCCTACAGAGTAGATTTCTAGTCTCCAGAAAAGTCATTATACTCAAACATAATACGTGTTCCAAAATTCTACAACTGATCGACGTTAGAGATATAGGTCTATAGTTTTGCACATCAGTTCGATGTCCCTTCTTGAAATCGGGGATGACCTGTGCCCTTTTCCAATCCTTTGGAACGCTTATCAATGCCTTATCATCCGCAAAGGCTAAATGTATCACTTCAAATTTGTTCTTTCCTTGGCCCATGCTTACACCCTTTGTGCCTCTGTTTCTTATTGTGCTTTCCCATGTTTTTACTATCTTATCTAAAACCAAGTTAAAGAGAATTGGGGCCAGTCCGTCTCCTTGTCGAACTCTTGTTTTGATTTTGAATGGTTCAGAAATTTCGCTTGAAACTTAATTCTTGATGTTGTATCTGTGAGCGTTTGTTCAACAAGTCTTCTGGCGTTTTCATCTATCCCTGATTCATAAAGTATCTAGAATAGTGTTCGTCTGTCAACTGAGTCATAGGCTTTCTTGAAGTCTACGAAGGTAACTACTCTATTTTTATTCTGTATAGTTCTCACTCTCAAAATTGTTTTTAAATTAAGAATCTGTTCTGCACATGATCTACCTTTTCTAAATCCTACTTGATAATCTCCTATATTAGGTCCTGCTTGTTCCTCTATTGTATTTAAAAGTGCTTTAGAAGGTATTTTGTATGTTGTAACCTCCCTGTGAGAATATGACAGTAAAAATGTAAATGGAAATGTAGCCATATATCGTTAAATTGAAATGGAACCATGCATGAACTTCCCACAAAATTGATAAATGAAAATTGACTATAAACCACAGTAATATCAATTAAATAATGAACCATGAACTGAATGTAACATCTGAACAGAAATAATTAAACCTGATAAATTTTATAAGGGCAGCAACGCTGACCTTCGGCCCTGTGAAATAATTAAACCTGATAAATTCTTACCTCAGTAAAACTGCATCTATATCTGCTCTTATCTATCCACACAGCTTTGTGCAATGCTGGCGTATATTAAATTTTGATTCTTGGAGGAAATGCATAGGAAATATTCTTTAAATTGAAATGAATGTTTTTCTTTAAAAGAGTTACTTTATAAAAAAAATTATTATTGGGGGATTTTTTTGAACAAATTAATTACAATTAACATACATTATTAGATTTGCGCAATGCTGCTTCATTACCTTCTACAATATTACACATCGTCCACCACAATCCTGACCAGATTCGGAAGAACAGTACGCCGTCGACGCATGCCGACGCCCGCTCAGTACAACCGTCCACTCGCTACACGCAACTGCACCAGACTACTACTACAGACAGAGCACAACTGTTCCTGCCGACTCGCTACACGCAACTACTGACTACGACTGGAGACAGAGTGCAACTCGCAACTGAACACTCGCGCGGTCAAGCGCAGACTAGCAACGATAAATAACTCTCTGGTCAGAGATTCTGTCATGCCTCGCCATCGCTGGTAATGAATACATTTGAAACGTACGTGTTTCAATGTCACTGGTAACAAGGATATGCCTCTGTAGTTGTTGGTATCTGTTTTACCTCCTTTTTTATGGAGAGGGTGGATCAATGCTTGTTTCCAGTCACTGGGTATGATTGCTTTTGTCCAAACGTCTTTAATTACTTTGTGAATTTTCTGCCATGCGGATAAGCCCTCTAGTTTCCACATTTCTGCTACTATCCAATCCTCACTTGGTGCTTTGTTATTCTTGAATGCTTTGATAATCTTTTCTATTTCTTCTACTGTAGAGCAGTTCTCTTTATTGCTTAAAACCTTTTTCCATTTTTATGTTTAAAATGTAAACTTGATGACTGGAATCCTGTTAAAACTTCTCTGAAAGACTTATGGAAGTCTCTAGTGTTATTCCTTTTAAAGTCTGAATCCATTTCTTCTCATCTGTCTTTGTAATATTTTCTTTTCACTGATCTGATGATTTTTGCTGTCTTTTTCCTTTCTTCTTTAAACTCTTCCCAGTATTCGTGTTTCTTATTACTGTTCCATTTTTCCCATGCTTTAGTCGATTGTCAATTGCTTCATCTCACAGCTCGTTCCACCATCTGTGTTTTGGTATTCTTCGTGGCTGTCCCATTTCTTTAGCTGACTCTAGCATTGGTGTTTAATTCCTGCCCAATCATCCATTTTTCTTGTGTTTAGTATATGTCAGAATTTGTCCTGATTTTGCATGAGAAATTTAGTGTTTACTCTTGGAAATCTTCTTGGTTTTGGTTTAGATTTGTTCGGTTGGAACATGGTCTTTCTTTCTGTCAGATAATGGTCTGAGTCTATGCTTAGGCCCTTCCTCACTCTGACAACCAAGATTTCCTTGTAGTTAGGAGTCGTTATTGCCACATGGTCCAACTAATATTCACCTTGATTTGGATTAGGTGATACCCACGTAAGAGTAACGTTCTTGCAGGTTACCTGACACATGTCGACATTAGTTTTAGATTAAACTGTTTACAAAAATCTATGCGTCTTTCCTCAATTCTGTTTGTTCTTGCATGTGCTGGATAATCTCCAACTACTGATTTGAATTTTATTTCTTTGCCAACTTGTGCATTAAAGTCTCCCACTAAAATTTTTATATGTTCTTTTGGTAATATGGATGTTTCGTGTTGTAGCATTTCCCAAAAATCTTCCACTTTGTCAACATTTGCTCTGTTATGTTGGTTAATAGGTGCATGTGCATTTATAATAGTGTAACGTTTATTGCCTGGCTTGAACGTCAGAAATGAAATTCGTTCTGATGGGGAGCTAAAATTAGTTGATTCCATAAGTTGCTGTTTGACCATAAATGCGGTCCCTAATGTAGTCGTAATATTGGAATTTTTAATGGCTGGTTTTCTTTTGTAGATCCTGTATCCACCTGACTCAAATGCATTTTCATCCAAATACCTTGTTTCTTGAAGAGTTCACATAAGTATGTTGCATTGATTGAGAGTATCTGTTAGGTGTTTTAGTTTTGCAACTTTAATAAGTGTGTTGATGTTCAGAGTCCCCAGTAGATGTTTTTTCTTGGGTCTTATCTTTGAAGAAGTACCAGGCAGCTCCGACTCTTCCTTACATGATATTCTAGGCTCTCCAGAATCCAAAGGCCTAGTTGCACCACCATGAATGGCGATGGAAGATTGGTTACTTCCTGGAGTAGGTTTCCTTTTGAAATTTACCATCATGTCTTAGGTGAAAGTTTGGTTTGGGGAAAGGTAGTTGAACCTTTCGATGATAAAAATTCAAGCATTTAGCTTAGAATTACAAGTGAGGCCGCCATAACATGTGGGACAGACGCCTTTTGTAGCCGCCCACTGTGGGAACAGACGCTACAGTATGGTGCTTTTATACAAAAGCCTGCCTCTTCCGCCAGTACAGCTGTTCTGACGATCTTCATCGCCGCCTTCACTACCGTTGAGGTCTTCACCGTTTCCCTGGCAAGGGACCCTCATGAGGTACTATCACCCGGGCCAGGTAAACCAAATCAAGGTTTTTTAACGAGGTGTTACCCTGTAACATCCCACCCGTCACTTATCTGGTTTTGGCGTGTGTTCACCCCAGCTAATTGACTAACAGATCAACAGAGAGTGCAAAACTGCCGCAATATCGGATAATGCAAAGAAAGTAATAAGGCCCTGTGACTCCTGATTGAACTGCGGTGGCAGTGTTGACATTAATTGATTCAGAATTGATCACTTTTAATTAAAAAGGGGTGCACATTGATGTTATATTCAGCTATTGAACACCAGATGCAAATGTTGAACATAAAATTAATTAAGAAAGTGACTTGGGATTTCAACTACTTGATTGAAAACAGATGCAGTCGATTATCACAATTTTTTTTTAACTCACGACCTTCAATCATCACATTACATGACTCTCCTACCAGGCAGTGGTAAGAAATTGCGTTTGCGTGGAGTAAAGCTCGATGACTCAAAAGTAATTCCTATCGACTGACCCAGGCGTAATGTGAAATGCAAGAAGAATTCTACAGTACACGGCCCTTGAAACCCTCGTGGAAACTTTGCCGACATGATCCAACAACTTAATCAGTGGCCGGAGCGGGCGCATTATCACCGAATACAGTGTGGCGGAGCGTCGTCGTTGTGTGGACGTCGGCCGACCTCGTGGTGCTGCAAGGCTGTGCTCATCTATTCACTCCTATCTATCGTGCTCAGTACACAGCTGAACCAAAACTTTCTATCTCCAAGCTCAATCGTTACATTTGCTAAGTCCTAAACTGCAGAGTTGCTCACTCTTTCTCAGGCAAACTGAGTAAAGAACGCCACGTCCGCACTCTAGGCAAACTGGGAACGGAAGACCTCTACTGAGACTTCTGCCAGTCCACTCTTCGCCTCGGTTTCCCCTCAAGCAAAATCACTTACTCCAATTGCAGCGCAAGTTGCGTTAATTATGCATCGCTTCCCAGCGCCGACCAATGCTTGCTCTGGGAAGTGAACAAATTCCCACATAATTTCCCTGCCTCTCAACTTCTTTTATTTGGCTCACCCCAGGCCACCCATCGAGGTTAGCGTCTGCACAAACACCAAGTTTTCAGGAATTCTGACTCCCAGGAGAGTACTTCAAATTCCTTGGTCCTACATTCCCATTGGAGGCCGGCGTATTTCATGCTGTCGCTCTTCACCTGATTTATTTCAGGCTCTGCGGACCGTGAATTCAGTATGAAGTTGCTATAGGCACGAACACACATATTTTGACCTCTGTTGACCACTCCACTGTAGCTTGCGTGGCTTTGTCGCATGTTTCACAGAAAACGGGATGACGGACATTTATCAACAGGCATACAAGCTCTCCGTCTGTTTCCCGGTACACCAGCATGGAGTCGGGGTCAACAACCCACTCACTGTCACTCATCTTAAGGCGGCTGGAGGCCATGCACCGATAACACTTTCTCAGAGCTTGAGCCGCCCTAAGCTGCCTGTTGTCGCTTCCCTTAGCCGCTCCCCCGGCTGGCCACAGTCAAATACTTCCCTGGGGTAAACTAGCGTCCAGTAAAGCGACTCGTTTCCACAAAGTTTTCATGTCGTGTGAATTACTTTAAAACCATCATACTATACCCTCTACAAGATGCATTGTGCCTTGTCATTTTGTTCAGCCCTACTGTTCGCTCAACGTGAGTTAGGTGATCTTTAATGACTTCATGTAAGGGGCATAGTTCTTGCCATCTTACAACTCCTACCCCTCCTTCTTTTTCAATATATATATATATATATATATATATATATATATATATATATATATATATATATATATATATAACTTTGTAACTCAGGAGATAGTTTCTGTGAAATACCTACCATTCATATTAAATAATTTATCAGTAGAAACCTCCATTTTATGATCTGTAGCTAGGACTGTTAAAAATTCATGTTATCCATTAAAGTTGTGCTTACTAATTTATAGCTTAGATTTTACTTAGTTTTCTGAATTAGGGTAACATTACACACACATGGAGTTTCATTCTTTGTATACGTTACACAGCAAATACAAAGTAGGTCTGAGTTGTTGAGAACTTTGATACACACGCTGAACCTGTGTATTATGATTATTGCTCTTTATAAGTAGGTATGACGCAAAATAACATATCGTTTACATCTGCATTGCATGCAACCTCCCTATAAGAGAAGATGCAGTATACTTTCAGATTGTGTTAATAGGTTTGGGTGTATTACTTAAACATATATGCAAGGTCTCCAATATCTATCGTTGCGCTACAACAGTCTTACCTATCTCCAAAAACCAGCCAGATCGCAGTAATATTCATTCAAGGGTCAAAATCGAGTGTAAAAGGGGAATATTTTCAGGGAATTGATAGCGAAGCCATACCAGTTACGTACTCAGATTATGTAAGGGAGTGATAGGCTTTCGTATTCTTCTGGCATCTGACTGGTTTCGTGCTATTTCATGTCTTCTCATTTGTCTGTCCCTAAATATCAGAGCAACATTTTTACTCAAATTCGCCCATTATTTGTTGTACATATTGCAATGTCTGTCTTCCGCAACAATTTTACCCACCACAGTTCACTCTAGTGCCGCAGAAGTTACTCCCTAAGGTCTTAACACTTATCGGATCAACGTGCCTCTTCCTCTAGTTAATGTTTCTCAAAAATTCCTTTTCTCTCTGGTTCTACAGACAACCTAATTTCTTATCAGTTCCACTTATGACCAGCATCAGTTTGTACCACCACATCTCAAATGGTACTATTCTCTTATTATCTGGTCACCATCCTAACATCGTAACATTCAGTTATTCTGCGCTTGCAGTCTGTTTGTGCAACTGACTCTGAATTTGAACCTAGGATTGCCAGGCGGAAGAGTCTGGCGTTTCACCGTCGTTTCCAGCCACATACGTACAATCTGGAGTGATGAAGTAGAGAATGCACAATTAAGGCCCATTCCAAGCTAATGATGTATAAGGAGGAATAAGGAGAAATACCATCGAAATATACAATTATGACAACCAACGCTATTCTTACGTCTGTGACCTATCTTTTAAGTAAGGCTAATTGAAATGGCCGAAGTTATTGAATATATTTTCATTTTCCGTTTAAGAAGAATGGATAACTGTTTATTTTGGTTTAACGATGAACTTTTAGTTTATTTTGACATAATATTGCCTCAGGAAGAAGACTGAGCGATTAGGAATATGGAGCACTTAGTTGCTATCATAATTACAGATTTTTTAAAAAAAGAATTAAGTCCTATTAAGATTGAGCTCGCGAAACTCTGATTCTAACTGATAATTAACAACAGACTGAAAAAAGAACATAAGAGCTAAAATCTTTATTTGTATCTAAAATAGGTAGTCTGACTTTTAAGGGAACATGTGTTGCTAAACATAACACTGAAACCAGCTTTTCTATTTTTGGGCCTGGCAATCCAGAATGTGACCAGCCCCTAGACAAATTATGCACGAGGCAGTGGCGAGCGAGGTGCCGCAGCGGTAAGACATTCAGCTCTTATTTGGGGGGAAACTGGTTCTGTCTAGCCATCCAGACTTAGGTTTTCCTAGATTTCCCTGACTTTCTTAAGAAGAATGCCGGGTTGGATCCTTTGAAAGGGCGCGGCCAGTTTCCTTCCCTACCTATCCCCAATCCGAGCTTGTCGCTCTGTCTGTTATAAACTTGTACACGATAAGGCGTTAAACTCTTAAATCTTTCAGCCTTCCTTTGAGGTAAGAACATATTATGTGGCCACGTTTTTAGTTCATCTCGCTGCTCAGCTGCGTTCAACGAAATTACGTAGATACATTTTCTACCGTGACAAATCGCTCCAACAAGCACAACACAAAAGGCCAGAGGAACACGTCCCTGTAGTTTGAAGCCATTAAAAACCGATAACAAAAACATCGGATTCATTAAGTCCTCCAGTGTTGATTCTTGCCCACAACATCAGCACGCCACTACGATATTTGTTTCTGTTACGACTGAATCCGTTTTCTTGTGATTCTAAGGATGTCCTTATATTCTGTATTTATTGTTTCTACATCTACATCTGCATAGATACTCCGCTAGCTTCCGTTCGGTGTGTGGCGGAGGGTACCTTGTACCACTACTAATCATTTCCTTTCCTGTTCCACTCGCAAATAGAGCAAGGGAAAAACGACTGTGTATATACCTCTGTATGAGCCCTAATTTCTCGAATCTTATCTTCGTGGTCCTTACGCGCAATGTACCTTGCGGCTTTAGAATCGTTCGGCAATCAGCTTCAAATGCCGGTTCTCTACATTTTCTCAATAGTGTTCTTTTTTTTCAAAATTAACGTCGCCTTCGCTCCAGGAGTTCCCATTTGAGCTCCCGATATATCTCCGTAACACTTACGAGCTTTAGATCCTACTGGTAACAAATCTAGCAGCCCACCTCTGAACTGCTTCGATATCTTGCTTCAATCCAACCTGGTACGGATCCCAAACATTGGAGCAGTACTCAAGAATAGGCCACACCACCGTTCTATATGTGGTCTTCTTTATAGGTGAACCACTCTTCCCTATAATTCTCCCTACAAACTGAAATCGACCACTCGCCTTCCCTACCACAGTTCTCACGCGTCCGTTACATATCATACCGCTTTGGAACGTCGCGCCCAGATATTTAAACGACTTGACTGTGTCAAGCAGGATTACTGTATCCCCACATTACAGGACTGTTCTTCTTACTCAATACAATTAACTTATATTTTCAACATTTAGAGCTAACTGCCATTCATTTTGTCTAAGTCATCTTGTATTTTCCTACAGTCACTCAACTTCGACACCTTACCATACAACACAGCAACAACAGCAAACAACCGCCAAATCATTTATGTATACCGAGAACAACAGCCGTCCTATCACACTTTCCTGGGGCACTCCTGACGATACATTTGTGTCTGATGAACATTCGCCGGGATTCTATTACTGAAGAGCTCTTTGAGCCATTCATATATCCCTGAAGTTCCTACATATGCTCGTACCTTCGATAAAAGCCTGCAATGGGGCACCATGTCAAATGCTTCCCGGAAATCTAGCAATATGAAATATCCCTGTTGCCCTTCATGTATAGTTCTCAGCATATCATGTGAGAATAGGGCAAGCTGAGTTTCGCACGAGTGATGCCTTCTAAAAATGGTGATTCGTGGACATAAGCTTCTCAGTCCCAAGAGTGTTTATTATATTCGAACCAGGAATATGTTCAAGGATTCTGCAACAAACAGAAGTTAGAGATATTAGTCTGTAATTTTGCGGGTCCGTCCTTTTAGCCTTCATATGTGTTGGAATCACCCGCGCTTCTTTCCGGTCGCTTGGGACTTCGTGCTGGGCGAGAGATTCACTGTAAATGCAAGCTGGTAAGTGATCAAAGACGTAGAGTACTCTTTGGAAAACCGAATTGGGATTCCATCCGGATCTGGCAATGTATTCGCTTACAAATCTTTCAGTTGTGTCTCTATGCTAGGGGTGCTTATTACTACGCCATCCATGCGGGAGTCTGTCATATGGTCAAATGACGGTGTGTTTGTACAATTCCCCTGTATGAACGGTATCCTGAACGTGACATTTGTAACTTCGGCTGTCGTTTTGCTATCTTCAACTGCCACACCAGACAGATCAACAAGGGGCTGAATGGAAGCCTTAGACCCACTCAGCGATTTAACATAGGACCATTTTGTTTCAATTTGACACTGAATACATAATATTTAACATCTACAGCTAAATTCTACAGCCTTATTTACAGAAGAGTGAGAAATAAAATAAAGCAAAAACTCGCAACCACAAGTCCCTCTGTCTCGATAGTGTTACAATGGAAATCACCAATCTTGTTGGTCAAGGTTTCTGACCACGTAGTTCTCTACTTCTGTGTTTATTCCTATGCTAAGGTACTTCTGATCCTATGTGGCCCTGCTACACTTGAGCCTTTGCATAACCACTTCGGTTCCTATGCCCAATTTTTTATGTGCAACTTAATTAAAATGTTAATCCACGTTTCAGGTATGTTGTTCTGTAATAATTGTAATGTATATAGTTAAGCATGTAAGCCCTCCCTCAAACCTGTTATGTTATACCTTCACAGATCTGATGATGGCACCTTCAGAGTGCTGAAACCGGTCATCTAATAAACGATTGAAGCGATCGTGGCTTTTCAATTATTTTAACAACTTAATTAATTTTGTGCTCGAACTAAATTATTGCCCAGTATCCCCACTCTTCGGTATCTGGGCCAATTCAGTCCAAGTTCATATCATCCAGTCCGTTCCCCTTTCTATTCGGCATAAATTACAATGAAGGATCACATGTTCAGGCGTCGTTATCCCCAGAATCGCATAGAGCTGTACCTATCTCTCTATTCTTTATAACTACCACACAGTTCCCACTCAAGAGCTTGGCAGAAGGTTCAGAGGGTCATTTTGTCAGTGGACGAGTTAAGGACTACGTAAATCAGTGAAGTGCACCCTTCCCGTAGCTCGATTATCCGGGTATGATCCTAATCTTTGACACTTGGAAAAAAGTTATACACATTCATACCGGTCGTACTATCTTTCCAGTCGCGACTAACCTTTCTCCAGACCGGGAATTTTAGCTAAATAAATGTGTAAATGTGATCCATTGGGTTTTGTCGACCAAACTGATGGTTTATAAGTTTTAGAGTTTGCAGCTGAAATGCCTTTTTCTCTTTCAGTATATTTCGGTAATCAAAATGTGAGTGCGGAGTCCAGATATTAACGAAATCCGCCTTTGACACTATGCAAACGTACCTAGGGAAATTGTGGAAATATCGTGAAATAGAAAGTGACAACTCAGCTGCAAAACCACAGCCACCGATACCTTTCAGGACACTGTCGTGTTGGATGCAGGACATCCGAGTACATCTTCAGACACCACCTTTACGAAGACGATAGTGTACAGTTCATGTCAATATAACGGCTGTGGTGGTGTTTACAAACAGTGATGTGTCATGGATATGGTGGTGCAACAACATGAGGTCTAACTTTGACGGTTGAGCTAATTTTTCAAAAATGACAGATGAGTTTCGCTTACATGGAACTCCTTCAGAATTACAGTACGTGCATTGCAACTGAGATCAAACGAATTTGCCGATGGTCAGTATAGCTTGAAGATCCATTAGAAACCTTTGGATAAGTTGTGGCATTTATGCTAAGTGCGGGACATAGTTTTCTTTCAATACACAGTTACAGTTATTTTATGGCTGTATCAGGCGAGATAAACAGTTTAACCACAAATGGTCAAATCATCTGGACATGGCCTCTGGAAAAGTTTCAGTCGGTGGGAGAATTTGTCCTTGAGCTACGGCAGAGCACAGAAACTTCAGAATACAACTGATGATAACATGCACTGGATTTATTAAAAAAACAGGGTTGATTATATTGGAATCATCACTCATAATGACGTTTCATATTCGCAATATCAGTCATTGAAAAGAACTTTCGGAAACTAAACGAATGAATAAAATTAACTCGACGGTTTTTGGTGGAGGTCGATGATAGTGAGAATATTTTAGATATCGTACTTATGAAGTCTGGCTAGGTTCTCGGTGATGTTAATAAGTAACTCTTTAATGAACGGGCAAGTTATAGTTGAAAGCGAAATAAACACTGAAAGTACACGGGCTACGATTTGTAGTGATCTAGTGCAAGTGTATTCGGAAATTCCAGTTGCAAACTTCTAGGACTTCTAGAGGCTTGTGGAGGGGAGTGAGCACATCAAGTTTTAAAGCGGAACCGATGTTCGAGAACGTCATCGAACGACGCTGCAGAACATCAAAGTTGTAGACGCCGGCGCCTTTAAATGTGTTTATATACACTGTGATTCCGTGATGATGTTACAAACTTTCAAGGATTATGGAAAAGCATAAATCTATCAATGTGAGGTAAAGGTCCCTAGTTCGGAAACGAACGAGTGAAAAGTTGCAAACGAAAATCATTCTGATACCTCTGACAGTGGAACACATATAGCGACACTGTTGTTGCTAAGAATGTAGGGTGTGGAACTTTCAGAGGTGGTAGTATGGGCCAAAAAAAGAAAAGATGTCCAGTAAACAATGGCTTTTAAATGCATACCTGTGAAAATATGAGCACTTGTTTATCTTTTCTAGTGGGAAACAGATGTCCTCTATTAAACAAGCGCTCATTGCTCTTAAGGTACGCATTTTAGAGCTCATGTTTACTAGACATTTTTTTCCTGTTTTGGTCAATACTACCACTTGTGAAAGTTGCCTACCCTACAATCTTAGCACCAACAGTTCCGATACATGTATTTCACTGTCATAGGTATCAGAATGATTTTCGTTTGTAACATTCCACTCGTTTGTTTCCGAATCACGGACCCTTACCTCAAATTGATACATTTAGCCTTCTCCATCATCCTTGAAAGTTTATAACAGCATCACTTAATCAACGTGTATAAATACACATTTACAGCTGACGTCGCCTATAGCTTTGCCGCTCTCTAGCGCCGTTGGATGACGTTTCCGCACATAGGTTCGCATTCAAAATGTTATTTATTCTCTCCTCTCTGCAAGACTTAGAAGTTTGTATTTCCGAACACCCTTTAGATGGGACGTGGAACGCACAATAACACAACCAGTATAATGGATGAGTGCACACCTTTCTATGACAAAATTGGTACAACTATGCTAGGTCTGCGCTGGTTGAAGCTATTAACAGAAAATAAACAATTTTTTCAGCCTTCAGTTGCAAGGTAATTACCTTACAACTGAAGGCTGAAAAAAACAATTTTTTCAGCCTTCAGTTGCAAGGTAATTACCTTACAACTGAAGGCTGAAAAAATTGTTTATTTTCTGTACATTTCACAGTTGCTGACACGCTGCAATATGTTAAAGATTTGAAGCTATTAACCGCACTGTCTTGTCAGAGATCGCTCGCGCAAAATCTCAGTCAATTGCTAGCGATATTGTTCACTGTCACGGAATTCTGACAATTTGATGCGATATTAAATGACTCGTAAGAAAAGTCAGTGATATTAGGTATAATAGTTGTGGTACTCTATTTGTGATTAGATGTCGCGATTGTAACACTGAATTGTGGACTTTTACTGTTCTCATGCAGCGCTGGCATTACCGTGTCGGCAAATATGTTTGCGTATTTCACATAAATGAAGAAATAAGGTGGCATCAGGTTTTTTTCTTAAATCAAAGAGTTCGAACATTATTGTAGTGACAGTAGCGATCGCAATGACTTACACTCTTGAAAATAGCTACGGTATGTTAAATGCAACGACCTACGGCGATCTGGACCACACGATATCCTTAGAACACATGACGAAGCAGGCCTGTCTTCTAACAACAAGCGAAACTCCGAGTGCAAAACTGTTGCAATATACTCTCGCAACTCATCCATTGTAGACAGCCACATTGCACTCGGCCCTTGGGGGGCCAATTGAGAAGCTCCTGGACTGAGAAGTAGCGGCTCCAGTCATGAAGACACAACGGCTGGGAGAGCGATGTGCTGACCACATGCCGCTTTATATCAGCATCTAGTGCCGCTTGTCGGCTGAGAATGACGCGGCGGTCGGTCGGTACCAATGGGCTTTTCAAGACCTATTCGGACGGAGTTTAATTTAGCCATATGCGTGAAATTCACGTAGGGAACAAGTTACATAGTTCGCATATTCAATTGCAGGATGCATTAGGATGGTTCTTTTCTGTTTGTACTGTTGTCTATGGCCAGTCGGGTGCAGTCGTTTTGGCAGCCCGATATTTCTACAGCATACCTCGCCGTCATCTTCAGATGATACCTGAAGAATGAGCGTCTTTGCTACATCCCGCGTCCCTTATATTCTTATAGCCCCCGTCCCCACCCCACTCCCATCCGCACGCCGTGGGGGGAGGGGGGGGGGGTAGCGAAGTCGTCTTAGTCAAGCACAGAACGAACGAAATTATAAGGCACAGTGTGCAGGGGAAAGCCACCCACACCGATGTATCTCCACCCTGCCAGCTGACTTCAACCTTCAAGTATGAGGGTGTGCAACGTACACTGGAGCACAGAGCCCGCGCAATATCGGACGAAGAAAGCCTACCAAGGGAGCTTAACCACCTTAAGCACGTTTTCAACAAGAACAGATACGATGAGAGGCAAATCCGACGTGCTTTCTAGCAGAAAGTGCGAACCCTGCAGAGAGAAAATGACGCCAAGGAAAAGACAATGACGTATCGAAGAAAATCGGTAGAACACTGGTTCAACATAACATTTAATGTGTTTTCCGTCCACCTTCAAACGCGTACCTTATTAGGTACGGCAAAACATGACTTGGGGCTCCATAAGCCAGGTGTTTACCATTCCACGTAAATGCCGTAAGGCGTATATCAGGGGATTGTACAGACAATCGAGGAAATATGGAAGGAACGCAGAAGACATACCGAATTGAAGCAACCAGCAAAATCTGCTGTAGCAGAACACTGCATGGCTACAGGGGTCTCCTTGAATACGGAAAAATGGAGGTGCTAAGACAGATCTCGTCCTTTTGGGACTGTATTCAAATGTTCAAATGGCTCTGAGCACTATGGGACTTAACTTCTGAGGTCATCAGTCCCATAGAACTTAGAACTACTTAAACCTAACTAACCTAAGGACATCATACACATCCATGCCCGAGCCAAGATTCGAACCTGCTACCGTAGCGGTCGCGCGGTTCCAGACTGTAGCGCCTAGAACCGCTCGGCCACTCCTGCCGGCGGACTGTCTTCTGAAGGAGGCAACTGAAATCCAGTGGTTGATGGGCTGGTCAACATGGAGACTGGGTTCGCTCTCAGCAAACCTTCGAACCCAGCACTCAACCAGCTAGAATCACAGAGGGACTTGACTTCTACGCCCTACACAGGCCGCAAGAGTACTCAGTGACCAGCATCTGCCCCATCTCATCGCCCGTCGCGGTGTGCAACAGGCAGTGGAGAAAGGAGTGGGGGTGATAAAGAGTATAAAGGAGGCGGGATGTAACAAACACGCTCATTGTACAGGCACCTTCACGGTAAGGTACGCTTTAGTGTTAGGTCGTGACGCGGTATTACAACAGCGGACACCCAATAACAGTACAAAGAGTTGAGCCGCTGGGAAAGCCTAAGATCACACATCAGGTACTGTTCTTTTTCACAAGCTCTGGATGACTACACTGTGTAAATTTTTGGTGGAAGGTGGTGCTGGTGATGCATTTTCGACTTCAGAGGTAGTTCGCTGAGACTTGAAGAAATCTAGGTACTAGGGTCAGTTCAAAAGAAATGCACACTATTTTTGTAAAAATGCAGTTTTCATTCTGCACGTGTGAGAGTTTTACAGTGTGTAGATACATCCTACCCGCTTGTTTTCAAACTTAGTTCAACCAGGCGCCGTCACAGCATGTCTTCAAGATGGCTGCTACACTTGACGTTCGTCAGAAGCAACGTGCTGTCATATAATTCCTGTGCTGTGAAAACGAGACAGTGGGAATCATCCACAAGAGGTTGAAAAAGGTATATGGAGATGCTGCTGTCGATCGCAGTACAGTTAGTCGGTGGGCAAGCAGGTTACATGATGAAAGCGGGCACGGCAATATTGAGGATTGTCCTCGCAGCGGCAGGCCTCGTACTGCACACACTCCAGACAATGTGCAGAGAGTTAACGAATTGGTGACTGCTGACATACGCATCACAGTGAACGAATTGTCACGCTACGTTAGGATAGGGGAAGGAAGTGTTTGCAGAATACTGAAAGTGTTGGCGTTAAAAAAGGTTTGTGCCAGGTGGGTTCCCAGGATGTTGACAGTGGCAAACAAAGAAACAAGAAAAACGGTATGCAGCGAACTTTTGGAACAGTACGAGAATGATGGAGATGAATTTCTTGAAAGAATTGTGACAGGTGATGAAACATGGCTCCATTATTTTTCACCAGAGACGAAGAGGCAATCAATGGAGTGGCATCATGCAAATTCACCCAAGAAAAAAGAAATTCAAATCTGTACCTTCTGCTTGAAAAGTTATGGCCACGGCGCTTTTCGTTTCCGAAGGACTCTTGCTTGTGGACAGCATGCCATGTGAAAGCACCATAAATTCTGATGCATATGTGACAACAATGAAGAAACTTCAAGCTCGACTGAGTCGTGTTCGACCACATCGGCAAAAGCAGGATGTTTTGCTGTTGCACGACAATGCACGGCCACATGTCAGTCAAAAAACCATGGAAGCGATCACAAAACTCGGATGGACAACACTGAAACACGCGCCTTACAGTCCTGACCTGGCTCCATGTGACTATCATCTCTTTGGGAAACTGAAAGACTGTCTTCGTGGAACAAGGTTTGAAGATGGTGAATTCCTTGTGCACGGTGCCAAACAGTGGCTCCACAGGTTGGTCCAGAGTTTTACCGTGCAGGTATACAGGCGCTGGTTTCAAGATGGCGTAAAGCAGTTGATAGGGATGGAAATTATGTGGAGAAATGAAAATGTTGTTCCTAAAGGATCTACACGCGGTAAAACTTTCAAACATGTAGAATAAAAGATGGATTTAAAAAAAATAGTGTGCATTTCTTTTGGAGTGACCCTCGTACAGTGTGCTTGACAGCATATTCCACTTATCAAGGGTCAGGGAAGGTGGCAGCGGGCTGCACGTTTGCCATTTCAGCAGGTAGATGGCTCTGTGAGGGCCGAGTGGCCCCCACCACGTCGTTGGCGTCTGTGGTCTGCTGGGCGTGCAGGCAGTAATCAGGACTGCTGGCTGCAATCAGTGACCGCAAATTGAACAGCTGCGAGCGGGACCCCCACTTTCGTTCCAGGTACGCCACAAACTGGTTATTCTGCGAAGACAGCACAACAGGCATTTCAGCCAGGCTTTTGCATCACGGACGACGCAGTGAGATCAGGCAGATGTCCGGCCAGTATTCATTTTCTGCCAAATGTGTTTAACAGTATGCAAAGCACAGTATATGACTGCCGTCTTTAAAATCACAGAAATACGGAATGATTTACACAATAATAGGAACGAAAACTGAAGAGTGACAATTTGAACGTTTTTATGTACTCAGTCTAGTACTACAGGAGTGAGAAGATTTTCACAAGATTTCAATTCCTTGCTTTTTTTTCAAAGGGATTTGAGACCAATTCTAATCGAAAAGAGGCACTAGTTGGGTAATCAAAGGGATACTTTCTTTTAAATTGAGACAGAAATCAAGCAGCGAATCACTCAGCATTTCCGATTGTTTTTCGCTCCTAACTGTAGATGTAGTATGCACATTTCGATAGAGGATCTAGTACTTTGTACTCACGTTGTTGTAAAATAGTAGAGCCAACTTAACAGAAGCACGCACCACGTTAGAAACAAGTGAAAGCTCTTTGAAACCTCCCCTTAGAAAAATTTATGAATGACTATGCTGGTAAACTTCTAGTTATTTGATTTTCAAACAGCTGAGTAAAACTCAACGTACTCAAACAGTTTTCTCTTTACTTATTCTAATCATCACTAAAGTGACACACTAAAGTGACAATGTTTAGCGCAACGCAGTCTCACTTTCAATAATCCCTGCCAGCCGGAGTGGCCGTGCGGTTCTGGGCGCTACAGTCTGGAGCCGAGCGACCGCTACGGTCGCAGGTTCGAATCCTGCCTCGGGCATGGATGTGTGTGATGTCCTTAGGTTAGTTAGGTTTAATTAGTTCTAAGTTCTAGGCGACTGATGACCTCAGAAGTTAAGTCGCATAGTGCTCAGAGCCATTTTCAATAATCCCTAAAAAAGAATGGCCCTGACTAACAATAACCTATACCTTTCATGAATCACTTACCTCACAAAAATCTTCGTTACTCGAACTACTGCAATACAGCGGGCGCCAATACTGCCAGCTAAATAAAGGATTCTAACTACTGAATGCACTAACTACTGATAGGCATAGTTGGCAAATGAAAGATTTTGATAGAGAACAACAATGTACTTACCTTAATAGTGTTCAAAAGTTGATGACATCCAGTCTTACAAATTTCGTTTTTCTGACGGACACACGTGCAGATCGTCTGCTCTCAAAACTCTCCCATCTCTCTCCCCACATCCACCACTGCTGGCGGTTCACCTCCAACTGCACAACGCTACGCGCTGTTCACATCCAACTGCCCAACACTACAATAGCGAATATTCCAACAACGCCAACCAGCCACAGACTGCACACAGGACAGCCAGTGATTTTCATACGCGCTACGTGACGTTACCAACCTTAACAGCCTGCTTACATCTTGACTGTGCGAGTACCCTTTCTTCGCACTTTCCCCATTCTCTTGCCATGAGGAAGACTTACCATCTCTCCTAAATAAATAAAATCTGATTGATTGCCTAAGAAACTAATATACTAATTAAATGCTGACTAAATACACTGATTTGCAAAACTTGAGGATGAAAGCAACTTACGTATTATGTGTCTCTGTCACGTAACATAGCTCGATGAAATGTGGAACTTCCTTGGAAAGAAGTGCTACAGTATACTACAAAAGGTACAGTAACTCAAAGAAACACGAAGTGAAACGAAGAGAAATTACGCTTTTATTCACAGACAATAATTACACGGAAGGCACGGTGATTTATGATGGTCCGCTGGACATTACGGAAGACGGTACACGCTTATTAATAGGATGGACGATCACCATGGACGGCAGTGTGTGCTCTGCAACGTGCTACCACGCTGGGCGCAATGTTGGTACGGAGATCTGGCAGGGTGTTCCATTCCCCCACCACTGAGGATGAGAACGAAGTTACCTTCGTTCTTAAGTTTTGCTCGCCGGTGTACGTAAATATATATGAAACAGAGCTAGAAATTAACATTTCTTAAAGTGAGAAACGTATATAAAAAATTTCGGTGCACATCGCTGCACACTGCATTACATCACTAGATGGATGTGCATGTGTGGAATGGAAAAACGCCAGGCAATGCCCTCTTGATTAAAGCGTACGAAATGCGTCCATGTGCCAGAAGAAAAATGATAACACCCCATTACGTTTCAGAGAGACTTAATGCAAAAGCCATACAAATCACTATTTCATGAATTCTCTGCATCAGGAACAGGACGATCAATAAGAAAGTCATTAATTTCCAGTATGAAGAAAATAGCAAGTCTTGCAGCAACAACTCGAAATTGAAATACCGCATTTCATTTTGTTGATTCTGAATACCGATACAGGAATATTGTAAAAATAATAATCGTAACAAAAAATCACACCCAGATGTGCTGTGAGCGGTGATGTCACCGCTGACACGGGTCACAACACCGCTTAGAACCTTCTAGGCACGCTGTGCACAGATGTTTGGTTCACACACAATTGTGGATGCAATCGGGATTTTTCACGTTATAATATTTAGTACTGTCAACTTCTTTGTCAGTTAAAAAAACAAATAAACTTGCCTTTACTTTCAAACAGTACAATTTACAAGACACATCACGTAAAGCTGCAGCGTTTGTAATATCTTCACATGACCAATCACTAAATCATCCTTTCACAACCATTTGATGTCGGCAACAACAGAAGCCCCAGTCACTCTGATTTTTTTTCCAAGTGACTCAGCATTACACAGAGAGACACGAACCTTGAAATATGTATTCTTTCGCTTAAGTTGTTTTATTTCCTTTTCCACAATTTTTAATTGTTGCCACCAACATGCATTGACGCATTTACAGCATTGTTTATTTTCACAGTTGATGTTTCCTCTACTAGTGGTTTTTTTCATATTTGCCGGTAAAACATCTCCTAGTTCTTTACGGTAGCTTCTTTTTGTGCACGAATTATTCTCGCGTTATTAGGCTCATAGCTACCCTCTAAATCAGCTCTGGATGATGGAAGATATGGAGGTGAAACAATATCAGGTTCCAGGTTGTATTTCGGTGGAAGATTCAAACAGTGCACTTTTGAAACACCATCGTAGTCCAAATCAGCAAACAGTATTGAGCATGCACAAGCATTAACAATTGGGAGGGAATCGACATGTTAATATGCATTTATCCAGTTTTCTATCGTGTCGTTGTTCTCCGGAAATACGCTGACGGAAAAAAAATCGCATCAGCAAGAGGGAGTCGTCAGACGTCAACTAAAGTTGATAGGCGTGATTCTACGCCTGAAAGATGATGTCTATCCAAATTTCGCGTCAGTCTCATAAGAGCACAGCGCCAGTACCGCTACTGTGAGAATGCACGCTTTAAACGTCATGAGAGTTATGTTTGAGACTGGAAGTGGAGAGTTAATGTTAGTCAAGAATGTCTTTGAGACTACAAAGACGCCATTATCGACACCTCACTGAGTTTGAATGAGATCGTGTAATACGGCTACGAGAAGGTGGATGTTCCTTCTGAGATATTACAGAAAGATTTGGCAGGAATGCAGCCACTGTACATGATTCTACATCTACATTTATACTCCGCAAGCCACCCAACGGAACCGGCCGCGGTGGCGGTGCGGTTCTGGCGCTGCAGTCCGGAACCGCGGGACTGCTACGGTCGCAGGTTCGAATCCTGCCTCGGGCATGGGTGTGTGTGATGTCCTTAGGTTAGTTAGGTTTAAGTAGTTCTAAGTTCTAGGGGACTTATGACCTAAGATGTTGAGTCCCATAGTGCTCAGAGCCATTTGAACCATTTGAACCACCCAACGGAGTGTGGCGGAGGGCACTTTACGTGCCACTATCATTACCTCCCTTTTCTGTTCCAGTCGCGTATGGTTCGCGGGAAGAACGACTGTCTGAAAGCCTCCGTGCGCGCTCGAATATCTCTAATTTTACATTCGTGATCTCCTCGGGAGGTGTAAGTAGGGGGAAGCAATATATTCGATACCCCATCCAGAAACGCACCCTCTCGAAACCTGGACAGCAAGCTACACCGCGATGCAGAGCGCCTCTCTTGCAGAGTCTGCCACTTGAGTTTGCTAAACATCTCCGTAACGCTATCACGGTTACCAAATAACCCTGTGACGAAACGCACCGCTCTTCTTTGGATCTTCTCTACCTCCTCCGTCAACCCGATCTGGTACAGATCCCACACTGATGAGCAATACTCAAGTATAGGTCGAACGAGTGTTTTGTAAGCCACCTCCTTTGTTGATGGACTACATTTTCTAAGGACTCTCCCAATGAATCTCAACCTGGTACCCGCCTAACCAACAATTAATTTTATGTGATCATTCCACTTCAAATCGTTCCTCACGCATACTCCCAGATATTTTACAGAAGTAACTGCTACCAGTGTTTGTTCCGCTATCATATAATCATACAATAAAGGATCCTTATTTCTATGTATTCGCAGTACATTACATTTATCTATGTTAAGGGTCAGTTGCCACCCCCTGCACATGATTGCTGGCAACGGCTGTCAAGGGAATGTACGGTCGCAAGAAGACCGTTCTCCGGGAAGCCACGGGGCGCTACCGAGAGAGAAGACCACCGTGTTCGGCTGTGGCTGTGCCACATAGTATTGCATCTGCAGCTGGAGTTTGAACAGCACGTGGCACCACAGTGACACAACTAACTGTCTCAAGTCCTTACCTCAAGAACAGCTCCAAACCAGACTCCCTGAAGCGTGCATTCCACTGACCTCAAACTACTGCCATTTTTGACGTCCGTGGGGTCAGGCGGGAGCTCATTGGAGGACAGGGTGGAAGTTTGTTGTGTTTTCTGATGGAAGCTGATTCTGCCTCGGAGCCAACTGAAGGCCTGCAACCAACCTGTCTGCATGCTAGACACACTGGTTTGCTCTCGTGGTTATTCCATTCACACTGTCGGTCTGATGATTCTACCTATTGTGCTGACATTCATGAACAGCTTTCGAGTGGGTGTTTTCCAACAGGATAACGCTCGCCCACTTACCACTGTTTAACCCAACATGTGCTACAGAGTGTCGACATGTTGCCATGGCCTGCTCGATCACCAGATCTGTCTCCAGTTAAGCACATGAGGAACATCATCGGACATTCCAGCGTCATCCACAAACAGCATTAAGCGTCCCTGTATTGACCGACCACGAGCAATAGGCATGGAACTCCATCCCAGAAACTGACATTCGGCACCTGTGAACACAATGCATGCACGTTTGCATACTTGCATTCATCATTCTGTCGGTTACACCAGTTATTAATGTACCAGCATATCTTATTAGTTATTAGCAATGGCTCATCTCGCGCTTTCGTTAACTTGTGATCTTGCAATGTTAATTACTTAAATATTTTCCCGAAATTTGATTACTCTAAATTAAACAGTCTTTGGTGTTGCGACTTTCTTTCCGGCAGTGTATATGAAACTTAATTCCTAACTTTTTTTCGTTATCTGTAGGCATTGGTACAACACACAGTCGCACAGCAAACTAGTAAATCCCTGAAAACAAATCAAAACATACGCTCAGAAGACCTCAATAGTCTGAGAAATGTAGCGTAACACTGCATTCAATCATCAGTCAAGGTCGATATTGTCATACATTGGATGAATCATCTAAAACTTACACCGCAAATATTGCGGTAACGGAAAGTGCTTTTGATGTACGGTTTTCAATCAACAGATTATAATAATACGTAGAATGCGTAATTTTTGTACATGCCTACTGACATTAACAAACTAAATGTAGGGTAAATTAGAATGTCAGTGGTGTCTGTTGCAGGATTCTAGCGAGTCGTTTACGAGATACCGTATTTTGAAAAGTTCCCATACCGGCACTAGTACAGTACGTATGGTAGCACACACTAAAGAACAACACCTGTGAATACACTATTATGTGGATTCTGACCAGCAACGAGATAGTTGACCATCACAGACTGTATTTAAAATAAACTCTGGGAGCGGCAAAACACGCTCCAGTCTGATAAGGAACGACTGCAGGACAAAAAAGAAAAAAAAAATGGTTCAAATGGCTCTGAGCACTATGTGACTCAACTGCTGAGGTCATTAGTCCCCTAGAACTTAGAACTAGTTAAACCTAACTAACCTAAGGACATCACAAACATCCATGCGTGAGGCAGGATTCGAACCTGCGACCGTAGCGGTCTTGCGGTTCCAGACTGCAGCGCCTTTAACCGCACGGCCACTTCGGCCGGCACTGCAGGACATGTGCTAATATTTCAGCGGAGATGTCTGGGCAGGCTGCAATAATACGTCATTACTATCATCAGGTGTAGTTGGTATGTCCTTGTAGACAGCACCTTTCAGCTTTCCCCACAGAAAGCAGTTTACACGCGTCGAATTCGGGAAACGAGGTGACCAAGGTACAGGTCCCCCGCGTCCAATCCAGTGATTTGAAAACAATTCGTGAAGACTTGCTGTAGTGCTTCGAGCCCTATGGGCTGGGCAGCCAATAAGTTGGTACCACAGGTTCCTCGGAGTCTGCAGTGGAACGTCTCCTAACATTCGTGGCATCTGATCTTTAAGGAGGCTGCAATGCGTATGCGTATTCAGTGTCCCGTGTAATGAAAATGGGCCAATGAACAGATTTTTCACTATCGAACACCGCACTTTTACATTCCGTGGACTCTGATATTCCACCTGACGAAGCCAACGGGGATTGTCAACAGAACAATAGCGCATCTTTTAAGTTCACCTGTCCATGGTCGGTAAATGTGGCTTCATCGCTAAACAAGATACACGATACGTCTGGAGAAGTTAAGACGATTCACATAATTGTTTCCCTGCAGCTTTTGATGGAGAGAAATGTAATAGTGATGGAACCTATGTCGATGGAGAATGCGTGCTCGTGCGATTGCGCAGGAGATAACGTGAGAATTAACTGCAGTAGCAGCAAAACATTAATTTCCCCCTCTTTTGCCGTCACTTATTTCCTTCTGTTACGTTGTGTAGGTGTTGCAATACCACTTTCACGTAACTGATCGAAGAGGTTGATAAATGACTGGCGAGGTCGTGGACGTCTTTTGGGTTATCTTGCAGCATACACCGTACAAGAACGAACTGCATTCTGCGTACACACTCCGTACACGATGAGCATGTTGGCTTTTTCTGTATTGGTGAATCCCATCGTCCACTCACGAAATACTGCTTGGAATGTCATTGGAATGTCACACGCTGACTGACAAGCAAGTCGCAGTGCACTGAAGGAAGACAAAAGCACATTTTAAGCAAACATAACAACATTGTACCTAGCAACTAAGCGGGTTGAATGAGGCAAAGAAGACTCGATGTGGAAACCTTTCAAAATACGGTCCCTCGTACTAGAATCCTACAACAAACTTCATTGACATTCTAATTCATTCTACTTTCAGGTTGCTAATGTCAGTAGGCAGTGTCCCATTGAAAAAAGTTTATGTTTGCGAAAAAATTCACTTTATAAGTATTGTTACAGTCTGTTGACTGGCTAACTATACGATCCCCTGATTACCAATCCATTCTGCGAAAACACCACAAGAAAAGGACTTTCCATTTCCGAAAACTCTGTGGTGCAACTTTTAGGTGATTCATCCTGAATAGAGAGAAGTTGCAACGCTAGGAAATTGGAGCGTAATGCAGGAACACACGTGAACGACTGGCGCTTGGGGCAGAGTCTGTTACTTGATCTTCAGCATAAACAAACGCAATGTACTGCACAGAAATAGATAGAAAGACCCATTATTCTATGAATTCATCAATGCAACCAGTTACATTCCTGTAACAACCTTACATATGCTCAAAAACGCAATGACAACACGACAGGTTATAGCCGTGGGAAGGGGGGGGGGGCATTGGGGGGATTACTGAGCAGTGGAGAAGTCTGTCTGTGACGTCAGAGCCCCAGCTTGCTACTGCGCACACACTGGGTAAGCCATACTGGTGAATTCTAATAACGTAGATCTATCCAAACTAAAGCAGACCCCGATGGGGGTGGGCAAGAGAGGGGACGTGGGTCGTAGGTTTCTACTGTTTCACCAGACCTCTAGTATTATTGCATTCCGTCACACCATCATCTTTCGCGCCAAAGACCACTACGGTTTTAACAACCATGTAAAAAAAAATCTTTTAATGTAATTGCAGAGGGTAATAACTGTAGGGGAGGACAGAATACGCCAAACGGGTAACTGAGTACACAAGGTGCAAGCGCTACTCTGCAATCAAGAGGTTATTTCAAAAGAAATTTGTAGCTGGCTGCATCAGCCAGAAGACTGATGCCTCGATAAAACTGTTTCATCAGTGGTTAGTACAGCGCTTTTTCTTTTGGAGAGGACCATTATCCCATGACCAATGTGGGATCCGCACCTGGACAAAAGGATATGGATAACCTGGGATATATGTATTTCTGTTCACGATCAAGGATAAATCGATAATTCGGCATGCCAGCAAAAGCTTCTGTTTTCTTCGAGGACACTGTTGGTGTTTGAAAGTCCATTAAATGCTACCAGAAGCTGTCTTCCCACACTCCTTGAAGTGCTGTCGAATCCGCATCTTATAAAATAAATAAAATAAAATATATATTGTTATTTTAAATATGTTAATTATTCTATCTGTATGATGGTGATTGTGATTGCAATTGTAATTCATATTTTGCTTATCTGGAACGTGGACGTTTAATTATTCGTTATCAGACGCTTTACAATGGCTTTTTCGTAAAGGCAATGTTACTCGTAGTTGACTGTGAAATAAAACTGAAATAATCGGACTTCGTAATTAAATCGTTTCCAAAGACTGCTGCAGTAGGTGCGGACTCATAATCTAAATCTCAATATTACAATAATTTGCCAGCCATGCCAATACATCGTACAGAGGTGATTGTCTACTAAACATAAAAAAGTTACACAGTTAGTTAAATCAGATATATTCAATGAATAAGCCTACAGTTCATAATCCTACTTACTTTTATAAATATAAATTCTTTACAGAATCGAGTGCCTAGTGTGGTTGCAACTCGCAGTATTCTTCTATAACATGAAATATGGCGGTGTGCCAGACAATAAAATAAAATACGTGCTTCTCGCACCACTTCAACCAGAGCTCTCTATTTTCTTAATCAAACATAAGAGTAACGTAATTGTGCTTTTGTTTTATCAGCGACACAGCGCTGCAGTTGTGTGCCATAGGCTTTATTTATTTGTCACTGATTATTTATTTAATTAATATTTCGCGTTTCCGCGGAAACTCACGCTCGGCATGCAAATGTGCCTTTATATTGCCCCCTGAATTGCGAGGCGAAAGGACACACCTGCAGGCGAGCAATTCACCTAAAGGCACAAGAAAATCTAAGTTATCTACAACTATTTACATGACTTACATTACACATTATACACATTATATACAAAATTTGAATGACGCGGGTGCGCCGTAAAAGTTATTATGTTGGCAGATAGCGTGCGCGCATGCGCAGAAGCGTCTGTGTAACTGCAGGACTGCCGTTATATCGTACAGTTAGATCACGCGGCACAGTATTGCAGATCATATTGTTCGTGTGCGCGCGTTTTTCAGTCGTTGCACAAAGAAAATATTCAACCAAGATTACATATGAAGACTACATTCTATGACAGGTAACTTAGTTTTAAATTTACAATATTTGTTATAACACAATACAACTTAGATTGTTGAATGTTCTTAGTTACATAGTATTGTTTTGAAATACTTCAAAGAAAAATGTCCGTATTTTTCAGGTGCGTTGACCTATACACATCGTGTCGTTATTACAGTTCATATTCATCCGCTGCACAATAATTTTTTACAGGTTAGTATCGTCGTGGTAAAGTTTTTTGATCACAGTAACATCGTTGTATAACAACGTGATTAATACATAAGCGTGTCCATTTCTCATTTCCATTATAGTCGTAGTGATGCAGTTCGTTGTGACTAAGAGCATTGCTTATTACAGATCAGACGTGACCCGTCGAGTAATTGGTCCACGTGCAGTTCGTTTTTTACATTCCGTGGAAGCTTGGTTGCAGAACCTCGGACGGCACATAGCTGGCGTCGATCCTTGGACAGTCCAGGTAAGAGTGTCCGTCACATATCGAGAACATTTCATTCCCTGAAGTTCCAACCAAAATTCTTCCACCCGTCGTGTTGTTTTCTGGACAGGCACTTTGTGTCCATTTAATCCAGTTAACATCTTGAAGTTGGGTACTGTAGTAATGTCACTAGACGATGCACGAATTATGCACTTCACATTTTCAGTTTTTTTTGCTGAATATAGCTCACCTAAATGTTCGTAGTTATTAATCAAGGAAATCGTTCATCGCGTTTACATTGATACGCTGCATAATGAATGGCATTAACAGTTTCTTTCACATAGGTTTCCGTGTAGTTGCAGAGTTAGTAATGTTCGTTAATGTCCGTGAACAGTGGTTCACTATGCAATGTCTTTTTGGCACTCGTTTTGTTCAAATTTTTACATAGTAACAGTTACACTATACATCAGTTAAAAAAATAAGTAATTATACATACACACGTCACATATTTTCTTAGCATAAACATAATATAGCTGCACATAAACATGTTTACATCATCATTACATCGCTATAGGTTATTACATTGTGTCACATTTGATTACATGAATTGCAGATATTTACATCCTCTTTAGCGGTTTTGCTGGGATATTATCGATGTTTTTTGTGATGTCATCTGAAATTAAGATAGGTTAGACACAACATTCATTACATCAGTAGGCAAGACTAGGCGTTTTCACTACTCAATAAATATTCAAAATAGTAAGAGAGAGTAAATGTTCGATTCCTCGCGTTTTGTGCGTGTGTGTAGAGTGTCTGTGTGGCCTTGACTACTGATAGATGCTTTTCGTGTTGAGAGATGTGCGTCTAATCTATTTCTCAAAGTAAAAGATCGCTTCACAGATGACGTCTGTCAGTTCGTCAGGTGTCACACCAAGTCAGTGGTACCTTCAGTAACAAATGTTCCGTGAAAAATTAATATGTCATCCACTGCTACGTAATCATAAATTTTACTTTAATTTTCCGTCTTTCAGGTGGAGGCGCGCGCTGAAAGAAGAGTTCTTCTGTCTTCAACTGCGTCACTGGAACCGCTGAAATGAAAATCTCTATACTACTTATTATCTGTGTTGTAACAACAGAGTTTTTCGAGTTGCTTAGCAATATTTTGATGGGTATGACCTTGACATTATTCAGCATGAAATGCTCTAAGATCTCGGTGTGCGTATAGCCCAATAATTTTGTTAGTTCTAGGATGTTGTAACAGATACGCACCAGGATGCGGTATGTTAACAATTATATAAGGTCCTTCATATAGCAGACGCCACTTAGCGTTGCGTCGTTTGAGTGCTACAGATTTATGATGAGTACGAAGTAGTACAAGCATTCCTACCTCGAATTTTTGTTTTCTTTTTATTATGTTTCTGTGATGTTTGTTTCGTATTTGTGCGTGATGTGTCAATGTAGTCAATACTTCTTTTATTTTCTGTTCAGGTATGATTTCCTTGTCTGACAACATAGGTAATGGTTCTATCCACTGATCGTTCTGTTTGCAATTGAACATGATCTCGTTAGGTGTGTAATTCGTATCGTAAATATTTAAGTTATTGTGTACGTCTTCGAAAAGACTTAGGTAGGACACCCAATTAGTATGTTTTGATGAAATATAGGTCCTCATGAAACGGTTTAATTCTCGGAAAAGTCTCTCAGTCGCGTTACATTGTGGACTAAACCTCGAAATAAATATACTTTTGATGTTATTGTCCTTCAAGAAATTTCTCCATTTGTACCCAGAGTAGTATGCTGCATTATCTGATAGAATTGCTTTGGGTTTTCCCACGTGCGTCAGGTAATCACTTGAGAATCTTCGTATTATAGCATTTGCAGTGGCGGATTTTAAAGCATAAAGTTTTACATGTTTAGAAAATATATCGTAAAAAGCTAAGATATATTTGACGCCTCCAGAGCTTGCTGGATGCGGTCCACTGATGTCAGTACACAGAATTTCCAGGGGTTTACTGGGTAAAATAGAATGTAAATCTGTTTTTTGTGGATAAATTCTGAGGTTTTGATTTTTGACATATGACACATGTTTTTAGTTCCCTGTAAATTTTTCTTCTCATATTGCTAAAATAACAGTATGTGCTGAGCTTAGCCAAACACTTTTTCGTCCCATAATGACCCCAAACTAAGTGTGTGTGCCAAATCAGATTACGTTCAGACTCTTTGGGAATGCATACACACCAGTTAGTAGCATTTGGATGTCGGCGGTAAAATAACACATCATTGTGTAACTTGTAATACTTAGTCAAAGGATGATTGTGTTTTTCTACCAGTAATGTTATTATCTTATACCAGTGAGGATCAGATTTTTGTAATTCAGCCATGTTTCTGCACATATCAATATAATATTGGTGATACTGCTTGTCTTGCATTAAGAGAATCCTGTAGTCATTTATATTTGCTAAGTCACTGTTGGTATCATTCATACCTTGTGGAAGTCTAGGCAAAGTGTCTGCAATGGTGTTGTCCTTACCTCTTATGTACTTAATTTCAAAAGAGTAGTTCTGAAGTGTAACTGCCCATCGTGATAGTCTAGGATGTACAAGTTTACAAGTTAACAAAAATGTCAGGGCCTGGTGATCGGTATAAATTACCGTATGTTTTCCAAATAAATAATAATTGAATTTCTTGAATGCCCATACTATGGAAAGTGTTTCTAACTCAGTAGTGGAGTATGTACACTCACATTCAGTTAGAGTGCGACTCGCAAACCCAATAATTCTTATCTGTTCCTCCTCTTTATTCTTTACAACTTGAAATAAGCAACAGCCCAAGCCAGTACGTGAAGCGTCACAAGTCATACAAAAATCTAAATTGAAATCTGGATGGCTCAATATGTTAGCATTCACTAAAGCATGTTTACTTGTATTAAAGTCATTCTGGCACTGTTCCGACCAGATCCAAACTTGATTCTTTCTGAGTAGATTTAGCAGATGTTTACTGTTCAAAAGTGGTTGTGGCAAAAAACGTCTGAAAAATGAACATAGCCCAAGGAATGATTTTAACTGCTTTTTAGTTCGAGGGCTAGGAAAGTTTCTGATAGCATCTAATTTACTGGGATCCGGACGTATGCCCTGTGAATTAATGATATGTCCTAAATACTTTATCTCACTGCAACCAAATTTTGATTTTCTTAGGTTGGCTGTGACTCCAGCTTGTGCAAATTTTTCTAAAATTCTTTGAAGAGTGTCAACGTGTTCATTCCAAGATTGTGTAGCTATCAGTATATCATCTACATAGTGTGTGACTGTCTCAACTAAATCGTCGCCAAGCACGGTATCCAGGGCTGTAATGAATACCCCAGAGCTGACATTCAGTCCGAAGGGTTGAACACAAAACTGATAGGTTCGCCCCCCGAACATAAATGCAGTATATTTCCGAGAATCAGGAGTGATACCCACCTGCCAAAACGAATTAGCGAGATCTATTGTGGAAAAATATTTTGCATCTAGAAATTTCTGTAATTGCTCTTCTAAATTTTCAGGTTTTGTGTGAACCGGTAAAATTATTTCATTAATAGCTTGTGCGTCTAACACTAACCTAATGCTTCCATTTGATTTTTTGACAACAAGTAGAGGACTACAATAAGGTGAGGTGGATGGTTCAATGACCTTCCAGTCTAACATTTGTTTTAATTCTTGCCACACAGCAGGTCGTTGAGATAACGGTACGTTATATGTCTTATGGTAGAAGATCTTGTGAGGCTTAACTTCAATCTTGTACACATACGTGTTGATAACACCTAATCGTTTGGTAAAAACTTGTAAATATTTGGAT